>NC_088419.1:16773325-17080825 GCF_034236695.1 Oncorhynchus nerka | reverse complement strand
TGTGTCAGTGAGAGGGGTCATGATGACTGTGTGTCATTGTGTCAGTGAGAGGGGTCATGATGACTGCGTGTCATTGTGTCAGTGAGAGGGGTCATGATGACTGTGTGTCATTGTGTCAGTGAGAGGGGTCATGATGACTGCGTGTCATTGTGTCAGTGAGAGGGGTCATGATGACTGTGTGTCATTGTGTCAGTGAGAGGGGTCATGATGACTGCGTGTCATTGTGCTAGTGAGAGGGGTCATGATGACTGTGTGTCATTGTGTCAGTGAGAGGGGTCATGATGACTGTGTGTCATTGTGTCAGTGAGAGGGGTCATGATGACTGCGTGTCATTGTGTCAGTGAGAGGGGTCATGATGACTGTGTGTCATTGTGTCAGTGAGAGGGGTCATGATGACTGCGTGTCATTGTGCTAGTGAGAGGGGTCATGATGACTGTGTGTCATTGTGTCAGTGAGAGGGGTCATGATGACTGTGTGTCATTGTGTCAGTGAGAGGGGTCATGATGACTGCGTGTCATTGTGTCAGTGAGAGGGGTCATGATGACTGTGTGTCATTGTGTCAGTGAGAGGGGTCATGATGACTGCGTGTCATTGTGTCAGTGAGAGGGGTCATGATGACTGTGTGTCATTGTGTCAGTGAGAGGGGTCATGATGACTGCGTGTCATTGTGTCAGTGAGAGGGGTCATGATGACTGTGTGTCATTGTGTCAGTGAGAGGGGTCATGATGACTGTGTGTCATTGTGTCAGTGAGAGGGGTCATGATGACTGCCTGTCATTGTGTCAGTGAGAGGGGTCATGATGACTGTGTGTCATTGTGTCAGTGAGAGGGGTCATGATGACTGTGTGTCATTGTGTCAGTGAGAGGGGTCATGACAGTGTGTCATTGTGTTAGTGAGAGGGGTCATGATGACTGCGTGTCATTGTGCTAGTGAGAGGGGTCATGATGACTGTGTGTCATTGTGTCAGTGAGAGGGGTCATGATGACTGCGTGTCATTGTGTCAGTGAGAGGGGTCATGATGACTGCGTGTCATTGTGTCAGTGAGAGGGGTCATGATGACTGCGTGTCATTGTGTCAGTGAGAGGGGTCATGATGACTGTGTGTCATTGTGTCAGTGAGAGGGGTCATGATGACTGTGTGTCATTGTGTCAGTGAGAGGGGTCATGATGACTGTGTGTCATTGTGTCAGTGAGAGGGGTCATGATGACTGTGTGTCATTGTGTCAGTGAGAGGGGTCATGATGACTGCGTGTCATTGTGTCAGTGAGAGGGGTCATGATGACTGCGTGTCATTGTGTCAGTGAGAGGGGTCATGATGACTGTGTGTCATTGTGTCAGTGAGAGGGGTCATGATGACTGTGTGTCATTGTGCTAGTGAGAGGGGTCATGATGACTGTGTGTCATTGTGTCAGTGAGAGGGGTCATGATGACTGTGTGTCATTGTGTCAGTGAGAGGGGTCATGATGACTGTGTGTCATTGTGTCAGTGAGAGGGGTCATGATGACTGCGTGTCATTGTGTCAGTGAGAGGGGTCATGATGACTGCGTGTCATTGTGTCAGTGAGAGGGGTCATGATGACTGTGTGTCATTGTGTCAGTGAGAGGGGTCATGATGACTGTGTGTCATTGTGCTAGTGAGAGGGGTCATGATGACTGTGTGTCATTGTGTCAGTGAGAGGGGTCATGATGACTGTGTGTCATTGTGTCAGTGAGAGGGGTCATGATGACTGTGTGTCATTGTGTCAGTGAGAGGGGTCATGATGACTGTGTGTCATTGTGTGACTACAGTATACAATACACAATATAGTAGAGTGGATGAGAGGCCAGTTAAACACTACAGCTCTGGTGTTGCCATCAATATTTAATGGCGGAGTGAAAAGCCAAACACTGTGTCATTGCCAGCCCGGTGGGCTCACAATTACAGCATGCCGTTTCAGCCCCCCGGATCAGGTTTGTATCCAATTAGCCCTCTACATGTGGTAGGGTTACCACCACCACCCTGGGTCACCAGCTACAACTGGCCCAAGTGGCTCCATACAGAGCGAAGGCTGAGGTGGAAGTGAGGACTGGGATGAGGGCATGGGACAGGCTGGGGGTGAGGGTGATGGTAGGGAGGGGGGGTTTGAGAGTGAGGCGGGGAATAAAAGTGAGGGTGAGGTATAAGGGTGGTAAAGGGTGATGATAGGGGTGAGCTTGTGTGTGTATGAGAGAGAATGTGAGTGAGTTAGTGAGGTTGATGGATAACAGGTGATAGTGGGAAATGTGGGAGTGAGGGATGAGGATGAGTGAGGGATGAGGGAGAGTGAAGGACGAGAGTGAGTGAGGGATGAGGGTGAGTGGGGGATGAGGGTGAGTTTATTTTCCTAATCATGTAGGCTACATTTGTCTTTAGGCAGTAAAAACAAATCACCCGCGGAAAACAAATACTGTAGCAAGACCCCTAATGGTTACACATTTCCAGTCATTTTCCAAAGATTGACTCCTTTTTATTCTTGGTCGTGTGAAAAAGGAGACCAGACTATTCTCTTCTATTTCAAAAATGTTCCTATCCTTATGTCATTAGGGGTAACTTCCAAAGGGGGCAGTGGACATTAGCCTGTCTACTGAGCTTATAATACACCGGGCCTGGTTTTTACTAGCACTTTCAAATTTAAATATTATGATGAGATGATTTTGATGAACATACAAAATATTATTCGTAGAGACTTTTAGAAGACCTCCTTTTGGTTAGGCTGAGCATTTGCACCTGATGCTGCTGAACATCCATTATTAGTCCAACGGCTCTTGAGAGGATTAGGACCGCAACCTGTTAACGATCATATTTGTTCTAGGGTTGTGATGGATTGCTTTGTAAGACATACTCCAAAGCTTTAGTGTTAGTGTTATGTTTTGTGAAGTCCATCCAAAAAGCAGCAGGGTCATAACACGATTAAACACCACGTTTGCGATGATATCTCACTATTACACAAATAATAATAAAGTTTATCTTAACGAGTCCCAAACTTGCTGCGAACTCTCATGCAACCATTTAGAAATATAGTGTAAATGCATTTTAAATGTATTTCTCTGTTTGCTTCAGACATGCCTCTGCTAATAATAATAATGTGTTCTAATAGACTGAAGCAAATAATATTGATTGTCAACTAAAAATAGCATGAAACATGATGTCATCTTCAACAAGGTCATAAAGGCAATAGTTTGAATAACTTACCGAACTTGCAAGGCGATGGAGCGTAGCCTATGTATAGCCTACCTAGGTTTTTGCTTTGATTTATGAAGCACAATCAAGTGCAACATATTCAGGTAAGATTTACGTCACTGTTTAATAAATCTTACCTATGGTCGTGATCACAGTGATTGCGAAGTAAAATGATCCAGCGAATTTCCACTGTAACCCGGCTTTATGAGGCTTCAGCTGCAACACCACTTCCTCGAGTTCATCGAAGTTGAGTTTAGTGAGATTGTATTTGTTCCTAAGCTCTTGTTTTCTGTCGTACACTTTCTTCTTCTGAGTCGTCTCCTTCTTAGATTCCAAGGCATCGAAGACAGCCGCACCGACTAACAGGTAGATGAACGTGCAAATGATGAGCGCAAGGGTCCTCACGTTTTGTCTCTTCATGGTCAGGGTGAGTAGACGGGCTCCAAAATTGTGAAAGCGAATCTTGAGGATGGGGAGCTCGGCTGGTTCATTGCGAGGCTGGCTCTATCAACAGGGACAGTGGCGCGCAGAAAGCTCTCTGATGACTTTATTTGCCCAAGCGCACATTTTCTCTCGGAGCTGTTCGTTTCAGCACCACCCCTTCCAACCGCCCTCCCACCGCGTGCTCGCCTGAATGCGTTCTAAGGTCTGTGCGTATGTATGTACAGTGTGTCTGTATGCAGAAGAGAGTGGGAGGGAGGCTACTGTAGACGGCAAGTTTACGGTAATATCACCATTAGCTAAAATAGTGCTGCTGTTGGAAAATGCATTATAAGGAAAAACGTATGTGTCACAATTATTAGTTTTATAATTTAGGCTAAGCAATAAGGCAAACCTCTCACATGCAACAAATGAATGCAGAACAGGCAGCTAGCTACATGCTACTGAAGCCCATTCCCGCCACCCCAAATATTTATACTCAAAATGTTGACTTATGTATCTCTACATTTGTAGACAGTAGCTCAGAAGTTTTACTTACTTATCAAAACATTTCGAGATAGGTATGGCAAGTCAAAATTGTGAGATACTATCTCAACATTTCGAGATAGGTAAGTCCAAATTGCAAGATATCAAAAGAATTCGAGATAAGTAAGTCAAAATTGCGAGATCCTATATCAAAATGTAATAATACTGACTGGAAATGACAAGATATTAGACCTTATTTTCTTAATTTGTTCCATTGTGTGGTGATTACTGAGGTGGCATCCGAGAGTGGTGGGGGGGAATTTGTTTTCCTGGGACCCAGAGTTTTTCCTGATCTGGTAGGCTAACTTAACAAGGTAAAATTCTGGACCCTAGTTGTAGGGAATGACATCATTCTGGAAGTATTCAGATCCCTTTACTTTTTCTACATTTTGTTAAGCTACAGCCATATAATACCTCATAATGACAAAGCAAAAATGTTTTTTTTTTTTAGAAATGTTTGCAAATTTCTATGAAAAAAAAGGTATTCAGACCCTTTACTCAGTACTTTGTTGAAGCACCTTTGGCAGCGATTACAGCCTCAAGTCTTCTTGGGTATGACACTACAAGCTTGGCACACCTGACTTGGGGAGTTTCTCCCATTCTTCTCTGCAGATCCTCTCAAGCTCTGTCAGGTTGGATGGGGAGCGTCGCTGCACAGAGATGTTCGATTGGGTTTAAGTCCGGGCTCTGGCTGGGCCACTCAAGGACATTCAGATACTTGTCCCGAAGCCACTCCTGTGTTGTCTTGGCTGTGTGCTTAGGTTCGTTGTCCTGTTGGAAGTTGAACCTTCGACCCAGTCTGAGGTCCTGAATACTCTGGAGCAGGTTTTCATCAAGGACCTCTATGTACTTTGCACCGTTCATCTTTCCCTCGATCCTGACTAGTCTCCCAGTCCCTGCCACTGAAAAACATCCCCACAGCATGATGTTGCCACCCCCATGCTTCACTGTAGGGATGGTGCCAGGATTCCTCCAGATGTGACGCTTGGCATTCAGGCCAAAGAGTTCAATATTGGTTTCATCAGACCAGAGAATCTTGTGTCTCATGGTCTGAGAAGCCTTTAGGTGCCTTTTGGCAAACTCCAAGTGGGCTCTCATGTTCTTTTTTACTGAGGAGTGGCTTCTGTCTGGTCATTCAGTCATAAAGGCCTTTGTGGTGCTGTAGAGATGGTTGTCCTTCTGGAAGGTTCTTTCATCTCCACAGAGGAACTAGAGCTCTGTCAGAGTGACCATCGGGTTCTTGGTCACCTCCCTGACCAAGGCCCTTCTCCCACGATAGCTCAGTTTGCCCAGGTGGCCAGCTCTAGGAAGAGTCTTGGTGGTTCCAAACTTGGGGACCTTCAATGCTGCAGACATGTTTTGGTACCCTTCCCCAGATCTGTGCCTCGACACAATCCTGTCTCAGAGCTCTACGGACAATTCCTTCGACCTCATGGCTTGGTTTTTGCTCTGACATGCACTGTCAACTGTGGGACCTTATATAGACAGGTGTGTGCCTTTCCAAATAATTTCCAATCAATAAAATATACCACAGGTGGACTCTAATCAAGGATGATCAATGGAAACAGGATCCATCTGAGCTCAATTTTGAGTCTCATAGCAAAGGGTCTGAATACTTATGTATATAAGGTATTTTGTTTTTTAATTTTTAATACATTTGCAAAAATGTCTAAAAACCTGTTTTTGTTTTGTCACTGTGGGGTATTGTGTGTAGATTGAGGAAAAACATTTCTTTAATCAATTTTAGAATAAAGCTGTAACGTAACAAAATATGGAAGAAGTCAAGGGGTCTAAATACTTTTCAGAATGCACTGTATACCAAATTTGTGCTGTGGTTGTTAGCTATGGTTGTTATCAGTATGTTTCAGTTGATAAGACAGAAGCACATATTCATTGTGCACAAGTTGTCAAATCATGAGTCAAATCAGTCTTAACAACCTCTTCCTTTCTGTCAATATTTTATTAAACCAAATCAAGAGTGCTGGGGCAAATGTCAGCTCGCCACATGTTTTGCCTTTGTCCTTGCTGTGAGGATCTCTGCAAGGTGGACAGATGTAAATCCCCACACAATGCTACAAATGAAAACAACACATCCTGTATGATCTACCATCTCCAAATTTTGAGAAAGTGTCTCGAAATGTTTGGCCTTACGTATCTCGAAATGTCGAGATAGTATTGACAGGTAACAATGGCACCGGAGAAGAAGGCTGACGTTTTACGTGTCCCCAAACGATTGTGTTTTTTATTTTTTTTATTTGCGTTGTTGATAACTTGTTTTTTTACTTATTTTGTACAAAATGTTGCCGCTGCCATCTCTTATGAATGAAAATAACTTCTGGACATCAGGACTGCGATTACTCACCATGGACTGGCAGAATCCTTTTTTTCCTTTAACAAGTCTGATGAACCCGACTCGAATGATATACTGCTTTCTCGGGAACAGGCGCAGATCTCCGTGATTTGCGTGAAGAGGAGGCAGAGAAAAAGGGGCCAGAAGGCGGGCTGCCTTCTGAAAATTCGTAGGCGACCGAATAAACCTCCACTTCCTTCCATTCTGCTAGCAAACATGCAATCTTTGGAGAATAAATTAGACGACCTACGCGGAAGATTAAACTACCAACAGGACATTCAAAACTGTAATATCTTATGCTTCACAGAGTCGTGGCTGAACGACGACACTATCAACATACAGCTGGCTGGTTATACGCTGTACCGGCAGGATAGAACAGCGGCGTCTGGTAAGACAAGGGGCGGCGGACTATGCATTTTTGTAAATAACAGCTGGTGCACGATATCTAAGGAAGTCTCGAGCTATTGCTCGCCTGAGGTAGAGTATCTCATGATAAGCTGTAGACCACACTATCTACCACCACTCTACCTACCTAGAGAGTTTCAACTGTATTTTTCGAAGCTGTTTACATCCCACCACAGACTGAGGCTGGCACTATGACAGCATTGAATGAGATGTTTTCCGCCATAAGCAGACAAGAAAACGCTCACCCAGAAGCGGCGCTCCTAGTAGCTGGGGACTTTAATGCAGGGAAACTTAAATCTGTTTTACCAAATTTCTATTAGCATGTTAAATGTGCAACCAGAGGGAAAAAACTCTGGACCACCTTTACTCCACACACCGAGATGCATACAAAGCTCTCCCTCACCCTCCATTTGGCAAGTCTGACTATAATTCTATCTTCCTAAAGCAGAAAGCACCAGTGACAAGATCAATAAAAAAAAGTGGTCAGATGAAGCAGATGCTAAGCTACAGGACTATTTTGCTAGCACAGACTGGAATATGTTTCCGGGATTCCTCCGATGACACTGAGGACTACATCACATCAGTCATTGGCCTCAGCAATAAGTGCACCGATGACTGTATGTACATACCCCAACCAGAAGCCATGGATTACAGGCAACATCCACACTGAGCTAAAGGCTAGAGCTGCCGCTTTCAAGGAGCGGGACTCTAACCCGGAAGCTTATAAGAAATCCCACTATGCCCTCCGACGAACCATCAAACAGGCAAAGCGGCAACACAGGACTAAGATTGAATCGTACTACACCGGCTTTGACACTCGTCGGATGTGGCAGGGCTTGCAAACTATTACAGACTACAAAGGGAAGCACAGCCGAAAGCGGCCCAGTGACATGAGCCTACCAGACGAGCTAAACTACTTCTATGCTTTCTTCGAGGCAAATAACACTGAAACATGCATGAGAGCACCAGCTGTTCCGGAACACTGTGTGATCACGCTCTCCACAGCCGATGTGAGTAAGACCTTTAAACAGGTCAACATTCACAAGGCCGCGGGGCCAGACGGATTACCAGGACGTGTACTCTGAGCATGCGCTTACCAACTGGCAAGTGTCTTCACTGAGATTTTCAAACTCTCCCTGTCCGAGTCTGTAATACCAACATGTTTTAAGCAGACTAACATAGTGCCTGAGCCCATGAACACTAAGGTAACCTGCCTAAATGACTACTGACCTATAGCACTCACATCTGTAGCCATGAAGTGCTTTGAAAGGCTGGTCATGGCTCACATCAACACCATTATCCCAGAAACCCTAGACCCACTCCAATTTTCATAATGCCCCCAACAGATCCAGAGACAATGCAATCTCTATTGCACTCCACACTGCCCTTTCCCACCTGGACAAAAGGAACATCTATGTGAGAATGCTATTCATTGACAGCTCAGCGTTCAACACTATAGTGCCCTCAAAGCTCATCAATAAGCTAAGGACCCTGGGACTAAATATCTTCCTCTGCAACTGGATCCTAGACTTTCTGACGAGCTGCCCCCACGTGGAAAGGGTAGGTAACAACACATCCGCAACGCTGATCCTCAACACAGGGGCCCCTCAGGGGTGCCTGCTCAGTCCCCTCCTGTACTCCCTGTTCACTCATGACTGCACAGCCAGGCACGACTCCAACACCATCATTAGGTTTGCTGATGACACAACGGTGGTAGGCCTGATCACTGACAACGACAAGACAACCTATAGGGAAGAGGTCAGAGACCTGGCCATGTGGTGCAAGGACAACAACCTCTCCCTCAATGTGATCAAGACAAATGAGTTGATTGTGGACTACAGGAAAAAGAGGACTGGGCACTCCCCCATTCTCATCAATGGGGCTGCAGTGGAGCAGGTTGATAGCTTCAAGTTCCTTGGTGTCCACATCACCAACAAACTAACATGTCCAAGCACACCAAGACGTTCGTGAAGAGGGCACGACAAAACCTATTACCACTCAGGAGACAGAAAAGATTTGGCATGGGTCCTCAGATCCTCAAAAGGTTCTACAGCTTCACCATCGAGAGCATTCTGACGGGTTGCATCACTGCCTGGTATGGCAAGTGCTCGGCCTCCAACCGCAAGGCACTACAGAGGGTAGTGCGAACGGCCCAGTACATGACTGGGGCCAAGCTTCCTGCCATCCAGGACCTTTATACCAGGCGGTGTCAGAGGAAGGCCCTAAAAATTGTCTAAGACTCCAGCCACCCTAGTCATAGGCTGTTCTCTCTGCTACAGCACAGTAAGCGGTACCGGAGTGCCAAGTCTAGGTCCAAGAGGCTTCTAAACAGTTTCTACCCCCAAGCCATAAGACTCCTGAACATTCAATCAAATGGCTACCCAGACTATTTCCATTCCCCCCCTCCCACTGTTTTACACCGCTGCCACTCTCTGTTGTTACCATCTATGCGTAGTCACTATAACAACTCTACCTAAATGTACATATTACCTCAAATAACCGGTGTTCCCACACATTGACTCTATGCCGATACCCCCCTGTATACAGTATCGCTATTGTTATTTTACTGCTGCTCTTTAATTACTGGTTACTTTTATTTCTTATTATTTTCCATATTTTTTTAAACTGCATTGTTGGTTAGGGGCTCGTAAGTAAGCATTTCACTGTTTTATTCAGCTATTATGACTAATACAATTTTGAGTTGATTTGATTTGACATTGTCCTTTTTTTGGTGGCAGGAATGATGCAGAGCTACAGACACAAAAAGCTAGGCTAACAGTACTGGCATGTCCCTGTTGACAAGTAATCTGTCATTTCTTATCTCTTATGCCTGCTGCCCGGCTTGGCTTTTGCTCAAGGCTATTTCACACCTGCCTAAATTTTTTTATTTATTTATTTTTTATTTTACCTTTATTTAACCAGGCAAGTCAGTTAAGAACAAATTCTTATTTTCAATGACGGCCTAGGAACAGTGGGTTAACTGCCTGTTCAGGGGCAGAACGACAGATTTGTATCTTGTCAGCTCGGGGGTTTGAACTTGCAACCTTCCGGTTACGAGTCCAACGCTCTAACCACTAGGCTACCCTGCCGCCCCAAATGTCAGTCAACTATTATTTCATCCACAAGACATTTCGTAGAAGAGCCTCACTTTGCAACTCTATACAGTACACTGGGTGAGAGACATGACTAGCCATTGTTTGATGTGCATACTTTATTTTATTTTATACTTACAGTGATGGTCATGGATTGTCATATGTGAATGGTTGGACCACTCTGTTACATTTGTAATTAATGGAAGTTGAAGATGTGTACTTGGCAGGTTGTCTAGGTACATCTACAAGCATCAGCCAACAATTTAAGAGTCCGCTCCTAAGTTAATAAGATCATCAGTCATGCTTATGAAGGGTCAGTTAGAGATAAGCATGGCAGGCTAGGGTTGCAAAATTCCAGTAAAAACTGTGTCATAACAACCTAGGATCTCTCGCTCTCTGATAGGCTTTGTCAGTGAATAATTACAATGTTCAATCAAATAGGATCCACAGTGTCATATCCTAGAATCTGGTCTGTGATACGTCAATGGGAGCCGGGGACCAATAGATGATGAGTGTGATGCTCAATCAACTGCCAAGGGAGCCATTTGAAATCATTCAAATATACTTTAAGTGTTTGCTTTAGCCTGTCTGTGGTGCCTGATGGGCAGGGTTTACTTTTTAGATACATTTTTATTAGTTGTATTGCAACAGGCAAGCTCAAATAAGCAAAGCTAAAGTATTTGTAATGATTTCAAATGCAATTTGAACCCAGGTCTGCAAGGGAGTGCTGACTGAGGGCTCAGATAGAAACTGAAGGCTATCGTTATCAGCTTTTATTATTTCCTGTTGGTCCTCATTTTGATTTAATGTTGTTCCCGCTACGATAAGGATGTGCACTCCCCTGCCCCTTTGTTTCACCATGTCACTGTATTTATCTCGTCCTGTGACGTTGGCGATTTCGATGTGTGCACCGATAAGTTTTGGGCGTGAATAATAGCTTACAAACACTTTTTTCCCCCGCTGTGACATCGCCTAGAATCTAGCTAGTGTCTCAAGGCATTTCATGAACAATCATGAATGACGCACGCACAGCATGTTGGGAATGCAACAGGAATAAACCTGAATTCATACAAATGGAAGAGAATATTAGAACATATCTTAAACACTGATTCTCTATGGTCTTTGTAACATTGTGGCAGTTTCTGGTGCAGTCAGTGTTTTATTGCACATGTGGGGCATGTTAAAAATAGCTTTATCTTCAATATTGAGCTCAGTGTATTGAACCGAGACTGAGCCCTTTCCATTGTGGTCCAAAGACCACAGGCTCTGAAACGGTCGATACGATCAATGAATCAATGACATTTAATTCCAAAAAGGTGCCTCTTAAAAATTGTTTTTCCACGTAGCCCTGACGATTGTGATAAATTTAAACCACGAAAATGTCCACATCGCAGTAAATACTTTCACATTAGTGAGAGTGCTGTCGTGCAAACCAGGACAAGACACTTACGGGCTGTATTTTGGCCAAGATAAAGTGTAACTTAGGCCAAGCTCTTGTGGGGATCCTTCAAGCACTCCAAAAGTAGAACAACAAAAGGACCCATTGTTTTGTGAAAAGATGTGCTAAATTAAAGCAGGATTGGGTACCATGCAGGATATTATTTCACCCCTTGACCTTTCCGCAGTATAGCAAGCAGTACTGTATGTAGACAGTGAGCATCTAAATATGCACAAACACAGAAAAAACCTAAGCAGTAATTTAAATCCAAAATCCCCCCCCCAAAACGATTAATTTCAGTTCAATTGAAATGCAGCAGAGTCCATCAACAAAGGAAACATCAATCTGATATGCTCACTTCTCATTGGTGATGATAGGAAGTCCTTATAGGCTAGTGGCCAATCCTCAAAAAGGGGATTCGATTTTGAGATATCCCTACCCAGGTAGAACAAAACACAACAATGTTTTTTCACATCTCTAATGTCTCCCATTTATTAAATGGATGGTTGTGAAAAAATATTTTACATGAAAGTTTGTAAATGGATAAATATTGTGACACAAACTCAAAAAGTCCAGAATAATGCCTAGGTGGAAGGGGGGATGGGCCATCTAAGCTCAGTTAACCCAATATGGCAAGCTCTGATGTTGCAAAAATGTTGAATACAAGCAGTCAGTTGTCTTTCCTACATACACAAACAACATTATATCTTAAAACCTCTTAGGATCTGCCCCTTTTATTCAATTTTCGCCTGTAGCTCAGGCCCTGAAGCAAGGATATGCATATTCTTGGTACCATTTGAAAGGAAATACTGGAAATGTGAAAGGAATGTAGGAGAATAACACAATAGATCTGGTAAAAGATAATGTTTTTTTTTGTACCATCATCTTTGAAATGAAAGAGAAAGGCCATAATGTATTATTCCAGCCCGGTGCAATGTACATGTTGGCCACTAGATGGCAGCAGTGTATGTACAACATTTTAGACTGATCCAATGAACCATTGCATTGCTGTTCAAAATGTTGTATGAAGACTGCCCAAATATGCCTAATTTTTTTTATTAAAAACTGTTTATGCTCAAAATTGTGCACTCTCCTCAGACAATAGCATGGTATTATTTCACTGTAATAGCTACAGTAAATTGGACAGTTCAGTTAGATTAACAAGAATTAAAGCTTTCTGCCAATATCAGATATGTCTATGTCCTGGGAAATGTTCTTGTTACTTACAACCTCATGCTAATCGCATTAGCCTAAGTTAGCGCAACTGTCCCGTGGAAGGGAAACCGATCCCAAAGAACTTTTAATGCATCTTGGAAATATAGACCTGTAAACACACAGATAAAATAGGTTGAAATAACAACTAAGAATATGCATGATGAATGTAAGATTTACTTTTTGGTAACTGTTTAACAGACACCTTTCCATGCCAAATGTGTTCTCATTCAGTGCTGTGTGGTCCTGTCTGACAAAAATGCATACAGTTACACAGGTTTTTTGATGTTGTGATAATCTAATCGTCTCTAAGGAAAACAAGTGGGCTGAGACAGTGAAAACTTTAATTTCTTGTCAGTTCAAGGTTCCTCTCAGGATATTATATGTTCAGCCTCTTGCAATTACGTTGGGGGGCCCCCCTAGGTTTGACTCCAAATCCATTGTGGTGTACAAAATCCAATATGGCTGCCACAATACCATTAAATGGTGGTTTAATAATGTGTTTTAAATGAGAAACATCTTTCAGATTTGTGTACCTGTACTCAAGAGTATTTTTTTGTGTAATTCAACAATGTTGGTAATCCAGTAGGCCAGCCATGATGACACTAAAAGCCCATTGTCTGGATATAGATAAGGCAACAGACTGCTTGGCATGGCAAAACCAAGTATTCTAAGTCACGAGCCTCTGAGGATCAATGAGGCAACTGCGAGGCTCTGACAGAAGGAAAAAGCATCCAACCCAGGACCCAGACACCCTCTCCCGAGCTCCACAACTTGCCCCCACTGTAGTATAACTTGTGCCTCCAGGATTGGGCTCTTAAGTCACCTCATTATTTAGAAGTGAGCTTTGATTCATTGCTAGCCTAAAACGTCTGCCTGAATCCAACATGACCTTCCACTGGCTCACTGCATTTGTGATGCACATTGGGATGTTCCGGTGCACCCTTATCCTGTTCCGGTTGAGCTGGCACATAGCTTCTTCCAGACAGTCTGTGATACAGTAAATTATAAGTGAAATAATCTGTCTGTAAACAATTGTTGGAAAAAATCCTTGTGTAATGCACAAAGTAGATGTCCTAACCAACTTGCCAAAACTATAGTTTGTTAACAAGAAATTTGTGGAGCCGTTGAAAAATAAGTTTTAATGACTCCAACCTAAGTGTTTGTAAACTTCCGACTTCAACTGTAAATAATTCCAACCACAGGTCAATTAGGTGTTGGAAAGATCTGTCACGGCCGTCGTTAAAGGAAGACCAAAGAGCAGCGAGCGTTCATATCTTTATTATTATGTCTCCAACAAAACAAGAAACGTCCGTGAAGCCGACAAGGGCTAGAGCGCCCATAATAAAGACAACTTCCCACAATGACAAAAGGGGAAAAGGCTGCCTAAGTATGATTCCCAATCAGAGACAACGATAGACAGCTGTCCCTGATTGAGAACCATACCCAGCCAAAACATAGAAATACAAAAAAAATAGAAAACAGAACATAGAATGCCCACCCAAATTACACCCTGACCAAACCAAAATAGAGACATAAAAAGTCTCTCTAAGGTTAGGGCGTGACTAGATCTAAGCGGAGTTCTGTTTGTGACAGACATTTCACAGACTCCTTCACAACCAAATTCCACTACTCGAGTATCCTCAGCATCATTCAGGCTGAGGTAACATTCTGGGTAGTCAATGGGTCTCGCTGGCATGCAAGCTGCATCTGTTGAGTGCCTGCACCCAACTGTTGTAGAAATTGAAATTGATCACCACACAGCCCTGAATACCCTGTCAAACATACAGGAATGATCCTGCTCTGCAGCTTGCCCAGAATTACCAGTTAGCTGTGCAACCTGGTCAGGCTCCAGAACTACAACCCCTAATGTTAGCTGTACAACCTGGTCAGGCTCCAGAACTACAACCCCTATTGTTAGCTGTACAACCTGGTCAGGCCCCAGAACTGCAACCACTACTGTTAGCTGTACAACCTGGTCAAGCTCCAGAACTACAACCCCTACTGTTAGCTGTACAACCTGGACAGGCTCCAGAACTACAACCCCTACTGTTAGCACTAAAACCTGGTCAGGCTCCAGAACTACAACTCCTACTGTTAGCTGTACAACCTGGACAGGCTCCAGAACTACAACCCCTACTGTTAGCTGTACCACCTGGTCAGGCTCCAGAACTACAACCCCTACTGTTAGCTGTACAACCTGGACAGGCTCCAGAACTACAACCCCTACTGTTAGCTGTACCACCTGGTCAGGCTCCAGAACTACAACCCCTACTGTTAGCTGTACAACCTGGACAGGCTCCAGAACTACAACCCCTACTGTTAGCTGTACAACCTGGACAGGCTCCAGAACTACAACCCCTACTGATAGCTGTACAACCTGGTCAGGCTCCAGAACTACAACCACCACTGTTAGCTGTACAACCTGGACAGGCTCCAGAACTACAACCCCTACTGTTAGCTGTACAACCTGGACAGGCTCCAGAACTACAACCCCTACTGTTAGCTGTACAACCTGGACAGGCTCCAGAACTACAACCCCTACTGATAGCTGTACAACCTGGTCAGGCTCCAGAACTACAACCCCTATTGTTAGCTGTACAACCTGGTCAGGCCCCAGAACTGCAACCACTACTGTTAGCTGTACAACCTGGACAGGCTCCAGAACTACAACCCCTACTGTTAGCTGTACAACCTGGACAGGCTCCAGAACTACAACCCCTACTGTTAGCTGTACAACCTGGTCAGGCTCCAGAACTACAACCCCTACTGTTAGCTGTACAACCTGGTCAGGCTCCAGAACTACAACCCCTACTGTTAGCTGTACAACCTGGTCAGGCTCCAGAACTACAACCCCTACTGTTAGCTGTACAACCTGGACAGGCTCCAGAACTACAACCCCTACTGTTAGCACTACAACCTGGTCAGGCTCCAGAACTACAACCCCTACTGTTAGCTGTACAACCTGGACAGGCTCCAGAACTACAACCCCTACTGTTAGCTGTACAACCTGGTCAGGCCCCAGAACTACAACCCCTACTGTTAGCTGTACAACCTGGTCAGGCTCCAGAACTACAACCCCTACTGTTAGCACTAAAACCTGGTCAGGCTCCAGAACTACAACTCCTACTGTTAGCTGTACAACCTGGACAGGCTCCAGAACTACAACCCCTACTGTTAGCTGTACAACCTGGTCAGGCTCCAGAACTACAACCCCTACTGTTAGCTGTACAACCTGGTCAGGCTCCAGAACTACAACCCCTACTGTTAGCTGTACAACCTGGACAGGCTCCAGAACTACAACCCCTACTGTTAGCACTACAACCTGGTCAGGCTCCAGAACTACAACCCCTACTGTTAGCTGTACAACCTGGACAGGCTCCAGAACTACAACCCCTACTGTTAGCTGTACAACCTGGTCAGGCCCCAGAACTACAACCCCTACTGTTAGCTGTACAACCTGGTCAGGCTCCAGAACTACAACCCCTACTGATAGCTGTACAACCTGGTCAGGCTCCAGAACTACAACCCCTACTGTTAGCTGTACAACCTGGTCAGGCTCCAGAACTACAACCCCTACTGTTAGCTGTACAACCTGGACAGGCTCCAGAACTACAACCACTACTGTTAGCTGTACAACCTGGACAGGCTCCAGAACTACAACCCCTACTGTTAGCTGTACAACCTGGTCAGGCTCCAGAACTACAACCCCTACTGTTAGCTGTACAACCTGGTCATAGTAGTTACCCTACTATGTGCTTGTGTCATGAAAGAGTCTTATGAAACCATTTTAAAGACAGAATAACACCTGGGCAATTTATATGCAGGTGAAGGCATTTGAGTGTAATTATGTTGGCCATATTGGATTCAGAATAAAATAGATTTATACCAAAACATTCTTTATGGACATGAGTGTTGTAAACAATTCTGGAAAAAAAAGCCTGTCATCTACAGAATTCATATTTACACGTGATTACCATCAAATGGTATTATGGAAGCCATTTAGATTTTGGACACCATTTTGGATTTGAGGCTAAATCTAGGGTCGTCACAAAGATAATCTGTCATGGCCCCCTTACTAAATTGCAGAGTAGGGGCTGTATGTGATTAATCAAATTTGATTTGATTTGAGTTAAAGTTGTCTATTATTCAGCTACCAAAATGTAATGCTTACATGCATCTTAAATATTAATAGTTGATATTTCTGCCTATTGTATCTCTGTGTTTATAGGTCTATACTTCCAAGACTACTTAATGCTGTTTGTTTGTGTATTTAGGGCTGACAACTGACTACCTGTAATCAACATTTTAGCAATATCAGAGCTTGCAATATTGGGTTTCATGAACTTACAGTGCCTTATGAAAGCATTCACACCCCTTGACTTTTTCCACATTTTGTTGTGATACAGCCTGAATTTAAAAAGGATTAAATTTAGAGTTTGTGTCATTGATCTACACACAATACCCCACAATGTCAAATGGAATTTTGTTTTTAGAGTTTTGATTTTAATAATACATGTAACGCTGAAATATCTTGAGTCAATAAGTATTCAACCCCTTTGTTATAGCAAGTATAAAGTATAACAAGTCGCATGGGTTCACTCTGTGTGCAAAAATAGTGGTTAACATCATTTGTTTACGATTACACCGTCTCTGTACCCCACACATACAGATAATTGTACGGTCCCTCAGTCGAGTGGTGAATTTCAAGCACTGATTCACCCACAAAGACCAGAGGTTTTCCAATGCCTTGCAAAGAATGGCACCTATATCAGGACACCGAATATCCCTTTGAGCATGGTGAAGTTATTAATCAATCAATCAAATGTATTTATAAAGGCCTTTTTACATCAGCCGATGTCACAAAGTGCTGTACAGAAACCCAGCCTAAAGCCCCAAACAGCAAGCAATGCAGGTGTGGAAGCACGGTGGCTAGGAAAAACTCCCTAGAAAGGCAGGAACCTAGGAAGAAACCTAGAGAGGAACCAGGCTCTGAGTGGTGGCCAGTCCTCTTCTGGCTGTTCCAGGTGGAGATTATAACAGAACATGGCCAAGATGTTCAAACGTTCATAGATGACCAGCAGGGTCATATATTAATAATCACAGTGGTTGTAGAAGGTGCAACAGATCAGCACCTCAGGAGTAAATGTCAGTTGGCTTTTCATAGCCGATCATTCAGAGTTAGAGACAGCAGGTGTGGTAGAGAGAGAGTCCAAAACAGCAGGTCTGGGACAAGGTAGGATGTCCAGTGAACAGCCGCTTTGGATTGTGTATCAATACACCCAATCACTACGAAGATACAGGCGTCCTTCCTAACTCAGTTGCCAGAGAGGAAGGAAACCACTCAAGGATTTCACCATGAGGCCAATGGTGATTCTAAAAGAGTTACAGAGTTTAATGGCTGTAATAGGAAAAAACTGAGGATGGATCAACAACATTGTAGTTACTCCACAATACCAACCTAAATGACAGAGTGAAAAGAAGGAAGCCTGTACAGAACAAAACATATTCCAAAACATGCATCCTGTTTGCAATAAGGCACTAAAGTAATACTGCAACCAATTTGGCAAAGAAATTCACTTTTTGTCCTGAATACAAAGCATTATGTTTGGGGCAAATCCAACACAACACATCACTGAGTACCACTCTTCATATTTCCAAGCATAGTGGTGGCTGCATCATGTTATGGGTATGCTTCTCATCGGCAAGGATTAAGGTTTTTTGGTCGGGGATCAAAATAAACAGAATAGAGCTATGCACAGGCAAAATCCTAGAGGAAAACCTAGTTCAGCCTGCTTTGCAAAACAAAGACAAATTCACCTTTCGGCAGGACAATAACCCCAAAATTAAGGCCAAATATAAACTGGAGTTGCATACCAAGATGCCATTGAATGTTTCTGAGTGGCCTTGTTACAATTTTGACTTAAAATAGTCATGAAAATCTATGGCAAGACTTAAAAATGGGTGTCTAGCAATGATCAACAAGCAACTTGACCAAGCTTCTGTGAGAAGCAATGTGAACACTTCAAACACCAAGCTCCATTCTACAGGCCCCAGGCCCTAGGCTCCAGGCAATGCGGATGGGGGGGGGTCCAATGCCATTTCCCCCCAAAGTCAGCCAGACACAGGCATGATCCCGGACATGTCCTGGGCTGTGGCTGCATAGATCATCGGTCCAGTTGGTAACCAGGCTTGACTCCTGACTGGGGGCGATAGGGGTTGACCGGGGCCTTTTATTAATACAATTTGGGCAGGCGGCAGGAAGTAGAGGAAGTGGGGCAGGGAGAGCCAGGGGGCCCAGGGACATCACTCTCGGGAGTGTATTACTGTAGAAAAACTTTTACAGTACATTAGAGTCAGACTCATCATGTGCATTGGTATAATTAAGAAAGTGTAACTTTGTAATTTTGGGGATTGGACTCTGAACACAAACACTCCCCTGTTACCTCAATGACTTTAATAGGAAAACAAGACTGAAAGATTTCATTATGCATACAATACCTCCCAAATGTGCTGTACAGTGTTCTTTGGAAGCGGTAAGGGAACATGGTAAGCTGAGCTAGCATTAGTTACATCAAATCAAGTCAAATTTGCTTGCATCTCATTTCAGTCCATGTTAAGTCATGTTTAAAGGCCCACTGAAGTGTCAACTTGTCAAGCTCTAAAAACGATGTCCTGAGCTTACCAATGTTGTACAACAATTTTTTTGTTTGCTTTATTGGTGATTCTCTATAGATCAGTTGGTAGAGCACGGCACTTGTAAAGCCAGGATAGTGGGTTCGATTCCAGGGACCACCCATACATAAAATATGTATGACCGTAAGTCGCTTTAGGTAAAAACATCTGCTAAATGACATATTCTATTATATATTATTGGAAAAATGTTTTATTTCGGCCACAACATATCAGAATGCCATTCAAATCGAAAAGTGATGTGTTGTTGTGTCGCAGGTTTCTATTATGATACGCCAGTAACTGATATGTACAGTAGATACAGTAGAAACTGTACAGTAGAAACTATGCACTGATGAGGTCAGCAGGAACCCATTTGTGGGAAAGGAGGAAATAGCCAGCCCCAAGTAGCATTATTTATTTATAAGATACCATCTTATTGCTCTGTTCTTATCTATATTTCTGCAAGATCGATGTTACAAAGCTAGCTCAGATTTTCAGTCACGAAATCAAAAGGAGCTCCGTTATCTCAAAGCAGCAGACGCAAAAGAAATAGAACAGGATAAAGGCTGTGAAACCTTATAGCCACATAGATGAGCCTACACTCGTTTAAAAAATAAAGCACACTATCCTCCATTCTAGCCATCCTTTCAAGCCTTGGTGCCTCCTTAAAGGGGAAATCTTCAGTTGCTACATCCATTTTTGGACTTATTGATATGTACCCATTGATTCTTGAAGAATATAAATGCCCCATGAGCTTAGTTCAAATATCGTACCCCATCAGAGCCCAAAATATACTGTTTTTTAAAAACAAATATTTGTAAACAAATCAATGTAAACAAACACTATATAGCCTAGGGGTGGCAGGTAGCCTGGTGGGAAGGAGTGTTGGGACAGTAACCGAAAGGTTGCTGAATCAAATCCCCAGGCTGTCATTCTGCCCCTGAGCAAGGCAGTTAACCCACATGGTTGTCAGTGTTTCAACTGTTCATTGGCCCTTTAAAGGCCCACTGTGATAATTTGAGCCCATTTCTCAGTCCTTGCATCCATAGACCCATCTACAAATTTTAGAGTGGTTACATTTCCCCAGTAGCAGGGCTGCTGTTTTGTTGTTTTTCAGAATTTAGGAGTGGACCTTTAAGACTGTGGGATCTTAAGCACTAAGGAGACATACTAAGGGGAAAAGCTCACCCGACATAATCAGTGTCACACTGTATTTGTAGTGTTGCGTGTTCCTGTGATTTACTATGGAGTGATTGGGCAAGTTTGATTTGCACGGCCCAGTGCCCCGGTGGGTGGCGATTTGACCAATGGGCCATGCAAAACAAATTTGTCCATTCATTTCCCTTTCACATGAGCAGGCCTTCAGTTTGATGGCACACACTTTGAAGCGTATCGTTTGAGATATGTAAAAGCGCCTCAGCCACTGGCGGGTGAGTTTAAGGGGCTCGCATGTGACCCCATGTGAAGTTTGTGTTTGTGAGGGTTGTGACCTCACAACAATGTTGTAAGACTTTGCTTCATAAACGGCTTGGTCATAAGGCACTATAAATGCAATCATAGTTGTTTATAGGCAATTACTAGCACCTATGTCATGCATTATAATGCATTTTGCATAGCTCACAAGGCATTATAAAAGTAACTATTGCATTGAAGAGGGTATTCATACCCAGTGTTCAGCCCATTACCTATGTTTTCCTAAGTGTATATACACTATGTTTCCTCTCTCTTGTGGTTCATATCCTGGAAGCAACAACAACAACCTGTACGTGTTGTAACCTGCAATTTGAAATGTGATTCTGTCTAGTCTAGTGTGTCCCATGGGTTGTAAAAACACTCAACCCAGTCAGTTTTGCGAGTTGCAGTGACATGCTCACAGCCCACAATTAGTCTCTTTGATGTCCACAGCCCATGATTAATCTCTTTGATGCTCACAGCCCATGATTAATCTCTTTGATGCTCACAGCCCATGATTAGTCTCTTTGATGTCCACAGCCCATGATTAGTCTCTTTGATGTCCACAGCCCATGATTAGTCTCTTTGATGTCCACAGCCCATGATTAGTCTCTTTGATGTCCACAGCCCACAATTAGTCTCTTTGATGTCCACAGCCCATGATTAGTCTCTTTGATGTCCACAGCCCATGATTAGTCTCTTTGATGTCCACAGCCCATGATTAGTCTCTTTGATGTCCACAGCCCACAATTAGTCTCTTTGATGTCCACAGCCCATGATTAGTCTCTTTGATGTCCACAGCCCATGATTAATCTCTTTGATGTCCACAGCCCATGATTAGTCTCTTTGATGTCCACAGCCCATGATTAGTCTCTTTGATGTCCACAGCCCATGATTAGTCTCTTTGATGTCCACAGGCCATGATTAATCTCTTTGATGTCCACAGGCCATGATTAGTCTCTTTGATGTCCACAGCCCATGATTAGTCTCTTTGATGTCCACAGCCCATGATTAGTCTCTTTGATGTCCACAGGCCATGATTAGTCTCTTTGATGTCCACAGGCCATGATTAGTCTCTTTGATGTCCACAGCCCATGATTAGTCTCTTTGATGTCCACAGGCCATGATTAATCTCTTTGATGTCCACAGCCCATGATTAGTCTCTTTGATGTCCACAGCCCATGATTAGTCTCTTTGATGTCCACAGCCCATGATTAGTCTCTTTGATGTCCACAGGCCATGATTAATCTCTTTGATGTCCACAGGCCATGATTAGTCTCTTTGATGTCCACAGCCCATGATTAGTCTCTTTGATGTCCACAGCCCATGATTAGTCTCTTTGATGTCCACAGGCCATGATTAGTCTCTTTGATGTCCACAGGCCATGATTAGTCTCTTTGATGTCCACAGCCCATGATTAGTCTCTTTGATGTCCACAGCCCATGATTAGTCTCTTTGATGTCCACAGGCCATGATTAGTCTCTTTGATGTCCACAGGCCATGATTAGTCTCTTTGATGTCCACAGCCCATGATTAGTCTCTTTGATGTCCACAGCCCATGATTAGTCTCTTTGATGTCCACAGGCCATGATTAGTCTCTTTGATGTCCACAGGCCATGATTAATCTCTTTGATGCCCACAGCCCATGATTAGTCTCTTTGATGTCCACAGCCCATGATTAGTCTCTTTGATGTCCACAGGCCATGATTAGTCTCTTTGATGTCCACAGGCCATGATTAATCTCTTTGATGCCCACAGCCCATGATTAGTCTCTTTGATGTCCACAGGCCATGATTAATCTCTTTGATGCTCACAGCCCATGATTAGTCTCTTTGATGTCCACAGGCCATGATTAATCTCTTTGATGTCCACAGCCCATGATTAGTCTCTTTGATGTCCACAGGCCATGATTAATCTCTTTGATGCCCACAGCCCATGATTAGTCTCTTTGATGTCCACAGCCGACAGTCTCTTGGATGCCCACAGACAGCAATACAGTCTCTTTGATGTTCACAGCCCATGATCAATCTATTTGATGCTCAAAGCCCACAATCAGTCTCTTTGATGCCCACAGACAGCAGATCAGTCTCTTTGATGCCCACAGACAGCAGATTAGTCTCTTTGATGCCCACAGACAGCAGATTAGTCTCGTTGATGCCCACAGACAGCAGATCAGTCTCTTTGATGCCCACAGACAGCAGATTAGTCTCGTTGATGCCCACAGACAGCAGATCAGTCTCGTTGATGCCCACAGACAGCAGATCAGTCTCTCTGATACCCACAGACAGCAGATCAGTCTCTCTGATGCCCACATACAGCAGATCAGTCTCTTCGATACCCACAGACAGCAGATCAGTCTCTCTGATGCCCACATACAGCAGATCAGTCTCTTCGATACCCACAGACAGCAGATCAGTCTCTCTGATGCCCACATACAGCAGCTCTAAGAGAACCAATAAACATAATGGATTCTAAGCTCCTTTTAACTCTCATCTTGACATACTAAAGCTGTGTGGGGGAAGTCAATCAACCTGGCAACTCAATGGCAATGCCTTTTTCCCTTTAAATCTTTTATTTCCCTTTAATGGTCTTCATATGCATACATTTGATTGAATACATATATTTTCATATATTGTGCGCCATGTAAAAAATAACTAAACGATCCTCATTGTCCCATTCACACAACCTAGTTGGGTCTTAAAAGGGTCTTGGGTTAGAGGGCACAAATCCATATCGTCTCCTGAAGGGATAATGCATTTAGATTTTGTGCCCATTCAGACAAAACACCTACATCTCTGAGACCCCCCCTCCCCCCTATTACCCCGTGAAATGTGTCAATTATTGAAACTGATTAGCTCGTTCTAGGGGCTAGCAGGCATTTGATTTCTAATGAAGTATTTTATTGAATGATTAAACACTTTATCCATAAAATGAAATCCTTGAAATAGATTTAACTTTGGAATCAATACTGTTGGAAACTGTTGGCACCTTTATATTTATTTAGGGTGACACAAAATACACATATTCAAAGGAGTATGTCTGTGTGGTTATATTGCAGTCATAACAACAAGCATGCATTTTCCAAAAGTCTGGTACATCCAACTGACCCTTTCCAACACCATGTAAATGCTCTCCCACTTAACATGCACTTGCCATTAAAAGAGACATTACTTAAAGAGACATTACACTCCAAAATCAAAGTTTGTCAGATGTTTTCAGACCTCAATAACCAGGTTTCCACCCAACCATTTCATGCGGATGAATTACCTGAGACATGAAAAAAGTCAAGGCCGGGCTGATGGAAACAGGAAATTCCGGTACAATTTTATAATTGTTCAAAACATGTTGTGTCTGTAACAACAATTATGCAAGAAACGGCAGTGGAAACGCCTTCATGTGCAAATATTTCTATAATAACCATCCTATCAAAGTACAAGAATCATGTGGTGTGTGGTCCTCCCACTATGACTTGTCTGGAAACCATGCAGTTTGTTAGGCTACAGATGAAATAAGTTATGATGAACTTCACAGAGTGGTGAAAGTGCAAAGAGATGAGCTTGATGCTCTGTCTTATTCTGTTGACATGATGATCGATGCTTGGCTGCAAACCGCCCTTGCTGTCCTTGCTGTCTCTGCCTGGCCGGTTCCCCTCTCTCACTGAGATTCTCTGCCTCTAACCCTATTACAGGGCCTGAGTCACTGGCTTACTGGTGCTCTTCCTTGCCGTCCCTAGGAGGGGTGCGTCACTTGAGTGGGTTGAGTCACTGACGTGATCTTCCTGTCCGGGTTGGCGCCCCCCTCAGGTTTGTGCCGTGGGGGAGATCTTTGTAGGCTATACTCAGCCATTTCTCAGGGTAGTAAGTTGGTGGTTGAAGATATCCCTCTAGTGGTGTGGGGGCTGTGCTTTGGGAAAGTGGGTGGGGTTATTTCCTGCCTGGTTGGCCCTGTCCAGGGGCATCATCTGACGGGGCCACAGTGTCTCCTGATTCCTCCTGTCTCAGCCTCCAGTATTTATGCTGCAATAGTTTATGTGTCGGGTGTTATGGGTGCGAAATGTCGGCAGAGAAGTCAGACGCAGGAGAGAAATAACTGTGTTTCCAACGGCGCAGTTTATTTACAAAACCCACCAGAAAACAGAATAATAAAATAAATGGGTACATAACCCAACACACACCAGGACAGACAAGCACAAGCACTTACAACAAACAATCACCGACCAGGACATGAAGGGGAACAGAGGGTTAAATACACAACATGTAATTGATGGGATTGGAACCAGGTGTGATGGAAGACAAGACAAAACCAAAGGAAAATGAAAAGAGGATCAGCGATGGCTAGAAGGTCGGTGACTTCGACCGCCGCCCGAACAAGGAGAGGGACCAACTTCGGCGGAAGTCGTGACACGGGGGGCTAGGGTCAGACTGTTATATCTGGTGTAATTCTCCTGTCTTATCTGGTGTCCTATGTGAATTTAAGTATGCTCCCTCTAATTCTCTCTCCCTCCACCTGAGCCCTGGGACCATGCCTCAGGACTACCTGGCCTGATGACTTCTTGCTGACCCCAGTCCACCTGGTCATGCTGCTGCTCCAGTTTCAACTGTTCTGCCTGCGGCTATGAACCCTGACCTGTTCACTGGACGTGCTACCTTGTCCCGGACCTGCTGTTTTGGACTCTCTCTCTATAGCACCTGCTGTCTCTAACTCTGAATGCTTGGCTATGAAAAGCCAACTGACATTTACTCCTGAGGTGTTGACCAGTTGCACCCTCCACAACCACTGTGATTATTATTATTTGACCCTGCTGGTCATCTATGAAGGTGTGAACATCTTGGCCATGTACTGTTATAATCTCCACCCAGCACAGCCAAAAGAGAACTGCCCGCCCCCCCTCAGTGCCTGGTTCCTGCCTAGGTTTCTTCCTAGGATCTGGCCTTTCTAGGGAGTTTTTCCCTAACCACCATGCTTCTACATCTGCATTGCTTGCGGTTTGGGGTTTTAGGCTGGGTTTCTGTAGAGCACTTTGTGACATCGGCTGATGTAAAAAGGGCTTTATATACAGTTGAATTCGGAAGTTTATATATACTTAGGTTGAAGTCATTAAAACTAATTTTTCAACCACTCCACAAATTTCTTGTTAACAAACTATAGTTTTGGCAAGTCGGTTTGGACATCTACTTTGTGCATGATACAAGGAATTTTTCCAACAATTGTTTACAGACAGATTATTTCACTTATAATTCACTGTATCACAATTCCAGTGGGTCAGAAGTTTACATACACTAAGTTGACTGTGCCTTTAAACAGCTTGGACAATAGCACGCAAGTATAAACACCATGGGACCATGCAGCCGTCATAGAGATGAACGTACTTTTGTGTGAAAAGTGCAAATAAATCCCAGTACAACAGCAAAGGATCTTGTGAAGATGCTGGAGGAAACAAGTACAAACGTATCTATATCCACAGTAAAACGAGTCCTATATCGACATAACCTGAAAGGCCGCTCAGCAAGGTAGAAGCCACTGATCCAAAATCGCCATAAAAAAGCCAGACTACAGTTTGCAACTGCACATGGGGACAAAGATCATACTTTTTGGAGAAATGTCCTCTGGTCCGATGAAACAAAAATAGAACTGTTTGGCCATAATGACCATCGTTATGTTGGAGGAAAAATGGAGAAGCTTGCAAGCCGAAGAACACCATCCCAACCATGAGGGAGTGGCAGCATCATGTGGGGGTGCTTTGCTGCAGGAGGGACTGGTGCACTTCACAAAATAGATGGCATCATGAGGCAGGGAAATTATTTGGCTATATTGAAGCAACATCTCAAGACATCAGTCAGGAAGTTGAAGCTTGGTCGCAAATGGGTCTTCAAAATCGACAATGACCAAGCATACTTCCAAAGTTGTGGCAAAATGACTTAAGGACAACAAAGTCAAGGTGTTGGAGTAGCCATCTCAAAATCCTGACCTCAATCCTATCGAAAATTTGTGGGCAGAACTGAAAAAGCGTGTTTAAATGTATTTGGCTAAAGTGTATGTAAACTTCCCGACTTCACCTGTATACACATTTGATTGATTGATAGGGCACATTCGCTATACAACGCAGGTTTTTGTTACAAAATCATCAGCAGTGTTGAAAATGCGATGGAAACCTATTGACAGTGCCTTCAGAAATTGTTCATACCATTTGACATATTATTCAAAATGTTGTTGTGTTAGAGGCTGAATTAAAACAAACAAAATCTCAATCTCAATACCACATAATGATTTTTTTTTTACCTTTATTTTACTAGGCAAGTCAGTTAAGAACAAATTCTTATTTTCAATGACGGCCTAGGAACAGTGGGTTAACTGCCTGTTCAGGGGCAGATCGACAGATTTGTACCTTGTTAGCTCAGGGATTCGAACTTGCAACCTTTTGGTTACTAGTCCAAAGCTCTAACCACTAGGCTACACTACCACCCCAGGGTATGATGTTGTTTTGAGAAATGTACGAATTTTGGGGGGAAATTAAATACAAAAATATGAATTTACCTAAGTTTTTCACACTCCTGAGTCAATACATGTTAGAATCACTTTTGAAAGCGGTTACAGCTGTGAGTCTTTCTGGTTAAGTGTCTAAGAGCTTTGCACACCTGGATTAAATACTATTTGCCCATTGTTATTTTTTAATTCTTCAAGCTCTGTCAAATTGGTTGTGGATCATTGCTAAACAGCCATTTTCAAATTTTGCCATTTCCTTTTCAAGCCAAATTAAGTCAAAACTGCAACTAGGCCACTCAGGAACATTCAATGGCATCTTGGTAAGCAACTTCAGAGTATATTTGGCCTTGTGATTTAGGTTATTGTCCTACTGAAAAGTGAATTTGTCTCCCAGTGTCTGTTGGAAAATAGACTGAACCAGGTTTTCCTCTAGGATTTTGCCTGTGCTTGGCTCTATTCCAATTATTGTTATCCTAAAAACTCCCTAGTCCTTGCCGATGGCAAGCATACCCATAAATGATGCAGCCACCACCATGCTTGAAAATATGAAGAGTGGTACTCAGTGATGTGTTCGATTTTGCCACAAACATAATGCTTTGTATTTTGCAGTTTTACCTTACCTTTGACTTAATGCAAACATTATTTTGAATATTTTTATTCTGCACAGGCTTGCTTATTTTCACTCTGTCATTTAGGTTAGTATTGTGGAGTAACTACAATTGTGTTGATCCATTCTCTGTTTTCTCCTAGCACAGCCATTAAACTATGTAACTGTTTTCATGATTAAATCCCTCAGTGGTTTCCTTCCTTTTAGGCAAACAGAGTTGGGAAGGACACCTGTACCTTTGTAGTGACTGGGTATACTGATGTACCATTCAAAGTGTAATGAATAACTTCACCATGCTCAAAGGGTAGGTGCCTAAGGGACCTTACAGATAATTGTATACGTGGAGGTTACAGAGATGAGGTAATCATTCAAAAATCATGTTAATCACTATTATTGCACACAGAGTGAGTCCATGCAACTTATTATGACACTTTGTAATGACATTTTTACTCCTGAACTTATTTAGGCTTGCCATAACAAAGAGGTTGAATACTTATTGACGTAACACATTTAGCTACATTTAGCTTTTCATTGTTAATTCATAAGTCCACTTTGATATTATGTGGTATTGTCTGTAGATCAACAAATTGTGGAAAAAGTCAAGGGGTGTGAATACTTTCTGAAGGCACTGTATTTTTTATTCGATACATGGGAATTTAACCGCAAAAGTCATTTTTAGGCGCACTACGTCATCACGTACATCCTTTTATCTGCAATAAGTATGTTTGATGGAAACACAGACAGACAGACAGACACATCTCTGTTGAGAAAAGGTGCATATTGTTTTATGCAGATTTGATCATATCCGCAATAAAATCTGTCGCCAATTGGATGGAAACCTAGCTACTGTGGTCTCATGTTGAGATAAATCCATGTCTCAGGCCATCTATTTTGTAGATTCACCTGTATTCCACAACTCTAAATGAATCAAAAACAGCACCATATCATGTTACATTTTAATTCTATACAATGCTTGTGTTGTTCATTCAGTTAGGGTTGAGGCATAAGGCTGAGGAACGTAGCTGGATCACACAATCGATGGCATGGGATGGGGATTCATCTTGACATTAGACAACTTTATGTCTTAAAACGTTAGACAAACTTCAATTTTGGATGTCCCTTTTAATCATCAAGTGGCCTGCAATAGAACACACTATGTCAAATATCATATTAGCCTATGCCATCTGCCTATGTGAATTGTTTCTCCACATCTCTACATCCGGTACTTTTCCATGAGTGCCAAATAATTTGAATAAGCATGGACAGCAGGAACTTAATTAGTCTGTTTGGTGGAAAGGTTAGCTAATTTGTCCTGTGGCTTTAGGCAGCAGATCGTTGTTTGCTTAGATTGATTTATCTGTAATAAGAAAGCCATACAGTGGGGAGAACAAGTATTTGATACACTGCCAATTTTGCATGTTTTCCTACTTACAAAGCATGTAGAGGTCTGTAATTTTTTTTATCATAGGTACACTTCAACTGTGAGAGACGGAATCTAATACAAAAATCCAAAAAATCACATTGTATGATTTTTAAGTAATTAATTAGCATTTTATTGCATGACATAAGTATTTGATCACCTACCAACCAGTAAGAATTCCGGCTCTCACAGACCTGTTAGTTTTTCTTTAAGAATCCCTCCTGTTCTCCACTCATTACCTGTATTAACTGCACCTGTTTGAACTCGTTACCTGTATAAAAGTCACCTGTCCACACACTCAATCAAACAGACTCCAACCTCTCCACAATGGCCAAGACCAGAGAGCTGTGTAAGGACATCAGGGATAGAATTGTCGACCTGCACAAGGCTGGGATGGGATACATGACAATAGGCAAGCAGCTTGGTGAGAAGGCAACAACTGTTGGCGCAATTATTAGAAAATGGAAGAAGTTCAAGATGACGGTCAATCACCCTCAGTCTGGGGCTCCATGCAAGATCTCACCTCGTGGGGCATCAATGATCATGAGGAAGGTGAGGGATCAGCCCAGAACTACACGGCAGGACCTGGTCAATGACCTGAAGAGAGCTGGGACCACAGTCTCAAAGAAAACCATTGGTAACACACTAGGCCTTCATGGATTAAAATCCTGCAGTGCATGCAAGGTCCCACTGCTCAAGCCAGCGCATGTCCAGGCCCGTCTGAAGTTTGCCAATGACCATCTGGATGATCCAGAGGAGGAATGGGAGAAGGTTGTGTGGTCTGATGAGACAAAAATAGAGCTTTTTGGTCTAAACTCCACTCGCCGTGTTTGGAGGAAGAAGAAGGATGAGTACAACCCCAGGAACACCATCCCAACCGTGAAGCATGGAGGTGGAAACATCATTCTTTGGGGATGTTTTTCTGCAAAGGGGACAGGACGACTGCACCGTATTGAGGGGAGAATGGATGGGGCCATGTATCGCGAGATCTTGGCCAACAACCCCCTTCCCTCAGTAAGAGCATTGAAGATGGGTCGTGGTTGGGTCTTCCAGCATGACAATGACCCAAAACACACAGCCAGTGCAACTAAGAAGCATCTCAAGGTCCTGGAGTGGCCTAGCCAGTCACCAGACCTGAACACAATAGAAAATCTTTGGAGGGAGCTGAAAGTCCATATTGCCCAGCGACAGCCCTGAAACCTGAAGGATCTGGAGAAGGTCTGTATGGAGGAGTGGGCCAAAATCCCTGCTGCAGTGTGTGCAAACCTGGTCAAGAACTACAGGAAACGTATGATCTCTGTAATTGCAAACAAAGGTTTCTGTACCATATATTAAGTTCTGCTTTTCTGATGTATCAAATACTTATGTCATGCAATAAAATGCAAATTAATTACTTAAAAATTATACAATGTGATTTTCTGGATTTTTGTTTTAAATTCCGTCTCTCACAGTTGAAGTGTTCCCATGATAAAAATTACAGACCTCTACATGCTTTGTAATTAGGAAAACCTGCAAAATTGGCAGTGTATCAAATACTTGTTCTCCCCACTGTATGTGAAGAGAAATGTATGAATAATGAAAGCAAAATAGAGTGGGACTGGGGAACATGGCAGTTGTTGAAAATACTCACAAAACAAGTAAGTCTGAATAAGGATATTGGCCAAATCCTGGAAAACATGGCCAGATTTTTTTTTTCAGCCCTGCACATTTCGTACATAAGGCCTTTTGTAGAGAGGAAAATGGACAAAAGCAACAATCTTGATAAAAATAAATTGTGATTCATATTGTTTTTCCAGCCAAACCGTATCCGTGAATGCAAGTCATATACTGGCATGTGTACCCAACTACTAAAGGTTAGACATGACAGCTGATGTAAAAAGGGCTTTATAAATACATTTGATTGCATTTGATTGATAGTTTAGCTGTTCTCAGAATTTTTCTGTGTTGTGATGTCAAAGTTTGAGTAGGGGAGAGTGGGGTAAGTTGAGACGAAGGGGTAATTTGAGCCGCACTTTTGTCTAGGAAACCATACACAAAATGTATCATTTGACCAAATATTTAGGAAGAGGTCATTTCATGGAGTCTGTGAAGGAAGAAACCACATGGAAAAAGTGGTAAGCAAGTTAGCTCCCAAAAACAGAACACAGGGTCTACAGCATCTACAGGATAATCTACAGGATAATCATTTTACTGTCTAAAAGAAGACGTGTTTAAAGCCATAATGTCACACATTTCTCAACTTGAATCAATTATTTCTCAATAATCAAATCAAATTGTATTTGTGCCGAATACAACAAGTGTAGATAGACCTTACCGTGAAATGCTTTCTTAGAAACCCTTAACCAACATTGCAGTTGAGAAAATAGAGTTAAGCTTTATTTACTAAATATAATTTACTAATTTATTTACTAAATAAATTAAAGTAAAAGTTTGTACAGGTAGGGGTAAAATGACTATTCATAGATAATAAACAGTGAGTAGCAGCAGTGTAAAAACAAGGGCGGGGGGTAGAAGCTGCTTTTTGAACCTAAACTTGGAGCTCCGGTACCGCTTGCCTTGCAGTAGCAGAGAGAACAGTCTATCACTTGGGTGACTGGAGTTTTTTACAATTTCTTGGGCCTTCCTCTGACACCGCCTGATATAGATGTCCTGGATGGCAGGAAGCTTGGCCCCGGTGATGTACTGGGCCATACGCACTACCCTCTGTAGCGCCTTATGGTCGGATGCCGAGCAGTTGCCATACCAAGCAGTGATGCAATCGGTGAGGATGCTCTCATTTTGTATACAAGATAAACATCCTTCCCCGAAAAATACCTTCCTAAGGATTTCATTTCAGGAAGATCCAAGGCACCATAAATATCTTTGGAATCGCTCTAATGTTGGATATTTGTGCCACATCTCTCCTGCTACAAGGTGATAAGGCTTTTCAATGTGTGAGAGGTCAAAGGTAATATTCAGAGGTTAAACCAGGCACACTACCATGGACATGCTATGGGAAGGCCTTTATGCTTTTTAAATGGTGAACACAACGTGGAAATATCATAGCCTTCATTCATCACATTTGGACGGAGGAAAAGCAGGTTCCGTACAAGGTCGTTGAATATAACTGTCAATTTAAAGGCACACCTTATAAAAGGCACAATCTGCAAGATGTCCTGCTGTTCAATGGCCATTTCAATCTGTGATATTCTTGACTTTATTGTAATATTGATGGTTATTAGTGACTGACAGCTAGGATAAGCTCAGAACAGCTGCGCCAGCTTTGGTAAAGGTATCGCGCTTTGACATGTCTGACACACATTGATGAAGCACTCCACAAATCTTTAGCACTACAGCTGTGTCTCACACAGTTTAACCCCCTGCCTGCCTATCTGTTTGCCTGTTCATCTGTCTGGTGTCTGACTGTTGTCTGTCAGTCTGTCTGTCTGAACATAGGCCTGTCTGTCTGTCTGAACATAGGCCTGTTTGTTTATCAGTTTGTCTGTCTGAACATAGGCCTGTTTGTTTATCAGTTTGTCTCTCTGGCTGTGCCTTATGGCCAATATCCTTCACTTAACAAATCAAGGTTATTCTCCACAAGGAGTTTTTAGTCGAGGTTTACCAATGGTCCATGCAGGATATATATTTGGTTGAGGTTAGCCAGCAAGGTTCTTGGCCGTTGTCGATATCAAACACAGTTGTATTGGAAGCTTTTGTAATATGCTCCTAAACCCCAAAAGACTCATCTTACTTTCATAAGCAAATTGAAAGAGAAGAAAATGCTTCTGTTGAATTTGTATGTGTTGTTCTTTGTTTCCTACAGACTACAGTGAAGACGTGAGCCGTATCCTTAAAAAAAGACACTGAGTTACACAAAATCTTACACAAGTGAAAGCAAAAAAGCAGTGACATAACACATATGTCCAAAACAATTACACTTATATACTGTATGGTGTATCCTTATGGCTCTGTCAGGCAGACCTATACACAGAACACACCACAATGCTTAAATGAAGCGAATAACAGGTTTTTTGTTTTATGACCCTTAACAAATGCACTGATTGGAATGGGGTGATCTGCAGAAATCATGCAGACTGTGCTCCATGATTGGGAGAATCCGAGAGAGAGAGCGAGAGAGAGAGAGAGAGAGAGAGAGAGAGAGAGAGAGAGAGAGAGAGAGAGAGAGAGAGAGAGAGAGAAAGGGAGAGAGAAAGGGAGAGAGAAAGGGAGAGAGAGAGAGAGAGAGAAAGGGAGAGAGAAAGGGAGAGAGAAAGGGAGAGAGAAAGAGGGGGATAACCAGGGGGGAACACATTACTCATAGTGAGAGAGGAGGGGGTGATGTGGGCTATATAATCAAATCCTTCCAAACCCAGAGCTGAAAAATAGAAGTGAGCTCTCTCCCCTTCTCCTTTTTCAGCCCCAGCCTAGCTGCCTCCACAACTTTAAAAACCCTGGCACAGCCACCATGGATGAGCGGCTTCAAACAAGACCCTCCAGCATTGTACTATGTTTGTGTAGTGACAGTTGGAGGGCCCACTCTGTATGTTCACAACATTTTTAACAAGAACAATGCTACCAGCGGTCTCTTTCATACACACAAATGGAGCCAATCAAGTTTCTAGTTATCTAAGGCTGTCCTCCTCCAGGACATAAATACTGTGAGCAACCAGGTTGGCTTAGCTTGTCAATCAACCACTCATCTGTTCAGATCGTCTTGATGGCTGATGTACAGTACATGACATCTGGGACGGATATTGCTGAGATGAAGGACGATTTCAATATGGCAACGTTTTGAGGAGCATGTCGCACATCCAATGAATAATTCACCCGAGCATTACATTTTTACCTCGTTTTTATAAGTGGCCTACGTTCTCTCCAAGGGAAGACGAGAGTCGCGCTCATAACTGTCAGCTGATGAATTCTTAAACTAAAGAACGACTCCCACCACTTCATATTACATTATTCAAGTGTCATTGTTCGCCTGGGACGGAGCTGGAGAAGCCACTCGACGTCCCCTCAAGTACCACTGAGGCGGTTTGATTTTTCAAACACGGTGATGACATGCGGTGCAGCTAAGCTAATAAACCCCAGAGCCTCAACAGCAACAGCCTTTGGAAAAGTTAGGGCATTCTGACGTATTAGCATTACCCATGAATCCCTGTGGGATTAGCAGTAAGAGACCAGGGAAGTCACTTGTTGGACATCTAATTCTGCTCCTGATGGATCTAACTGGTATGTTTCGGCCTTAGTCAATATGTGTCCCAAATGGCACCCTATTCCATAGGGCCCTGGTCAAAAGTAGTGCACTACACACAATATGGGCATGGTAAACACATTTAAATCCAGGTGTAAACGCATGATGTGTTCGGAATTCCATTTACATTACATTTAAGTCATTTAGCAGACGCTCTTATCCAGAGCGACTTACAAATTGGTGCGTTCACCTTATGACATCCAGTGGAACTGCCACTTTACAATAGTGCATCTAAATCTTTTAAGGAGGGGGGGGGGGGGGGGTGAGAAGGATTACTTTATCCTATCCTAGGTATTCCTTATCAGAACTCCATGATCAGAATACAAACAATGCATTAACTGTCAAGTGTAGACACAGCCATTATGTCAAAACAACTATCTCAAACACAGAGGCCTCCAGTGAACTAGACCGGGCATACTTTCCGTGACTCAAGGACATAAGAAAACACATCTACCTGACAGAAAGGCAGCCCAATTCTGAAATGTGTTTCACTAATTGGATTTTTGACCAATCAGATCTGCTCTGAAGAAAATCTGACGTGAAAAGATCTGTTAAGAAATCATATGGTAAGTAAAGATCAGATCGCAATTAATGGTGAAAATACTGCAATTTTATTTTATTTTTCTAAATCGTGCAACCCTATCAAATAAAAAACTCTTAAGTATGCCTTGACCCCTGAGGGAAAGAGAGGGAGAGAAGCAGAGAGAGAACACATGGTAGATTCATACTGTATATTAATACAGTATATACTGTAGGGAAAAGGGTGCCATTTGGGGCATAACCATTGAACCCAGATAGCAATTTGATTGTACTTATAGACCTTACCCATCACCATCAAATTGACAATATAGGCCTTTTCAAGAGCAAAATGTTCTTAGAATCTTTTCTCACAAGGGAGAATGTGCGACGGAGACAATAAGTGCTGAATGTGAGGGTCACAGATAAGGTCATATTCTAATGGCCAGCTGGGTTGAGGACAGCTGTAGGCTCTCTGCTGAGACACACTGCTGCGGCAAAACTAGTTCACTGAGCATAGGACACTGCACATCACTCACTCACAGTAAATAAACACACACACAAACAGAGAAAGAAAGATAAACACGCAGCACTAGAAACAGTAAGTCCCAGGCATGTTGTAAATCCTGAGTGTCACACAAGGGAGAGGTCAGAGGTCGCGTGTTCCTGCCCCAGTGCTGGCAATGTGATCGTGACATCATGAGCACTACGTTTCTCAGAGGGACAGTGGAACACCCTAACCTCAACCCCAAATGCTGTAAAAACATACAATGTACAATGCTATGGAAAACGTGTTGGAAATAAATCAAATATGCCATCGTGAGAAAAATTGCTGTAAAAATAGGGGTGTCGATTGTCAAAGTCAAGCCTCAGCCATTATGGCTCTAGTAATGACAGTTACAACACTACCACCTTGTGGGTGTAGATGGAAGTTAACACTGTGTATTTGAACGGCTTCCACCTGAATACGGTAAATAGGCCTAGCCCTGGAGACCGACATTCACTTTTATCATCTCTCTCCCTCTTTGCTCTGATATGCATGAGCCTGCAACTCTCATCTATCCAGTGTTGCACTTCATTTATTTCCATATGGAATCATACCCGCACGAAGGGTTCTGAAGGAACTGCAGCACCCCTGATCAATTGAAATACATTTGTCAAAGTTATAGAATGACTGCAGTCTCTTCAGAAATAAATGAAATCATTCAGAATAGCCTACTACACCGTGAAAAGGCCTACAATTTAGCCACAGAGGACCAATAGCTTTAAAAAATAAAATAAAAAAGCCTAGCTGTGGAATGTAGCCCAATAACAAAGAATAGCCTACAGTCGGGAACGTGCGACAAATATGTCACTGAAAAAAACAGCACACAAACCAAACAGGTCTTTGCAATATTTAAAATACAATCGAGGGAAAACAAAATTTTGGAAAGAAAATGGCTCCTGCTGAAAAGAGAACACTCTATGCTGTAAGCTACCAACATATTTGATCAACTTCCCAATATTGTTTTCAGTGGGCAGGTGGGGCCCACCTGTGTTGAGTCCCACCTATTTAGCAAAGAGAATATATATATATAAAGTACCAGTTGTACGTTTGAACACACCTACAAGTTTTTTCCCCACAATTTTCTACATTGTAGAATAATAGTGAAGACATCAAAACTATGAAATAACACATATGGAATCATGTAGTAATCAAAAAAGTGTTAAACAAATCAAAAAATATGTTATATTTGAGATTCTTCAAAGTAGCCACCCTTTCCTTGATGACAGCTTTGCATACTCTTGGCATTCTCTCAACCAGCTTCATGAGTTAGTCACCTGGAATGCATTTCAATTAACAGGTGTGCCTTGTTAAAAGTTAATTTGTGGATTCTTTCCTTTTTAATGCATTTGGGCCAATCAGTTGTGTTGACAAGGTAGGGATGGTATACAGAAGATAGCCCTATTTGGTAAACGGCCAAGTCCATATTATGGCAAGAACAGCTTAAATAAGTAAAGGGAAACGACAGCCCATCATTATTTTAAAACATGAAGGTCAGTCAATCTGGAAACTTTCAAGAACTTTCAAGAAAGTTTCTTCAAGTGCAGTCGCAAAAACCATCAAGTGCTTTGATGAAACTGGCTCTCATGAGGACCGCCACAGGAAAGTAAGACCCAGAGTTACCTCTGCTGCAGAGGATAAGTTCATTAGAGTTGCCAGCCTCAGAAATTGCAGCCAAAATAAATGCTTCACAGAGTTCAAGTAACAGATACATCTCAACATCAACTGTTCAGAGGAGACTACGTGAAAATAGTACAAATTAAGAAAAACACTTAAATGAGTAGGTCTGTCCAAACTTTTGACTGGTACTGTATGCATTTGTTGTTGTTGTCACGTGTACACCCTCTCCGGTCTCTAGGTCACCAGGCTGCTCATTATGGTGGACACCTGTCACCATCATTACGCGCATCAGCACATAATGACACTCACCTGGACTCCATCACCTCCTTGATTACCTGCCCTATATGGTTCCTTCCCAGGCGTCAATGTTTTTGTGCCAGTTTCATGTCTGTGTTTGTTGTTTTGTATTATGTTTTCATTCATTCATTAAATTATTCACTCCCTGAAATTGCTTCCCGACGCCCAGCGCACACATTGCAGTTGTTGCCTGTTTTGCATGTTATTTTGGCATTAATACGTGTCACATATCAGTTTGCAAATAATGTAAATGCAAACAATGTAAAAAATATCTTTGAGTTAATAAAGCCGCATACAAACATAGTCTCTTTTTTGCTTTCTTGAGTAAGGCAGCTCCAAAATACAGGTGTTTAAGCCTAGCTCAGTGCTTTCTGTTGGTGGTGGGGCAACCAGTGGACATTACAGAGCGTAGGGGTTGGTAATGTTCTCTAGTTGCACCGTGATTGGCTCAGTGATCTGTCACTCATGGGGACACGTCAGTGCAAAATCTACAGGGGAGAGCTCAAAAATTCAAGCCCCTTGGGTGTTGCCATAGATTTACATTAGAAGTGCCCATCTAAGAAGCCTCAAGGTAATTGGCCACAGATAAAATTTCAAATCACGTTATATCTACTGTAGCTTTGATTGGACTGATCATGTCAACATAATACTGTCAAAATCTTAGCTAGCTAGACAAGCATTCATCATTGTGAATCAAGTTGACAATCTACTGGCAAATTATTTTCAAACCTTGTCATATAAAGAAATTATAGATGAAATGTATCGATGCTCATCGGCCATTGGACAAACATTACACAAGAAGTTGGAAATCTCAAATTCAACGAGTGGTTTGGAAGGAATCAGTGGCTAACTGCAAGCATTGCAAAGCAATTCAATGGAGATGATGTGTGGGCCAAGTCTGGGTTTAAGGGTCTCTTTTCCAAGCTTAAATGGAAAAATATTCACATGCAACACCATGGGCCAGAAAAGGTTGAATACATTGGCCGTACTGTCAATCCAGCATGACTTCTGCCATGTTCAAGACAACTGAGAACTCTGAAAAAAACTAGCTCCGACTGGGAAAATCCTTTTTGAAAGGTCATCCAACTCGGAATTCCAAGTCAGGAACTTGGGCCTCTTTCTAGAGCTCCAACCTGAAGATCACTGACATCGTGATTTGACCTTGTTTTTTTCAGAGTTCACAGTTTTATTGAAAGCACTATACAGCCAGAGAATGCCAGACTTTGATGACTAAGTTTGATTACAAAATTTGCCCACAAGGACCGCCATGCCACCTTCCTGTTCAAGTGAGCACAGCATAACAAGGTGAGTCCAACAAGGTATTATATGCTGCTGCATAAATGATGTAATATGCCTGGGAGATATGTATATCGTAGCTAAGAAAGCAATACTAAGTGTATGTTGTGTAGTAAGCTGTTAGTAGCCCATTTGCCTCACCCTAATAATTGGGTCCCTTTCCCCCTTCATAACTTAGCCTACTGTTCTGACTTGCTGGTGCACATGTTTGAGTTTATTTATTTTATTTGAGTTTGAGTTTATTTTTACAGGGACAGTGCACATTAATCAACGTTTCAGTAAAAGTGCCGGTTTTAGCCAGCCGGCTCATTTTCAACCACAGTCCCTGGGCAGGTTATTAAAAACAATTACAATATAGACAATAGCAACATAGGACAAGAAAGACATAGCATACAGACAGAGCAACATAGGACAAGCAAGACGTGGCATACAGACAGAGCAACATAGGACAAGCAAGACATAGCATACAGACAGAGCAACATAGGACAAGCAAGACGTAGCATACAGACAGAGCAACATAGGACAAGCAAGACGTAGCATAGACAGAGCAACATAGAACAAAAAGCAGCAAGACAAAATTCATAAAAGCAACAAAGTGTTTCCACACCTCACAAGTTACAGACAACAGACATGGAAAGCGGCAACACACAGCTATGTAGCCTATAGCCTGTTTTAGAGAAATGTCATCATTGAATATTGCAAGAGCTTTCATTGTCTGCTGTAAGAACAGCCCATGTTCTGAATTCTGTCGCTACACTTTTAAAAAGTGCTGAACAAATAGTTATATTGAGTACGTCCGCCTTGAGTAAATTACGGATGACCTCTTATCCATTCATCGTTCCTTTATGCTATAGTTTGTACATCTCAATTGTCAGTAGAAACCACATTAATTTTCTCTAAGCAGGCCAGCCATATCAGATATGTTTTTTTAAAGCAGTAAATGAGGCTGAATGAACTGTTTCGCTGCCAGACAAGGCTCTGCTGATATCCAGGTGTAGCGGTGGTAAGGATTCACTCCATGGTGCTGAAAGTAAGCTCGTCCTAACAGTTTGTTGGCACTGTTATAGTGCAATTAATGTATTGTTTAGTGTCGTGTTGTGGCTTTGCTAACATGCATAAAACAATTGAGTTTGTCCCACTAAGATTTACATGCTAATATCGCCATTGATTGTTTTACAAGAGAGAGAGAGCGAAATAGGCTTTGGCACGAGCGCATCTGCCAGCCAGGGAGTGAGCTGCGCATCAGTGTGTGAGTCATTTTTAGGACTATAATTTCCTCCTCATATTGTAGCCTACAATGTCTCCACCTAGGCCTAGGCTATAGATGCATTCAAGACAAGGCCGTTTTGTGCGGTATTTTAAAAAGATGCTGCCAAAGTCTCCAGTCATGTAAAATGACATAGAATTGCACGAAATGTGTTTATAAAAGGCAAACATTTTCCCAGATAATAGACTACAACAATGTTTTCCCGTGTGCAACTTCTGTAAGTGCTTTTATTCTACTGCTGTATGCCACAACGCAAATGCGATGATATGCATGCAATGCCTTCTGGTACCTCAGAACTCCCCAGGTCAGCCAACTCTCGCACTCACTTTTTGTTCCGGCACCTCCCAATCTACAAATTAAGCACTCTAATTAGCCATAGTCTTGGAAGGTTATGAGGTTGGTGGTTGCAAGCTTCATGATCACCAAAAGGTGGCGGCAGTGATGCATTATCTGAACTTGTAGAATTTTTCCTTGAGCGATGTTGAGTTGTGTAGCCTAAACAGTATACCACCTTCAAACTGAAGTTTAGCTGTTTTTATACATGTCCGAGGTAGTCTATTGTAATAATTACAGTGAGTAGTTATTGTACATAAATCGAATGTTGGCTAATTACAAATATCCTCTCAACATAATTAAAAACGTCCAACTCTAGCTCTCCATACCTATTGTGGCGTCTATTTTCGATGTTTCCTCTGCCATTCGTGAGGGTGGTGTGGCAGTACTTGGTCGCGGTAGTCTTGTAATTTACTTTTTAATGGTACTACTCCAATACTGTACTTCACCCTGACTCAGCTGGCTGCACATGTTGTATAAGGATTAGGCTACAACGCTAACTTCGAGACGTCAACACTAAAAGAAGGCGGTTCTTCATTGAGCCCTACAAAATCCAAAGGCAAAAAGAGACCAGACTATTTTCTCTCAAGTCTGCAAAAACTTTCTGTTACAAACCCCCCGGGAAAAACTTTCTGCAGAATGGAAATATCCAAAGCAGATGACCTTTCGACTGAGCAGGCTGCCAATTTACTAGGTTCACCTGGTCGAGACAATCAGATGAGACAGAGTGGACAGGTCCATAAAAAGAGGTCGAAGAACCGCATGGTCATCGTTGCGGTGAGTGGAATTACTGTAACTTTTCGTGCTGGGTAGGCTATGGTAAAACTAGGATCAAGTGTACCTGCGCTGTCTGCACTCTTGGTGATGTTATATCGCATGATGATACAAGGTAACCTAGCCAAACTTTAAAGCCAATTACCAGCATGCATAGCCTACATTTCAATTCATTTGTTGGCATGTTATCTTTTGGATGGCACACATTCAATGATTCGTTCATAGGCTATTGCAAGCGAACAGGAGTTTATGTTATCGAATTTGATAGGCTATTGAATTACATAAAGGAGCAATGACATTGTTTACAAACAGTTGAGTAGGCTAAAACGATCTTATATTTTGGGTTCTGATTGGGTAAGACAGTTAAACTAAGCTGATGAGGTATTTTTACATTGTATTTCTTTTAAACGTTATTTTACCAGGTACGTTGACTGAGAACATGTTTTTATTTACAGCAACAACCTAGGGAATAGTTACAGGGGAGAGAGGGTGAATGAGCCAACTGGAAGTTGTGGATGATTAGGTGGCCAGGACACCGTTAAGGTTAACACCCCTACTCTTATGATTAAGTGCCATGTAATCTTAAGTGACACAGAGAGTCAGGACACACCATCCAAAAGATGGCACCCTAAACAGGGCAATGTCCCATATCACTGCCCTGGGGCAATGATGTTCAATCATTAATGGCGATATAGTAGCGATCCTCCATATATGAGCCACGTTACAATTCTCACCTAGCGGATTAATCCGATTGGCTCGATTCGTAGGGTGTTTGCATTTCACACCAGGGACCTGGGTTTACTTCCTTGCCCGGCTGTTTTACTACAGTGGTGTCAGAAGTGAGATGGCGGCCATGAGGCCATCAGAACGCACTACAGGACATGTGAGGGGGCCATGCTAGGTCAAAGCACCAGGACCTGCCTTCCCATTTGGAGGGGCCGTTTAGCGATCCTCACCAATTCCCACCAAGCCAGTTAACCTCTTTCGTGTGACGGGTAGGGTGTTTGCCAGCGACCTGAGTTCACTTCCCTACTTGCCTGTGCCAGCCATTGACGTTGTGGTTGTCTGAACTTGTAATTACTATATCCTTACGTTCAAGAATGTCTCAGTTGCCTACGTGTGCTACTTACAGCTCAATGTCTCAACAATCAGCTTGCGTGCACTTGGGCAATATGTCCTGTCAGACATGAGTCAACTCTCTTCAGGAATCATTCTGCAAACATCGGTTTAGAGTTGTGAAATATTACAACAGATGGCAATATTAGAGCTTGTTGCCATACAGACTGGTCTCATAGACTAGACATAACATAGTAAACGTAATGCCGGGACACTCAACTTAGTATGATATGTTACATTTGGTATGGTTGCATAAGATTACTTAAGGCAAAAACATAAGGAGGGTTGGTTGGTCTGAGTGGATGGGTAGGTGTATAACGTGAACGCCTAGCAACCCAAAGGTTGCTTGTTTGAAACTCATCATGGGGACCTTAGCTAATTAACTTTGCAAATACTTACTACTGTTTAGTTACTTTGCAACAACTTAGCATGTTAGCTAACCCTTCACCTAACCTTAACCCTTTTAGCTAACCCTTTAACCCCAAATCCTAACCTTAACCCCTAGAGCTAGCTAACATTAGCCACCTAGCTAGCATTAGCCACAACAAATTGGAATTTGTAACTGTATCATACACTTGCAAATTCAGAACATATTGTACATTTTGCAAATTTGTAATGTACGTTTTGCAAATTTTGAACATAATGTACATTTTGCAAATTCGTAACATGTCATATGAAAGGGATGATCGACATCCGCAAATGAATACATATCATACGACACCAGTCAAAGGTTTGGTCATTCTAGGGTTTTTCTTTATTTCTACTATTTTCTACATTGTAGAATAATAGTGAAGACATCACAACTGTGAAATAACACATATGGAATCATGTCGTAGCCAAAAAAGTGTTAACAAATCCAAATATATTTTATGTTTGAGATTCTTCAAAGTAGCCACCATTTGCCTTGATGACAGCTTTGCACACTTGGCATTCTCTCAACTAGCTTCATGCTTTCCCAACAGTCTTGAAGGAGTTTCCACATATGCTGAGCACTTTTTGGCTGCTTTTATTTCATTCTGCGGTCCAACTCATCCCAAACCATCTCAATTGGGTTGAGGTCAGGTGATTGTGGAGGCCTGGTCATCTGATGCAGCACTCCATCACTCTCCTTCTTGGTCAAATGGCCCTTACACAGCCTGGAGGTGTGTTGAGTAGGGATGTACAATATATCGGTGAACATATCGGAATCGGCCAACATCGGTACCGATGTCTAGTTTAACGCCGATGTTAAAATATCGATGTCAAAGCGGCCATGCATACCTATATAGCGTAGGTACATGACGTAATGACGCCACGTAAAATGTTGCACTACACGTGCAATACAGCATCCCCAATCTAGCCAACAATATCTGGTGTGTGGATTGAGCAGTCAACAAGTCGAGTAAGAACATTTCAGCAAGACAACTCAAAAGCGAAATCCATTAAAACCAAGTTAATGGAATTCATTGCCCTTGACAATCAACCGTTCTCTGTCGTGGGTGATGTTGGCTTTCGCCGACTGGTCGAGCACCGGTACACACTATCAAGTGCGCTATTTTTCAGATGTTGCCCTACCAGAGTTACACAGTAATAGCGTCACTGCTATTAGCTTCACGACATACATACTATGGAACGCCGTTTGGATCTTTGCGTATCAAAACATATATAGTAGCATTGTCAAAGCTGTACAAAGAAGTCTGTAAACACCAGCCACGAACAATGTGTTTTCAATACCGCGTTGGTAATAAAGTATAATTTGTTCGACCGCAACTTCAGGGGTAGCTAGCTTTAGCTTGGTACCAAACTAGCACCAATACAACCAGTCATTGAAAACAATGACTAGTAGAAACTGCAGTCATTTTCATTATTCTTAGCAATGATTTAGGAATCCTTGTAAGTATTGTTGTTAGCCTATTGAAATTAAACTTCAGTTCATGAAAATGAACTCAGCAAAATAAGAAATGTCCTCTCACTGTCAACTGCGTTTATTTTCAGCAAACTTAACATGTGTAAATATTTGGATGAACATAACAAGATTCAGCAACTGAAACAAACTGAACAAGTTCCACAGATATGTGACTAACAGAAATGGAATAATGTGTCCCTGAACAAAGGGAGGGTCAAAATCAAAAGTAACAGTCCGTATCTGGTGTGGTCACCAGCTGCATTAAGTACTGCAGTGCATCTCCTCCTCATGGACTGCACCAGATTTGCCAGTTCTTGCTGTGAGATGTTGCCCCACTCTTCCATCAAGGCACCTGCAAGTTCCTGGACATTTCTGGGGGGAATGGCCCTAGCCCTCCGCGCCAACAGGTCCCAGACGTGCTCAATGAGATTGAGATCCGGGTTCTTCGCTGGCCATGGCAGAACAGACATTCCTGTCTTGCAGGAAATCACACACACAACGAGCAGTATGGCTGGTGGCATTGTCATACTGGAGGGTCATGTCAGGATGAGCTTGCAGGAAGGGTACCACATGAGGGAGGAAGATATCTTCCCTGTAACGCACAGCTTTGAGATTGCCTGCAATGACAACAAGCTCAGCCCGATGATGCTGTGACACACCGCCCCAGACCATGACAGATCCACACTGATCCTCAACACTGGAGCCTTCAAGGGTGCGTGCTCAGTCCCCTCCTGTACTCCCTGTTCACCCACGACTGCATGGCCAGGCATGACTCCAACACAATCATTAAGTTTGCAGACGACAAAACAGTGGTAGGCCTGATCACCGACAACGACGACACAGCCTATAGGGAGGAGGTCAGAGACATGGCCGGGTGGTGCCAGAATAATAACCGATCCCTCAACGTAACCAAGACTAAGGAGATGATTGTGGACTACAGGAAAAGGAGGACCGAGCACGCCCCCATTCTCATCGACGGGGCTGTCTTGAAGTAGGTTGAGAGTTTCAAGTTCCTCGGTGTCCACATCAACAACAAACTAGAATGGTCCAAACACACCAAGACAGTCGTGAAGAGGGCACGACAAAGCCTGTTCCCCCTCAGGAAACTAAAAGGATTTGGCATGGGTCCTGAGATCCTCAAAAGGTTCTACAGCTGCATCATCGAGAGCATCACTGCCTGGTACGGCAATTGCTCGGCCTCTGACCGCAAGGCACTACAGAGGGTAGTGAATATGGCCCAGTACATCACTGGGGCTAAGCTGCCTGCCATCCAGGACCTCTACACCAGGCGGTGTCAGAGGAAGGCCCAAAAAGTTGTCTAAGTCCCCAGCCATAGACTGTTCTCTCTACTACCGCATGGCAAGTGGTACCGGAGTGCCAAGTCTAGGACAAAAATAAACTTTGATTTGATTCTCCTCCTCCAAATCAACCCCGCTCCAGAGTACAAGCCTCGATGATAAAAGCAAATCCGACCATCACCCATGGTGAGACAAAACCGCGACTCGGAGGGTGAAGAGCAATTTTTGTCAGTCCTGTCTGATCCAGCGATGGTGGGTTTGTGCCCATAGGCGACGTTGTTGCCGGTGATGTCTGGGGAGGACCTGCCTTACAACAGGCCTACAAGCCCTCAGTCCAGCCTCTCTCAGCTTATTGCGGACAGTCTGAGCACTGGTGGGGGGATTGTACGTTCGTGGTGTAACTCGAGCAGTTGTTGTTGCCATCCTGTACCTGTCCCGCAGGTGTGATGTTCGGATGTACCGGTCCTGTGCAGGTGTTGTTACACGTGGTCTGCCACTGCGAGGACGATCAGCTGTTTGTCCTGTCTCCCTGTAGCGCTGTCTTAGGCATCTCACAGTACAGACATTGCAATTTTTTGCCCTGGCCACATCTGCAGTCCTCATGCCTCCTTGCAGCATGCCTAAGGCACGTTCACGCAGATGAGCAGGGTCCCTGGGCATTTTTCTTTTGGTGTTTTTCAGTCAGTAGAAAGGCCTCTTTATAGTATCCTAAGTTTTCATAACTCACCATAGTAGCCTACCGTCTGTAAGCTGTTAGTTTCTTAACGACCGTTCCACAGGTGCATGTTCATTAATTGTTTATGGTTCAGTGAACAAGTATGGGAAACAGTGTTTATACCCTTTACAATGAAGACCTGTGAAGTTATTTGGATTTTTACAAATTATATTTGAAAGACAGTGTCCTGAAAAAGGGACGTATCTTTTTTTGCTGAGTTTAAATAGCTAGCCAGCTACTTAACCCTGTTGCCCAAATCCAACGTTATAAGCAACCAGCTAGCTTCATCTGGCTAGTGAGGCTCGACCGGACCGGGTTATGTATTATGTAACGTGCAGTCCCATTCAGATCCTGATTGGTCAACAAGCTTATGACGTGTCAAATATGTGTTATTTGACACACAAGGACCCAAACGGCGTTCCATAGATATCCTGGTTGAGAATGAAATGAACAATGAAACAGCACAGCAAGTAAGTGAAAGAAATAGTTTTTGATTATGTTTTACTGGTAATGGGGACATGTAAATGCCAACAAAATAATTTTTTGATCAGTGTGTGTGTAACCTTTTTTTTAAAACTAGGCAAGTTAGTTAAGAACAAATTCTTATTTACAATGACTACTTCCCCGGCCAATCCCAGACAACGCTGTGCCAAATGTGCGCCGCCCTATGGGACTCCCAATCACAGCCGGATGTGATAGAGCCTGGATTCGAACCAGGGACTAGTGACGCCTCTTGCACTGAGATGCAGTGTCTGTGATTGCTGCGTCCTTGTGTGTGTTAACTATTTAACTGTACTAGAATGCTTAAAAGGCTGCATATTTTTTTTAAATATTGGTTAAATGACACCAATGAGAAGAAGAGACTTGCTTGGGCCAAGAAACACGAGCAATGGATGTTACACTGGTGGAAATCTGTCCATTGGTCTGATAACTCTAATGAACTTATCCTCTGCAGCAGAGGTAACTCTGGGTCTTCCTTTCCTGTGGCGGTCCTCATGAGATCCAGTTTCATTATAGTATTTGATGGTTTTTGCGACTGCACTTGAAGAAACTTTCAAAGTTCTTGAAATTTTCCGGATTGAATGACCATGTCTTAAAATAATGATGGACTGTCATTTCTCTTTGCTTATTTGAGCTGTTCTTACCATAATATGGACTTGGCCTTTTACCGAATAGGGCTATCTTCTGTATACCACTCTTACCTTGTCACAACACAACTGATTGGCTCAAATGCATTAAGAAGGAAAGAAATTCTATAAATGTACTTTTAACAAGACACACCTGTTAATTGAAATGCATTCCAGGTGACTAACTCATGAAACTGGTTGAGATAATGCTAAGAGTGTGCAAAGCTGTCAAGGCAAAGGGTGACTACTTTGAAGAATCTAAAATATATTTTTTATTTGTTTAACACTTTTTTTCTGACTATACAATCCCATATGTTATTTCACAGTTTGTCTTCTATTATTCTACAATGTAGAAAAAAAAGAGAGAAAAAAACCCTTGAATGTCTTGGATTTACATACAGAATAATAATACAAAAAGTCAACCAATAACAGGAATCCTTCATGATTACATGAAGCAAATTGACATTTTTGAGTAGTCTTGCTCAATTAACCTGGGGTGTGTATAGCTACTCCCAACATTTGGGTTGTGAGATGTGTATTCTGTTTAGTGTCCTGAGGCGCCTGCTGTACGTTTCCACCGGACAGGGTGTTTACTTTCACTGGACCTTGATATTTTACCCTTGGCTTTCCCAGGACACCAGCCAGGTTTCTCAAACACCACACACACTATTACGCATGTGTGTACACACACACTCTTGCAAACATAAACACATCTACACACACACACACACACACACACATATACATACTTGCACAATGTTTCGTTCTAATATGGCTTTTCCAGTAAGCCATATTCGGCTTACGACATCACACATGTACAGCATATGATTCATGAAACAAAGTCTTCAGAGTTTTCAAAGCACTCCAAGATTAGGACCTGAGTTGTCTTTTATGCTCTTTACTACAGGTTCTTGGTTTTAACCCACAATGAGAACACGCCATACTGATTAGAGCCCAGTTCTAATCCTGACAGGTCCTGCTAGCCTCTGAGACTCTTGACTCTCTTCAAGCCTTGATTATTAAACTTCTGTATATCCCTCCCTTTTAACATGGCTGACTCAGTTGAAACTTTAAACCACTGAGAACCACAGTCTTTGAAGCGCCCACTAACATGTGGCCAGCCGTGCACCCTTCCATGGCCAGAAGAGCCAGTCGGAGCAGACCACCAGGCAGCTAGGAGGAGGGGAGTTGTCTTACGACCAGCATTTACTTCTCAGTTAGAGGGCCAACACCCAGATGTGGAGAATTACTGACTTTTTATTTGTACCCAGAAGAGAGGTATACATTTGAATGGGAAAGATTAAAGTGTCATACGACACATTTTCAATAAGATTAATTTGGGTATGGTCTTTAGTATTTCAGTTATTGTTTTGGTTGATTATTATTCTAGGATGTGTCTATTTAAAAAAAAATGTTTGGTTTCTCTCGATTATAAACGACTAGATGTTTTCCTCATACACAAGTTACAATAATATTTCTCAAGGTCACAGCAGGAAAGACTGCTGCCAAACGTCTCTTCATCAATTTTCTGACAATACTTTTCTGTGGTATGCGATGTCACTTTGCAGTCTCGATTTACTGGCCTTACTAACAGTGAAAGTGATTTAAAATCCCATGTACACAATATAAAAAAGCCACAAAACAATCCCCAGAAGATTGAGTACTGGGATAAAGCAGAGAAAGAAGTACTCTGGTTTAACCAAAGTAAGTGCTACGTAGCGTCACAATAGGGATAATAGTTTGATCGGATGAGAAGAGATCCAAGATGGTTTTTCAGGACGCAATGCTTCCATAACATTATATGCCCATGATAGGTACTGTGCTGGCCTCGTACCTATCCAACATACAGTGCATTTGGAAACTATTCAGACCCCTTTTCCCACATTTTGTTACGTTACAGCCTTATCCTAAAATTGATTAGGAAAATATTTATTTAATTAATCTACACACAATACCCTACATTGGCAAAGGGAAAACTGATTTAAAAACAGAAATACCTTATTTACATATGTATTCAGATGCTTTGCTATGAGACTTGAAATGGAGCTCTGGTGCATCCTGTTTCCATTGATCATCATCCTTGAGATGTTTCTACAACTTGATTGGAGTCCACCTGTAGTGAATTCAATTGATTGGACATGATTTGGAAAGGCACACACCTGTCTATGTAAGGTCCCACAGTTTACAGTGCATGTCACAGCAAAAACCAAGCCATGAGGTCAAAGGAATTGTCCGTGGAGCTCCGAGACGACAAGATTGTGTTGAGGCACATATTTGGGAAGGGTACCAAAAAAATTCTGCTGCATTGAAGGTCCCCAAGAACACAGTGGCCTCCATCATTCTTAAATGACAGAAGTTTGGACTGTTCGTAGAGCTGACCGCCAGGCCAAACTGAGCAATCGGGGGAGAAGGGTCTTGGTTAGGGAGGTGAACAAGAACCCGATGGTCACTCTGACAGAGCTCCAGAGTTCCTCTGTGGAGATGGGAGAACTTACCAGAAGGACAACCATTTCTGCAGCACTCCACCAATCAGGCCTTTATGGTAGAGTAGCTAGACGGAAGCCATTCCTCAGTAAAAGGCACATGACAGCCCGCTTGGAGTTTGCTAAAAAGCACCTAAAGGACTCTCAGCCCATGAGAAACAAGATTCTCTGGTCTGATGAAACCAAGATTGAACTCTTTGGCCTGAATGCCAAGCATCACATCTGGCAGCATCCCTACGGTGAAGCATGGTGGTGGCAGCATCATGCTGTGGGGATGTTTTTAAGCGGCATGGACTGGGAGACTAGTCAGGATCGAGGGAAAGATGAACAGAGAAAAGTACAGAGAGATTGATGATGAACACTCCTGAGTGCTCTGGAGCAGGTTATGGTTCACTCTACCTTGGGAGCACCATTCACATAACCTCCGCTGTGACCATGGCCTATGGACATGTTGCACCATTAAGTCAATGTTTTTACCTTGTCGTTATGGATTATCATAGTCTTCATCAGACATGTAATCAGGCATAGGAAATATCTGGTAAATAGGGTTCTGAGGTGTCTCCTTCAGGGGTCAGTAATGACATGGCAAGAAATGTCAACAGCTTAGCTGCACAATTTTTAACACAAATTATTTTTTATTTAACCTTTTTATTTAACTAGGCAAGTCAGTTAAGAACAAATTCTTATTTACAATGGCGGCCAAACCCGGACGGCGCTGGGCCGATTGTGCGCCGCCCTATGGGAGTCCCAATCACGTCCAAATGTGATACAGCCTGGAATCGAACCAGGGACTGTAGTAATGCCTCTTGCACTGAGATGCAGTGCATTACAGTTATACATATTTTTTTGAAAAAACACATTTCCAAGACATAAATCAATCAAATAAACATTGTAGTTCCCATAACACCAAATAAGAACCGAACCCTTCAAAACCGATTCCAATCGTTGTCTGGTTGGTGTTAGTTTGCGAGATCACTGCTGAGCTCTTTCAGATGTTCCACTACAATAGTCAAGTTATCCTCACCCAGGATATGAATGTACAGCAATGGTCACCTGTAATTTTGGATAAGGCTAAATCAATTACAGGCATGGTTGACCACACCCTATTTCCCGGCACTCATCCTTCTGGCGTGTCTTCATGTTCTTCTTCAGATAGTGTTTCAGTGCGTCCTCCCAAATGGCACATGTTCACTGTCCTTTACAGTCTGTTATGTATTGTCCATTTCCTACCAGTACACCAGCAGCATGAAGGAAGTTGACAGGATCTCTCTCCATGCTCACTCTACGTGGACTCATGTCGCACAGCGTGAGAGAAAAAGACATGAGAGAAAAGGCAGTTGATGGCTTTGACTGGATGCTGTGTACAGGTTGCTGGCTCGGACTCAAGTCTCACGGTAGCAGTGGTGCAGGACCATACTGAATGCCATTGTCGCCATTGCTTCAGACGGTTGAGGTTCTGACTGTTCTTGGTCAAATTATATAACAATTTCATGTATCTAGATGGCATCTGTAGTCACCTTCGCCATAACCTCGAGAGGCTTGACCAGAACAGCAGTTTAGTTTAGGGCATTTCTGATTCAGAAAATCCAGACAAATTATTTACTGTGTGACAAATGATAACTACTAGCAATATTCTGAATACAAATGTCAAAGAGAATAAAAAAGAGAATACATTTTTTTCCCCAAATTGGCTTCTAGTCCCCTATCATCTTGGCGATCTCACTGCAAAGTTACAGGGTCAGGGAGTTAGAGGGCCAACCCTTAGGGAAATATCCCGACCATACAGCAGACCCAATCTGTTGAGATTTGTTATGGAAGCAAGACGACAACAAACAAACCACAGCAACACACTTCATATTAAACTAGAGGTGGGAAAAAGTTTTCGTCCTTTTGAAAAGGCAGACATGAGGATTTTTATTTTTTTATTTCACCTTTATTTAACCAGGTAGGCTAGTTGAGAACAAGTTCTCATTTACAACTGCGACCTGGCCAAGATAAAGCAAAGCAGTTCGACACACAACAACAGTTACACATGGAGTAAAACAAACATACAGTAGAATTTTTTTTTGAGCAGTGTATATATTTAAGGGAACACTAAAAAAACACATCCTAGATCTAAATTTATTTTTATTTTTATTTTACTAGGCAAGTCAGTTAAGAACAAATTCTTATTTTCAATGACGGCCTAGGAACAGTGGATTAACAGCCTGTTCAGGGGCAGAACGACAGATTTGTACCTTGTCAGCTCGGGGATTTGAACTTGCAACCTTTCGAATGAAATATTCTTTATTAAATACTTTTTTCTTTACATAGTTGAATGTGTTGACAACAAAATCACACAAATTATCAATGGAAATCAAATTTATCAACCCATGGAGGTCTGGATTTGGAGTCACACTCAAAATTAAAGTGGAAAACCACACTACAGGCTGATCCAACTTTGATGTAATGTCCTTAAAACAAGTCAAAATGAGGCTCCGTAGTGTGTGTGGCCTCCACGTGCCTGTATTACCTCCCTACAACGCCTGGGCATGCTCCCGATGAGGTGGCGGATGGTCTCCTGAGGGATCTCCTCCCAGACCTGGACTAAAGCATCCGACATCTCCTGGACAGTCTGTGGTGCAACGTGGCGTTGGTGGATGGAGCGAGACATGATGTCCCAGATGTGCTCAATTGGATTCAGGTCTGGGGAATGGGCGGGCCAGTCCATAGCATCAATGCCTTCCTCTTGCAGGAACTGCTGACACACTCCAGCCACATGAGGTCTAGCATTGTCTTGCATTAGGAGGAACCCAGGGCCAACCACACCAGCATATGGTCTCACAAGGGGTCTGAGGATCTCATCTCGGTACCTAATGGCAGTCAGGCTACCTCTGGCGAGCACATGGATGGCTGTGCAGCCCCCCAAAGAAATGCCACCCCACACCATGACTGACCCACCGCCAAACCGGTCATGCTGGAGGATGTTGCAGGCAGCAGAACGTTCTCCATGGCGTCTCCAGACTCTGTCACGTGCTCAGTGTGAACCTGCTTTAATCTGTGAAGAGCACAGGGAGCCAGTGGCTAATTTGCCAATCTTGGTGTTCTCTGGCAAATGCCAAACGTCCTGCACGGTGTTGGGCTGTAAGCACAACCCCCACCTGTGGACGTCGGGCCCTCATACCACCCTCATTGAGTCTGTTTCTGACCGTTTGAGCAGACACATGCACATTTGTGACCTGCTGGAGGTCATTTTGCTCCTCCTGCTCCTCCTTGCACAAAGGATGAGGTAGCGGTCCTGCTGCTGGGTTGTTGCCCTCCTTCGGCCTCCTCCACGTCTCCTGATGTACTGGTCTGTCTCCAGGTAGCGCCTCCATGCTCTGGACACTACGCTGACAGACACAGCAAACCTTCTTGCCACAGCTCGCATTGATGTGCCATCCTGGATAAGCTGCACTACCTGAGCCACTTGTGTGGGTTGTAGACTCCGTCTCATGCCTACCACTAGAGTGAACGCACCGCCCGCATTCAAAAGTGACCAAAACATCAGCCAGGAAGCATAGGAAGTGGTCTGTGGTCACCACCTGCAGAACCACTCGTTTATTGGGGGTGTCTTGCTAATTGCCTATTCCATTTGCACAACAGCATGTGAATTGTATTGTCAATCAGTGTTGCTTCCTAAGTGGACAGTTTGATTTCACAGAAGTGTGATTGACTTGGAGTTACATTGTGTTTAAGTGTTCCCTTTATTTTTTTGAGCAATAATATATATATACACTCACAAATATTGCTAAAAATTATAACCGATTTTTGCTTTGTCATCATGGGGTATTGTGTGTAGATTGATGGGGGGGGGAAATTAATCCATTTTTAGAGAAGGTTGTAATGTAACAAAATATGGAAAAAGTCAAAGGGTCTGAATACTTTCCGAATGCACTGTAGGTACTGGAACCGTGCTGGAAAGAAAATGTGACAATAAAATATCCAAGCCAGCACTGTATGGTTTGAGTCGGCAGAATACTGTGAAAATGGTAATAGTGGACTATACAGGATACAAGATACATTTAGCATCTCTTTTCCTTTCCAGATGTTTTACTTGTAGGAACCTTTTCCTGCTTCTGCGTTTCTTCCTCTGAGTTCTAGGCCAGGGTTACTGTGAAGCACTTTGTGATAACTGCTGATATAAAAGGACTTTAGAAATATATGTGATTGCTTGGACTCCTACACTTGGGAATTTTATCATATTTTTTTATCTCGTCTCACCAATAGGTACTGTTGCTCTGCTTGCTGATGATCACTGTCATCGTGGTCGTATTTGCCTTGAAGCAGCGCTGCGATGTTAAAGGTACGGTTTAGTTAACAATGAGCCATCTCTGTCTACGGACCTTTTTTGTGCTTGGCAGCTGTGCAAAACTGACCATTTGTAAACACAGAAACAAAACCCGCCATTGTCTTTATGAGCTCGCCCACTGAATAGACGCTTTTCAGTAAAAATAGAAATCCTGTTCTAGTCTAATTTAATGCATTGAATGTCCAGTTTAAATGGTTCAATATTTTATTTTGAGAAAAGGCAAAAAACAGCTACGGGTCAGCATTAACATCCATGTTAAGCACAGCATTCAATGTGTTTTCATCCATAACTAACCAATCATATGTACTTTTTCCTGCTTTTTGTAATCTGTCAAATGTTCCCAATTATTCTGAGGAATGTAAATAACATTCTGAGTAACGTATTTGACGTTCTGAGTAATATAAATGTAATTATGTGTAACAAGTCACATTCTGAATGACAAATGACATTCTGATTAGCGTAGTTGACATCCTGAGTAACACAATGACATATTTTCCTCATCCCCTGTAGTGACAAGCTGTAAAAACAGGTGTGTGACGGGCAGCAGGGACAAGTCTGCATCGTGCCACTGTGACCTGTCCTGTGAGAAAGAGGGAAACTGCTGTCTGGATTACACTGAGGTGTGCGTGGAGCCTGGTAAGTCCCTAGACTACCTCAAGTGTTACTGCAACACTACACTACCAGAGGTATGTAGAGCAGGAGAGAATGGGCCAGGTTACCCACCAGCTACCCACCATCTATTAACCCATAATGACAAAGGAAAAAACGGAAATATCGAATTTACATAAGTATTCAGACCTCAGTACTTTGTTGAAGCACCTTTGGCAGCAACTACAGCCTTGAGTCTTCTTCTGTATGACGCTACAAGCTCGACACACCTGTATTTGGGGAGTTTCTCCCATTCTTCTCTGCTGATCCTCTCAAGCTCTGTCAGGTTGGATGGGGAGTGTCGCTGCACAGCTATTTTCAGGTCTCTCCAGAGATGCTCGATTGGGTTCAAGCCCGGGCTCTGGCTGGGACACTGAAGGACGTTCAGAGACTTGTCCCGAAGCCACTCCTGCATTGTCTTGGCTGTGTGCTTAGGGTCGCTGTCCTGTTGGAAGGTGAACCTTCGCTCCCAGTCTGAGGTCCTGGACGCTCTGGAGCAGGTTTTTATCAAGGATCTCTCTCCAAATTGCTCCGTTCATCTTTCCCTCGATCTTGACTTGTCTCCCAGTCCCTGCCGCTGAAAAACATCCCCACAGCATGATGCTGCCACGACCATGCTTCACTGTAGGGATGGTGCCAGGTTTCCTCCAGATGCGATGCTTGGCATTCAGGCCAAAGAGTTCAATCTTGTTTTCATCAGGCCAGAGAATCTTGTTTCTCATGGTCTGAGAGTTCTTTAGGTGTATTTTGGCAAACTCCAAGTGGGCTGTCATGTGCCTTTTACTGAGAGAGGAGTGGCTTCTGTCGGCCAATCTTAAAAGCCTGATTGGCGGAGTGCTGCAATCAGGCCTTCTAGAAGGTTCTCCCATCTCCACAGTGGAACTGGAGCTCTGTCAGAGTGACCATCTGGTTCTTGGTCACCTCCCTGACCAAGGCCCTTCTCCCCCGATTGCTCAGTTTGGCCGGGCGGCCAGCTCAAGGAAGAGTCTTGTTGGTTCCAAACTTCTACAATTTAAGAATGATGGAAGCCACTGTGTTCTTAGGGACCTTCAATGCTACAGACATTTTTTGGTACCCTTCCCCAGATGTGTGCCTTGACAATCCTGTCTCAGAGCTCTACGGACAATTCCTTTGACCTCATGGCTTGATTTTTTTTCTCTTACATGCACTCTCAACTGTGGGACCTTACATAAACCGGTGTGTGCCTTTCCAAATCATGTCCAATCAATTAAATTTCCCACAGGTGGACTCCAATCAAGTTGTAGAAACATCAAGGATGATCAATTGAAACAGGATGCACCTGAGCTCAATTTCGAGTCTCATAGCAAAAGGTCTGAATACTTATGTAAATAAAGTATTTGTTTTTTATTTTTAATACATTTTTTTTTAATTCAAAAAATCTTTTCGCTTTGTCATTATAGGGTATTGTGTGTAGATTGTAAATGTAATCCATTTTAGAATAAGGCTGTAATGTAACAAAATGTGGAAAAAGTCAAAGGATCTGAATACTTTCCGTGTGTGTGTACATGCTTTTTTGTGTGTGCGTGCGTAAACTTAAAGATTAATGCTTTCTCCTGTACAGAATAAATTAACACTATTATAAAACATGTTTTTTTTTAGGTGAACTGGAATGTTCACTGCAGATGGCAGGCATGTGGACTCTGAGATAAGGCAGAGCATGACAGAACCCATGTGGTCAATCGTGTGCAACATCATCCCATATGAAACCCACAGTGCCAAGTCTTCCCTTTTAGGGTCCTTTCTGGTGTAACAGTACTGCTTCCAACACTCTCCTCACCTCGAACCAGGGACCCTCTGAACACATCGACAACTACCTCCCACAAAGCATCGTTACCTATCGCTCCACAAAAGCCGCAGCCCTTGCAGAGCAAGGGAAACAACTTCATCATGGTCTCAGAGCTAGTGATGTCAACACTAACTAGCTAGCCATTTCACACCGGTTACACTGGCCACTGTGGCCAGCGGTCCCCTAGCTTCCATGTGGTATTCTCGGCAGTGTGGTTTCCCCACACATGGTTTTATATTTTACATGACATTTTAGTCATTTAGCAGATGCTCTTATTCAGAGTGACTTACAGTAGTGAGCTCATACATTTTTCGTACTTGTCCTATGTGGAAATCGAACACACAAATGCCATGCGCTACCAACTGAGCCTCACAGGAACATGTTGGTTTTTCCCCTTGATTATTGTAACATGGATGCATGTCTCCTAAGACTAACTGAGCTTAGCATCCCCCTTTCAGTCCTTCCACTTGACCAGTAGGGAGGGAGGTAGAGAGACCATCGCGAGTTGAATCGGCACTTCTGGTTCAGTCTGTGAGGAGATGTTCTGTAGACTCACATGTCAGTATCTGCTGTTGCTAGCTAAACAGCAACACTTACAGTAAGCTGGCTCTTAGTTTAATATCTTTGCACCAAAGAAAACAAGTGATGTGTGAGTTGGCTGCTCAAGGGCTTATATGAAAGCCACACCACCAAAAGATATATACAATAGCCAGTTTGCGTAGAATGCATGCTAGCAAAGCCACTACACAACACAATGCTAAACAATACATTAATTGCACTATACCACTGCTACACCTGTTTGGCAGCTACTGACTTTAAAAAAACATAGCTGATGTGGCTGACTTGCTTAAACAAATGTGGTTTCTACTGACAATTGAGATGTACAAACTATGGCATAACACCGAACCCAAACCGGCTGCGCGCGTGCGATAACGTGCATAAGTTTATTTTGTCCGAATACACCAAACGCGATAACGACACGCATGTTAAAATATCAAAACAAACTCTGAACCAATGACATTAATTTGGGGACAGGTCGAAAAGCATTAAACATGTATGGCAATTTAGTTAGTTAGCTTGCACTTGCGAGCTAATTTGTCCTATTTAGCTAGCTTGCTGTTGCTAGCTAATTTGTCCTGGGATATAAACATTGAGTTGTTATTTTACCTGAAATGCACAAGGTCCTCTACTCTGACAATTAATCCACACATAAAACGGGCCAACCGAATAGTTTCTAGTCATCTCTCCTCCTTCCAGGCTTTTTTAATCGTTTAGCTTATATGGCGATTGGCATCTAAACTTTCATAGTTTTACTACGACAACCGGCAACAGTTCGTCTTTCATTCACCCACGTGGGTATAACCAATGAGGACATGGCACGTGGGTACCTGCTTCTATAAACCAATGAGGAGATGGTAGAGGCAGAACTGTCAGCGCTATCTACGTCAGAAATAGAAAGGAGTTCTATTTTAGCCCTTGGCATCGCAGACACTTGTTGGTGCGCTTGAGCAGTGTGGGTGCAATAATTGAATAACATAGATTTCTAAATATATTTTGCGATGCTCGCGCACGCGACGTGTCCGGTCTGGTCAGCATGTGCGGGGACGACAAGCGGATATGAGGCAAGCTGTAATTTTGATTAAGACATTAAGTGAACTAGGACAGACGTAGTCAATATAACTATTTGTACAGCACTTTTGAAATGTACAGCGACAGAATTCTGTCGGTGTACATTAGTGTTCTCTCTGTACACCAAGTCAGAACCGTAGGATAAATAAAGTGGGCATATAAGCAGACAATGAAAGCTCTTAAAATATTTGATGATTTCATTTCTCTAAAACAGGTTATAGGCTGTGTGCACCACCAAGTCAGAACAGTAGGCACATTTAAGAGGGGTAAATAGACCAAATTATTAGGGTGAGGCACAAGGGCTAAACAGCCTACTACACAACATACACTTAGTATTACTTTCTTAGCTACAGTATACATTTCTTAGCTACAGTATGCATATCTCCCAGGCATATTACATTATTTATGCAGCAGCATACATTACATGTTTGGACTCACCTTGTTGTGCTGTGCTCACTTGAACAGGAAGATGGCGCGGCAGTCCTTCGTGAGCAAATTTTGTAATCAAAGTCTGGCTCTAGAAAGAGGCCAGAGTTCCCGATGTTTACAATTTGTTGGATCAACGTATTTTCTCAGTCGTAGCTCATTTTACCTGAGTTCCCAGTTGTCTTGAACTCACTAAAGTCAGATTTTGCAGTTCCGAATTAAGTTATTTTGAGGACGGCACAAATCATGCTTCATTGACAGCATGGCCAATGTTTATAATTTTACACTAGGAAAAGCGAACCTTAATCTTAGACTTGGGACCACACAGCCACTCCACTGAATATCAGGCTAATGATTGCTTTACATTGCTTGCAGTTAGCCACTGATTCCTTCCAAACCACTCATTGTTGAATTTGTGATTTCCAACTTGTTATGTAATGTTTATGTCCAATGACTGATGAGCACCGATACGTTTTATCTAGAATTTCTCTTAATTATTTCTCTTCATATGACAAGGATTTGCCAGTAGATTGTCGACTTGATTCATGATGATGACTGCTAGCTAAGATTTTGAAAGTATAATGTTGACATGATCAGTCCAATCAAAGCTACTGTAGTGATTTGACGTCATTTTATCTGTGGCCAATGACCTTTAGCCATCTTGGATGGGCACTTCTAATGTAACTCTATGGAAGCACCCAAAGGGCTAGAATTTTAGAGCTCTACCTTTAGACTTGGTGGTGACGTAGTGTCCCCATGAGTGACAGAACACTGAGTCAATCATGGCATAACGCTCCAAATTTTCTGCTGGCTTGCCACACCACCACAGAAAGCACTGAGCTAGGCCGAAACGCCTGCAGTTTGGAGCTGCCTTTCTCAAGAAAACAAAAAAGACACCATGTTTGTATGCTGCTTTATTAACTCAATGATATATATATATATTTTGTTTGCAAACTGATATGTGACACGTATTAATGCAAGAATAACATGCAAAACACAAGCCTGTTTGTTGCTAATAATTTGGGCTCAAAACAGGTAGTTCTCTGTCTGTTCTAATGGGTAATACTCACTTGCTTTACTGTAGTGTTTTGTGAGAAGCAGACAGCGGTAGGAGAGATGACAGATTCTTCAAATGCTGCTCTCTGAGTTTGTCCTTAAGTTGCTCTCCTACAAACAAACACGCTCACACACACGTACTCGCTCTCTTCCTCTCTTTTTCCTCCTCTCTCTCTCGCGCTCTCCCATCTCTGTCCTTCTCTCTCTCACATTCTCCCTATTTTTCTGTCATAAAATCTGTTTCTCTCTCTCCCTCATACCTAAATATTTTCCTGTCATAAACTCTCTCTCTCTCTCTCTCCTCTCAGGTCAGCGTTGGACCTGTTCCAGATTCCGCTGTGGTGAGGAGAGGTTGGCCAATGGCCTGTGCTCCTGCTCTGATGACTGTGTGAAAGCAGGGGACTGCTGTGCAAATTACTACAGCTCCTGCAAAGGTAAAACCATAGACTAAACTGTCCCTGCATGGATTGCAGTCCCAAACAACATACATTTTTGCAACAGACCTTGGTCAAATACATTTATCATATAGATTCAAATATTTTAGATATGGTTGTTTTAAGGCTATATCAAGTGCACCTCAAATACTTTCAAGTATTTTTCCCAGGTCTGTTACGTAAAGGCCTATACTCAGACAGTTTACAGTTGGTTGTTGACCGTTAGTGGGTGGTTGGTTGTTTAGAGTGGGTGGTTGGTTGTTTAGAGTGGGTGGTTGTTCACAGTTGGTTGTTGACGGTTGGTAGAGTTGTATTCCAAAGGAAAGTAAGGCTCACCAGATATTAGGACATTGTGTCAAGGGATTTTAGGATTTAACACATTTGCAGCTGAATATAAACTGAATTCCACCTTTGATTGTAAAATCAACTTCTTTCTATAGTTCCAATGCACTCATTCCCACAGATAGACTTGTGTGTGTTGATTTCTGATTGATGTTGGTCTCTCTCTTTTCTAGCTCCTCCAGTGTGGTGGAATGAATTCCACAACATAAGGCCCTCTCAATCTTTCACTATCCCTGACCATCTTATAAGTGCTTAGACCAGTGTTTCTCAACCTTATTTGTACCAGGGACCAGCAAGCTAGGGCCTTCCTATTTGGACACCCACTTACACTAGCACTTCTAGAACTGAATAAATGAGTGTCAGAGAATTGAGGTTGAGAAACACTGGCTTAGACTATACAGGATCTCATATCTACATTTTAGAGCTGTTTTAGAGTCATCCAGTTGGCTTCATACTTATCACTCTTAACTACCCTAATAAAGCTTTAACTCATGGTCATTTCAGCTAGTATTCACCATTACTTGGATTGCTTTAGCCTAAGTGATCCAAGCACAATGTTCACTTCATACATTTAAAAAAATATATATATTAGATGTGGTTAGATGTGGTTTAAGTGTAATGTGATTTTAGTCTAGTAGATAGATGTACTGTCGATGTGTTTGGTAGTTCGCCACAAATGAGTGACGATAGTATGGTTGATTTTATAATACTTTCCAGTGGGAGTGAAGTCTTGGATAGAAGAGGAGTGTGAGGACATTCAAACACCACAATGTCCTGCCAGGTAAGTCATTTTCCACAACTACAGTACTTTCTCTGTGAGAAACACTTTCATACACCACAGTCTGAAGATAGTATCTACTGTTGAATTTGGAGGTCCCACTGTGCTTTAAGGCACAGCACAGTCCTTGATTTAAACTGCTTGATAGTGTATACACACAATGTGCTGTTGTTACTTAGTCACACTACAATCTGTGTGGACTACAGACAAAAACAGAGCACATTATGACGCAAATGCATTGTGTACAAGTTGAGGCCATTTGCTCTACTTGTGAGACTAAAACAGGATTAACACAAATGTTATTCCTGGCTTTTATGATGGAGAAGTTGGAGTGAAGATGTTCAGTGTCTATATGGAAACGTAGCTAACGGGGCTGTGTATTGAGTGTGTGTGTGGCATGTTGTGCGATAAGGGTGGGACCACAGACTTGTTGGACTATGGAAAAGTTAACAGCTGGTTGTCTTGAAGCCATTTTTAGTCTGAAAGACCTTCCCAAAGGTCTAATTAACGTTGTTTTTCTTTTGAATGTTTTTTCTTCTTCTTAATGACTGACGTCACTCATTCTTGTCTTTTCTCTTTTGGGGAAGGGGAGGATTTCTATTGGCTATAACTTCAAATTAGGGTTTATTTTATGAGTTGTTAGCCTTTACAGGAAAACACAAATCTCCTCTGGTGCGGCCCTCTGTCATGATGAATAGATAAGTTTAAAATGCCTATTACTGAACCACAGAGAGCCTTAAATAACTTTAACATACATCACTTACCTCTGTTATCCCTCATGTTGGAGAAAAGAGAGGGAGAGCGGAAGAAGGAGTAAAAAGGAAGGAGAGAGAAAAAAGCAACTGTTGTGTTCGACTGAAATCTGTCTTTACCCTGCATTGCATTTCAGTTGAAAAGGGGAAGGGGAAAGTTTTTAAAATGGGAACATTTTTAAGCCACAGGCCTTAGAAACATCTGACTCATCTTGGATGCAGCCATCCAGCCCCAGACTTCTTCCTGCCCTTCCCCTCCTCTCTGTGTGGGCTGAATCCATCCTGCCTATCCGTCTCATCTAGTCAGCTCATGTCAGTTCCCCACAGTCAAAGGGCTTGCTTTGTGTTCCTCCACACAAACCCACAGCACAACTACTGTAACGGTGGAACTGTACCATCCACACTGTGCCAGACTCAGACAGTTTTAGATTCATGCTTTCCAGGAAAAATGTATGTTCTGTTTTAACCTCAATACAGCTCATTCTCTGTTTGTATCCCCAGTTTTTCCAAACCCCCACTGATCCTGGTGTCTATGGATGGCTTCCGGGCAGGTTATTTAAAGGCCTATGGCAGTCTTCTTCCAGTCATCAGCAAATTACGTAAGCACACCATTGTTTTCTGGTGCTTAGGGCAACATTTGGCATGAAACATTCTAAAGAAGTTATCTGGTTGAAATTTGGTTTCTGGTTGAAACGACATCAGATTACAATCTAGTAAAGACGTCGTGGAGGAAATTATCCTGTTTCAGGAAACTATTGTTTATTTGGCCACTTATGTCCGCACCATCGCAAAAGACGTCAGTCTGACATCTTTTAAAACCACTATTTTTCGTCTCCATCTATTTCAGGCAACTGTGGCACTTCTACCTCATACATGAGACCTGTCTACCCCACCAAGACCTTCCCCAACCATTACACCATTGTGACTGTAAGTGTTGATGCTCGTCTTAGTTGCTCTAATATGGAACCAGTCAGGCATCTGTTAATCTGCAGAATTGTATACACAACTGGCCTATTTGTTTATTTGAAAATGGAATTCACTTAAAATAAAGATGACTCTTTTTAAAATCACCTTATCCATCAAATTGTCACTTATGACTAATGATAACAAATTACCTCCTGTTGTGGCTGGATGGCTAGGACATGCTGCACCTCAGGAGAAACTGTGTTGGTGTGCAACCGTAGGCGGTGATTTCAGATCTACTGGACTAACCCACACCTTCCATTTAGCCTCCAGAATTCTTTCAACACAGTGGGTGGCTCCAGTGGGTTTAACCGGTGGGGCTCCAGTGGGTTTAACCGGTGGGGCTCCAGTGGGTTTAACCGGTGGGGCTCCAGTGGGTTTAACCGGTGGGGCTCCAGTGGGTTTAACCGGTGGGGCTCCAGTGGGTTTAACCGGTGGGGCTCCAGTGGGTTTAACCGGTGGGGCTCCAGTGGGTTTAACCGGTGGGGCTCCAGTGGGTTTAACCGGTGGGGCTCCAGTGGGTTTAACCGGTGGGGCTCCAGTGGGTTTAACCGGTGGGGCTCCAGTGGGTCTCTGTGATGAAGTGGTTTAGATGTAAAGTTACAGATGATATGTCCACTTAGTCGGGCAGCTGTCAAAGCACTGGTGTGTGTTACTCCCACAGGGCCTCACTGGTGTGTGTTACTCCCACAGGGCCTCTATCCAGAGTCCCATGGGATCGTTGACAACAAGATGTATGACGTGACCCGCAACGCCTCCTTCAGTTTGAAAGTTCCCGAAAAATTCAATGCCAAATGGTACCAAGGAGAACCAGTGAGTGGATGCATTGGAATACACAACAGTGCAAATACTGCACCTTCATTCAATGTTAGTTTACTGCTAGAACTTATTGGTTTGAGGATAATATGGCCCTAGTGTTAGGAGAAATGTAACTTGACTGGTAGCAAAACAGGTTCTCCGTTTCAGGCTAACGTTCCACTCCTTGTGTCATGTTAAGAATGACAAGGAGTGTAATGATAACTCAAACAGACTGGTACCCAGGCTAGAAGAGTGGCGCTTGGGAAGACCTAAGGGGCCCTGTTGTTGTTAGAACAAGTCACAGATGGCACTTTAAGATTTCCTCCTGAAACATTTAGCTGGAAAAATGCATGAGGAATAATAACATGAATGTTGTTGAGGAAATTCATTTGAACTGTGTTTACTAAAACAACCCTAACTATGAGACATAATGACATTACAGAACAATGTTTACTAAAACAAGAGTTCCATAGGGCGTCGCACAGCGTCGTCCGGGTTAGGGGAGGGTTTGGCCTGGGGGCTTTACTTGGCTCATCGCGCTCTAGAGACTCCTTGTGGCTGGCCGGGTGCCTGCAGGTTGACTCCGGTCGTCAGTTGAACGGTGTTTCCTCCGACACATTGGTGCAGCAGGCTTCCGGGTTAAGCAGGCGGGTGTTAAGGAACGCGGTTTGGCGGGTCATGTTTGGGAGGACACATGATTCGACCTTCACCTCTCCCGAGCCCGTTAGGGAGTTAGGGTTAACCCATTGGGAGGGAATTGTAATGTGGCTCATATCGTGAGGAGCTGAGGATCATTACACTGGGCCCTCCAAACGGGAAGGCACGTCCCTGTGCATCAACTTTCTTTCAAGCCTCTTCACACGTCCGCCAGGCTTTCTGGTGGCCTCACGGCGGCCATCCCACTTCTGAAACCAATTTGGGGGGGGTAGCCCCAGCTGCGACTCAGACCTGGGTCCAACGACTGTCAAGCCAACACCTTAACCATTACACCAAGAGGTCTGAACCTCTTGATGAGGTTTCTAGGTGTTAATGTCGCTACATTACCCCCTTCCTTCGGGAGAGCGTGCCCCTCGCATGTACATGCCTCTCCAATAGCCTAACAGGCACCATCTCACTTCTGACAACCAATGTAGCGAACGGAGGGAGCAGGAAGCAAACCTGGGTGGCTGGAGTGAAAGGCAAACAGCGTATAGGGTCAGTTTTGATGAATTTATTGAGCTATTAGGGTAACTCTTTCTAGTGGTCTGTGGTTGTTTTGATGATCAGAGCACCTCCACTGTCTGTCTCTCTCTCTCTAGGTTTGGTTCACTGCCATGGACAATAACCTGAAGTCAGCCACGTTCTTCTGGCCGGGCTCTGATGTGGCATTCAATGGAAGATTACCTGACTTCTATAAGAAGTATGACAAGTAAGAGACATGTGTAATGGTCTTTCTTATCCATGTTTGTTTGTCATAATAAAGAGGAGTAGGTAATTATCCGATAGTGAATACCCCATCTTTTTGTTTTGTAGGATATAAAGTATGAATGTGTTATTTGGAGGTGACCAGCGTTTGCTGTAGTGTACTGTAGCAGTGTGTAAGCTATCCATAGTGATGCCTTCTAAAGTAAGAATTAAAGCAGTATCTTTGTTTTAGGAGCATCTCATTTGAGGAGAGAATCTCAACCATATTTCAATGGCTGAACTTGCCTCAAGGGGAAAGGTATGGTAATATGCTTCTTACCTTTAAATGAGCATCATTTTGAAGGACAGTCCAAACACTGTCGTCATCTCTTTCATTTGATCGGACCTCACTATGTAATCAGAGTCCTTTCATTTTGTTTTCATGTAGGCCAGATTTTTACACTCTGTACATGGAGGAACCAGACTCTGCCGGCCACCGATACGGACCAATGAGCAGCCAGGTCAGATCCATCTCTATTCATTCAACCCACCAATCAGGTGGGGGGTAATTTATAACCAATCAAAGCAGGCCCAGCAAAGGCCACAAAGTAGTCAGGCAGAACTCCTGGGCCTTGTATAACATGTGGGGTTATGAATTACTATATAATGTATTTGCAGGTGATTGAGGCCCTGCTGAATGTGGACAGATTGTTAGGACTTCTAATGGACGGCTTGAAACAGAAGAACCTTCACCGCTGTGTCAACCTGGTGCTTCTGTCTGACCACGGTGAGCAGCATGTTGCCACAACACACAGCCGGATTGTCCTGTACACACAGTGGTCTCTGCGATCAACCGAGGAATCAGTAGCCTTGTTTTCTACACAGCATTCAGATGAAACAGTAGATTGGAAAGTGACTTGTTGTTTTAGCTCCTACTGGAGCAAAGGGCCTCGAGGGGAAATGTACAGTACAAGAGAAACAATGTTTCTCAGAGATAAGCACTAAGAAAGTCAATGTGAAAGCAGGGGAGGCGGAGGTAACCCATTTAGTGTTTTTTGGCAAATGAAAAAAGACAAGTGGTTTACTTTATGGGTCTGCTGTAAATCATAAGGTGATGCGATAGTGAGCATCCACTACTACTCAACATGAAAGAGGAGTTGGTCTAGGGGGGAAAAGGGATGAAAATAAAAAGAGGAAGTATCTGATTTTCCTACATCCCTAAATATTAGTGACTCCTCAAAGAAAAAGAGCTCATATCGAGTCAGTATCTGGCAGCTAAATGATGGCTAACGTCCCTTAGCTGTTGTATAACGGCTGCATAGCTCCTGCCTAACCTCCCTTAGCTGTTTTATAATGGCTGCATAGCTCCTGCCTAACCTCCCTTAGCTGTTGTATAACGGCTGCATAGCTCCGGGCTAACCTCCCTTAGCTGTTGTATAACGGCTGCATAGCTCCGGGCTAACCTCCCTTAGCTGTTGTATAACGGCTGCATAGCTCCGGGCTAACCTCCCTTAGCTGTTGTATAACGGCTGCATAGCTCTGGCCTAACCTCCCTTAGCTGTTGTATAACGGCTGCATAGCTCCGGGCTAACGTTGTATAACGCTGCATAAAGCCTGGCTAACGTTGTATAATGGCTGCATAGCTCCTGCCTAACCTCCCTTAGCTGTTGTATAACGGCTGCATAGCTCTGGCCTAACCTCCCTTAGCTGTTGTATAACGGCTGCATAGCTCCGGGCTAACGTTGTATAACGCTGCATAAAGCCTGGCTAACGTTGTATAATGGCTGCATAGCTCCTGCCTAACCTCCCTTAGCTGTTGTATAACGGCTGCATAGCTCCGGGCTAACGTTGTATAACGCTGCATAACGCCTGGCTAACGTTGTATAACGGCTGCATAGCTCCGGGCTAACCTCCCTTAGCTGTTGTATAACTGCTGCATAGCTCCGGGCTAACGTTGTATAACGGCTGCATAGCTCCGGGCTAACCTCCCTTTGCTGTTGTATAACGGCTGCATAGCTCCGGGCTAACGTTGTATAACGCTGCATAACGCCTGGCTAACGTTGTATAATGGCTGCATAGCTCCTGCCTAACCTCCCTTAGCTGTTGTATAACGGCTGCATAGTTCCGGGCTAACGTTGTATAACGGCTGCATAGCTCCGGGCTAACGTTGTATAACGCTGCATAACGCCTGGCTAACGTTGTATAATGGCTGCATAGCTCCTGCCTAACCTCCCTTAGCTGTTGTATAACTGCTGCATAGCTCCGGGTTAACGTTGTATAACTGCTGCATAGCTCCGGGCTAACCTCCCTTTGCTGTTGTATAACGGCTGCATAGCTCCGGGCTAACGTTGTATAACTGCTGCATAGCTCCGGGCTAACGTTGTATAACGCTGCATAACGCCTGGCTAACGTTGTATAACGGCTGCATAGCTCCGGGCTAACCTCCCTTAGCTGTTGTATAACTGCTGCATAGCTCCGGGCTAACGTTGTATAACGGCTGCATAGCTCCGGGCTAACCTCCCTTTGCTGTTGTATAACGGCTGCATAGCTCCGGGCTAACGTTGTATAACGCTGCATAACGCCTGGCTAACGTTGTATAATGGCTGCATAGCTCCTGCCTAACCTCCCTTAGCTGTTGTATAACGGCTGCATAGCTCCGGGCTAACGTTGTATAACGGCTGCATAGCTCCGGGCTAACGTTGTATAACGCTGCATAACGCCTGGCTAACGTTGTATAATGGCTGCATAGCTCCTGCCTAACCTCCCTTAGCTGTTGTATAACTGCTGCATAGCTCCGGGTTAACGTTGTATAACTGCTGCATAGCTCCGGGCTAACCTCCCTTTGCTGTTGTATAACGGCTGCATAGCTCCGGGCTAACGTTGTATAACTGCTGCATAGCTCCGGGCTAACGTTGTATAACTGCTGCATAGCTCCGGGCTAACGTTGTATAACGGCTGCATAGCTCCGGGCTAACATTGTATAACGGCTGCATAGCGCCTGGCTAACGTTGTATAACGGCTGCATAACGCCAGGCTAACGTTATATAACGCTGCATAACGCCTGGCTAACGTTGTATTACGCTGCATAGCTCCGGGCTAACGTTGTATAACGGCTGCATAGCGCCGGGCTAACGTTGTATAACGCTGCATAACGCCTGGCTAACGTTATATAACGCTGCATAACGCCTGGCTAACGTTGTATAACTGCTGCATAGCTCCGGGCTAACGTTGTATAACTGCTGCATAGCTCCGGGCTAACGTTGTATAACGGCTGCATAGCTCCGGGCTAACGTTGTATAACGCTGCATAACGCCTGGCTAACGTTATATAACGCTGCATAACGCCTGGCTAACGTTATATAACGCTGCATAACGCCTGGCTAACGTTGTATTACGCTGCATAGCTCCGGGCTAACGTTGTATAACGGCTGCATAGCTCCGGGCTAACGTTGTATAACGCTGCATAGCGCCTGGCTAACGTTATATAACAGCTGCATAGCTCCTGCCTTAACACACAATCCACTATCAAACTCAATCATTAAGTTATTGTCTACAGATTTTATTGTACAAGTAGCAATTCAGAAATAAAACATAACAATTAACAATGTAGCCATAGTGTATATTACCACAACATATTGTTTTGTTTAAATGTTATAGTTCCTCTATTGAGTAACTTTTCAATTGTCTTCCAGCCTCTGGCCTGTACTCTGGGGTCTGCCATTGTGGGGGCATTTGAATGCTTACTGTCAGCCACACGTACTGTTTGTTTTGGCTGAGACAATGGATGGTTCCAAAATGGCTCCCTATTCCCTATTTAGTTCAATACTTTGGACCAGGTCCCATAAGGCTGGTTCAGAAGTAGTGCACTATATAAGAAATAGGGTTCCATTAGGGACGCTACCCTAGCACCTGTTGTGGGGGAATCACATGGCAGAGCGAAAACTTTTGTAAAACAAGATCAGATTGAATGCTGAAACAGCTGTGAAAGATTTAGCAAAACGAGGATGAGGGAGCCAGGGAGGTTTACAGAGGAGAGGTCTGTAAAGAAGAGATGCTCGCAACATCTGCATAGCATTTGACATGTGTCTAGTCTTGTAATTATGTCATTATGCGTGTAAAGGATTAACGAAATGAAATGAATTTGGTGGCACCGACCGATGGCTGCTCAACTGGCCTTGTAATAAGCTCCACGTTGCAGGGTTGTAATTTTGATGTCAGGTTTTTATAATAACAAATGTCATATGGGAATCTTTTTTTATTTAGCCTATAACAATCATTGCATTGCTCTTGGGTTATTTTTTTGTCAATGTTATTGATGTGATTGTTTTGATTGATTGGGAAATGGAGGATATAATCCTAGTAACAATAATCTGTTTATAATTTCAAGTTAACAGTTTGTTCAGTAAAAAAAAAAACTATTCTCTGAAATCTGGTACAGATTAGACCACTTAATTATGGTGCTGTTGAAGTCTTATACTGTCTTTTCTCATTCTCCATTTCTCTGCTCTAACTTCTCCTATTGCTCTGACTGCCCAGTTGCCAGGAACAACAATACAAAACAATGGCAATTGTTTTTTAAATGATGTGTGTGTGTGTATGTGTGTGTGTGTGTGCGTGTGTGTGTTTACTGTAATTGCAGGAATGGAGGAAGCTTCCTGCAAAAAGGCTGCATTTGTAAGCTCGTACCAGGACAACATTGACGACTTCACTGTCATCCAAGGCCCCGCTGCGCGAATCCGACCCAAGAACCTCCCAGAAGACTTCTTCTCCTGTGTGTAACTGTTGATGATGTCAACGTGTCACTTCCAGCTGTTTTCCTCCCTCTTCCTGGCCTTATGTTGAAACACCATTCAGTGTTACAGCTGGTCCCAATTCCCTCCTTCCCCCTTAGATTTTTGTCAGATTTAGTCATGTGTAAGCATTAAATTAAGGTAGAAGCTTCACCACTTCACTGGGGCAGCAGGTAGCCTAGTGGTTAGAGTGAGCTGGCAACTGAAGGGTTGCTCCTATCAAATCCTAGATGCCATTGCCTACCATTATGCCGTTGAGCAAGGCACTTAACCCCCCACAACAACGGCTTTCCGGGTGTGGCAGCCCCCCGCACATCTCCAAAAACCTGTATATATATATGTGTATGTGTGTCTTTCGCAGGGGCTGGGTTAAAGTATTCGGTTGGACTATGTGTACAATTGACTAAAGTGATTTTAATCTTAATCGCACTGTACCTATGCAGACCATCCAGATCTGCAAACATAACGGGAGGGATACAGCATTTGGGGGGAAGGGGCCAAGCGGTTGAGGGCCAAGCGGTTGAGGGCCAAGGGAAGAGGGCCAAGGGGAAGAGGGCCAAGGGGAAGAGGGCCAAGGGGAAGAGGGCCAAGCGGTTGGGTCCAAAGGGTCAAGAGTGATTTGGGAAGGTCATGACCCTTGAGTTACCAACTATGTCTGTTTTTATTCCCCCAGTCGACTATGAAGGCCTGGTGAAGAATCTGTCGGTATGTCAAGTATTTATGCCCAGTTGACTTCTGTGTTAATAAGATGAATTGAAAAATGATTTGCTTGCCTTAGCTTATGTCAAACATGCCTCTCCCTCTGTCCCTTCATTGACTCTCTGCTCTTCTCTTGCTGTGTGTTTTGAAGTGCAGGAGTCCTGACCAGCCCATGAGGCCCTACCTCAAAGAGCACCTTCCCAAACGGATGCACTTTGCTAACAACGTGCGCATTGAGAAGGCCCATCTCTACATGAAGCCTGGCTGGCAAGCAGCTCTGTATGTCATAACATAACTCTCGTTTGCTTTTTTTTTTCATAACACATTTTGTGTTTTTACATCTTTATTCATACAGATGTGGGATCTTAATTTGAACATGAGTAAAATAATCCTGCGAATGGGAAATTAGCTTTGATAGGCTATAGTTTAGTTGTTAGATCTACTGAGAGAAAGATCATTCTGGGTTTTCAATGAAGGTATGTAAATCACAAGGCTCATTCTCTGCGACATCTGTAGGAACCGTATACAGTATGAACCATAACCCTAAATGTAATTTCTTTGAAAACGCAACACTTTGTTTTATCACATAACCTAAGCTGCACTCTTGGCTTTACTCTGGCATTAAGCCAAAGTATCTGTTGTGGAATAACCTAAGTAAATAAGTACCGTTTTAAATATTTAATAGTTAGCCTACTCATCACGGTTCACTCCTTTTTCAAGTCATCAGTTCCAGGCAAAACTAAATCCACACCGGTTAGAACTACACATTATCCATTGACATTCACTTTAAACGTTGTGCCTACATGCACTTGTCCCTATATGCATTTCTCCCTACATGCACTTTGAAAGCAGTTACAGGTACTTGCAAAAGGTGATCCCACTTTATATTTATACGGAAAAGTACAAAAATGTATGCACTCACTACTGTGGGTCGCTCTGGATAAGAGCGTCTGCTAAATGATTCAAAAGTAAAAGTTTAACTCTCGTTATGTTTGTCTGTTGCAATGAGACATTATTCGACAAGACGACTCACTAGCCCTAACTTGACCGCTGAAATTCTCAACAGCTGCCACATATGAAAAGTGATAGTTGGTCTCCGGTTAACAGAAAGCCTATTAACATACCAACAGACATTTTGTTTTGCCCATGTTTGGGCATGTTTTTTACGGATGTCTTTAATGGGTGCTGAAAGCTGTTCCTTGTTGTTATGGTTGCCACAGTTGAGGATGTGAGCTATTATTAGTTGGGCTGGTTTATACAGCTGTTCAATTGAAAACCCCTCCATTTTAGTGTTGTATAAATATATATAAAATACAGAACTCCGTGTCATGTCATTAGTAAAGATTGAAAAAAGTAAGGGGCCTAGACACCTGCCCTGAGGAATTCCTGATTCTACCTGGATTATTTTGGAGAGACTTCCATTAAAGAACACCCTCTGTGTTCTGTTGGTGTGATGTTTTTTCTAGGAATGGAATAATGTTTTTTCATCTCTGTTCATCCACAGACAACCTAAGGAAGTCAAGTACTGCACTGGTGGATTCCACGGCTCGGATAACGTCTTCAAAAACATGCAGGTCAGGGAAGGGTGAGAGGGATGATGCTGTACTTCCGTTGATACTCTGTGGTATTACAGTATGGACACGTGGTTATGTACACATCCAGGGAAACCCATCCGAACATACTGTCTCTAACTAAAAAACAGCTAACGCTAATAGCTACATTACACTTGAATCACATGGAGATTAGCTAAAAAACACAACTCATTTTTTATTTTGATGTGAAGTTCTATGATGAAAGCACTACAGAGAGGTAGCCTGAGTCCCAGATCTGATTGTGCCATCTCCTACAGATATAGCATCTTAATTTGATCACCCTTTTGTTGCTGATTTGTCACATGCGCCGACTACAGCAGGTGTAGGTAGACCTTACCGTGAAATGCTTACTTACAAGCCCTTAACCAACAATGCAGTTCAAGAAAGAGTTTAGTTTATATAGTAAATATGTTTTTATAAAAAATAAAAAAATCTAATCAAAAGTAACAAAAAAATGACATAACAATAACGAGTCAATGTGCGGGGGTACAGGTTAGTCGAGGTATTTTGTACATGTAGGTAGGGGTAAAGTGACCATGCATAGATAATAAACAGCGAGTAGCAGCATTGTAAAAACAAAGTGGGTGTCAATGTAAATAGGTCGGGTGGCCTTTGGATTAATTGTTCAGCAGGCTTATGGCTTGGGGGTAGAAGCTGTTAAGGATCAAGACTTGGTGCTCCGGTACTGCTTGCCGTGCGAAAGCATAGAGTACAGTCTGACTTGGGTTACTGGAGTCTTTGACCATTTTTTGGATCTTACTAGGTGACACCACCTAGTATATAGGTTCTGGGTGGTAGGAAAAGCAAACTTAGTGTGTTTGAGTTTTTAAAAGGCTTCTAACGTTTGTAATTTTTTTTTTTTTGTGGTATCCAATTGTTAGGAGCTACTATCTTGTCTCATCGCTACAACTCCCGTACGGGCTCGGGAGAGACGAAGGTCGAAAGTCATGGGTCCTCTGATACACAACCCAACCAAGCCGCACTGCTTCTTAACACAGCGCACATCCAACCCGGAAGCCAGCCGCACCAATGTGTCGGAGAAAACACCATGCACCTGGCAACCTTGGTTAGCGCGCACTGCGCCCGGCCCACCACGGGAGTCGCTGGTTCGCGATGAGACAAGGATATCCCTACCGGCCAAACCCTCCCTAACTCGGATGACGCTAGGCCAATTGTGCGTCGCCCCACGAACCTCCCGGTCGCGGCCAATTACGACAGAGCCTGGGCGCCAACCCAGAGTCTCTGGTGGCACAGCAGAGACTGGTGCCCTTAACCACTGCGCCACCCGGGAGGCCCTACGTTTGTAATTTTCACTTAAACATTTCAGACTTGATTTGCAGAAAAATGTATCAACCCCTACAAAAAGTCCATTATAATCCACATTTCCTGTAGCTGCAGGATTATTTTCCTGCTGTAGCAAACTGGCTCAAATTAAGATCCTACACCTGTATGGCCATTCTCAGGCCAAATGTCCCAAACAGATCTGGGAGCAGGCCACTCCAAAGGAGCCCCAGTTTGTTAAATCATGCCTGACATTCTTTAGGTTAAATCAAGCTGTGTCCTCCGAGAGAGTCAAGTCTCTCCCAAAGTAAACCCACTGCAACACCATCACCTATAACAGTACAATGTCCTCCCATTTGGAGTTGTTGTTTTCTCATGTACATTTTTACTAGGTTTTACTAGATTTCTCCCCGTCTCCATGTTAGTCTTTATGTGTATGTTTCCGGCCTTAGAAAAGCTCTCCCAAAATAAGCCTGCTGAAATACCATCCCCTATAACAGTATGCTTTGTTCCCATTTGTGTTGTGTTTTCTCATGGCTATGTTTACTATAGTTTACTAGACGTCTCTCTGGCATCTCCCTGTTAGTCTTTATGTTTATAATAGGTCTGTGTATCTTTCTAGACGTGGTCACACCTGGAATGTGTTGCTATAATTATCCCTGCGACTTTACTCGCTAACCTAAATAAAACGGGTGCATGAGTCAAATGAAAGTCTGCTGAAAATATCTTCTGTGTGTCTTGCTGCAGACCGGAAGAAAAGCAGACATAGCTAGCAAGTAGCAACATCACCTATTTAATTTAGTAGCCACCCACGTTTTAAAGGGGCAATCAGCAGTTACTACATACATTTTTGGACTTAATTATGTGCCCATTGACTCATGAAGAATACAAGTTAAGAATGCCTCATCAACTATCATACCCCATCAGAACCCAAAATATACTGTAAGTTTGTTTTACTTAAATGTTTGTAAACTAAGTAAATGTGACCAAACACTATACAGCCGCAACATGGTTAAAACTATCATTTTGATTTCATGGATGGTTAGTCCTTGCATCAATAGCTCTGAATTTGAGAGTGGTCGATTTCTCCAGCCCCATTTCTCAGCTTTTTACTTAAACAAGGCTGGGAGTCCCCTTGTTATTGTTTCTACTGCTGATTGCCGCTTTAAGGCTCATCTTACGATTATTTCAAAATGTTAATTGCTTTTCAACCCACCTTTTTGGAAGGTCATTTAAGTACTTAAACTCCCACACGGTTTACTTTTAGCTATTCTGATGTTTACACATGGTCTATTTGTGGTTTTGACTCCTTCGTAGGTGTAGGGAAATTTTAACTAAATGAGATGGTGAAATGTTGGTTACTTTGTTCTTCTCTCCATATCTAACATGTCTACTCCACTGTCATGAATAGCGTGTCTCTATCTATTCATGTGTCAGTTATTCTTGTGAAAATGAATTAAGTTTGTTTTTGTATTTTTCAGGCCATTTTTATCAGTTATGGACCAGGGCTGAAATACAAGACCCAAGTTGCACCTTTTGAAAACATTGAAGTGTACAACCTCCTGTGTGGTAAGCCTGTTAGTCAATGGACCATTTAACATGGGGACAATGTCCTGTTGCATAACTAGAAAGGATTAGCCTGGGTGCCAGTCTGTTTCCGCTCTCTTGCCAACTCCTGATGGAATTGTCATGCCAAAGGAGTGGAATGATATCTAGACAGACTGGTACCCAGGCTAAGTAATACTTCTCTAAAGTGAAATTATTTCAGCAGGCCGAACTGGCTTTACATTCATTATAGCATCATTTCAACCACTTCTATACAGAACTCCCAGGACTATTTCTCAACATTGTGATACGTTTCAAAGAGGATGTGCCAGTTGAGAAGGCCACAGCACCACCACTGGAAACTAAGTCCATAGTCACACAGCTATTCTGTACAGTTAGCCCATTAGATCAAATCTAGTCAGTTAAAGAAAATACCTTTTCAACTCTCTACTATCACTTTATTTCCCCCCACCCGTCTCTATCTATCATCCTCTCTCTTTGCCTGTCAGATTTGTTGGACGTTCCCCCTGCTCCTAACAACGGGACCCATGGGAGTCTGAACCACCTCCTGAAGAATCCTCCCCACCGCCCCGTGTACCCAGCTGAGCTCTCCTCTAACTCCACCTGTGAGGCCAGTGGCCTTGCCCCCTCTGACCACCTGGGCTGTAGCTGCAGCACCCGCACCAAAGCAGCGGTATGACCAGGGGGTACAATCAGGGAGGGGGGTGTATCCTCAAACTCGCACATCCATCCCCAGAGAGCAGGACTGGGAGGGGAGGGGTAGACAGAGGGTCTGTCCTGTCCATAACACTCTAAATCCTCAATGTTTGAAAGGTGCTTAATTGAAAACTAATATTTATCCTCACTTTATGATTGATATCCCAGAAGCACTCAGAGGGAGAGAAGTTGACAGACACACTAACATGCTGAAAATATGTTTCAGGAGAAGACTATGAACAGGCAACTCATCAAAGACAATTCCAGTGAGTACACACTTCATGGGGTCTCTTTGTAATGGCTTAGTAGTAAAAACTTTGCCAAACACTCCAGTTAGCGTAACCATGGCTCTATTTTGTATATGATTATGTTTTTTATCACACCCTCCCCTCTCTCAGTTTCCGGAACCAAGGCTCTTCACCTACCATATGGAATCCCTCGAGTTCTCCAGGAGAATTCAGAGTACTGTGTCCTGCACCACGCCGACTACATCAACGGTTACAGCAAAGATACTCTCATGCCCTTATGGGTCGCCTACACAATTAACCCACTGGTGAGTCTTTATGTGCTTGTGTGAACGACCAGGTTTCATACCCAGGTATGTGTTAGTCTGCTTAGCTAAAGCCGAGGCATTTGCTTGGGGGAGTTAACGCAAGTCTTCAGAATCTTAGGAAATGTTACCCCTCACGCGTGGTTCTAAACCACCTCCATTACACTCTGGCTCTCTTTAATGTCTACAGATAGATAGTATGTTGTGTTGGAGATGCACTGTTGTATTATGTTTCTCTAGTTAGTGTTTCTCTGGTTAGTGTTAGTGTTGCTCTGGTTAGTGTTAGTGTTGCTCTGGTTAGTGTTAGTGTTTCTCTGGTTAGTGTTAGTGTTTCTCTGGTTAGTGTTAGTGTTTCTCTGGTTAGTGTTAGTGTTTCTCTGGTTAGTGTTTCTCTGGTTAGTGTTTCTCTAGTTTGTGTTTCTCTAGTTTGTGTTTCTCTAGTTTGTGTTGCTCTAGTTAGTGTTGCTCTGGTTAGTGTTGCTCTGGTTAGTGTTGCTCTGGTTAGTGTTGCTCTGGTTAGTGTTGCTCTGGTTAGTGTTGCTCTGGTTAGTGTTGCTCTGGTTAGTGTTGCTCTGGTTAGTGTTTCTCTGGTTAGTGTTAGTGTTTCTCTGGTTAGTGTTTCTCTGGTTAGTGTTTCTCTGGTTAGTGTTTCTCTGGTTAGTGTTTCTCTGGTTAGTGTTTCTCTGGTTAGTGTTACTCTGGTTAGTGTTGCTCTGGTTAGTGTTAGTGTTTCTCTGGTTAGTGTTAGTGTTTCTCTGGTTTGTGTTTCTCGAGTTAGTGTTTTTGGCTAGGATATGAAATAAGTTGTAAAGATGTGTGAAGAGCTGAGCTGCTGCCTGGCCCTGCTAGCTGGCTGTAGATCTTCCTAACTCGTGCTGGCTTTCATAGCTTCTTGAGTTTGTCATTATGTGGTGAAAACCTCAATGTAAATCAGGACGTCTCTCTACAGTATATCTATCCCTGGCTTTCGTTCTCTCAACATCCTCCTTTTATTCCATTACTTTCTGTCTAAAAGCTATTAAGAGGATGGAAAGTAGATGATTCATGGTTTTATTTTATCTCAGGAGAAGGTAACGGGAAAAGCACTATCCTAATGTATATATTGAGTCAACCCTGCAATAAGGAATGAAACCAGGTTCACATAACTAATACCAGAGCTCAAGAACTGGAATCATCTCTCTCGTCCCCATCAGAACAATGTCCAGCCACTGAGTCCAGTAGCGGAGGCCTGTGTCCGTGCAGACGTCCGCGTGGCGCCGCTCTTCAGCCAGAACTGTGTCAGATACAAGGACAACCCTGCGCTGTCCTACGGCCTGCTGCATCCACCCAGTGAGTACATGGGAGATTACACCCCAAAACCTTTTGTTAAATACCTACTCCATATTACTGTACATGCATATAGCCAGCGGTGCATCAGATTCTAACACTAAATCAGGACAGTTCTCATACAACTTTTGAAGACCAGTTGATGATTTAAATGAATTGTTAAATGAAGTGTTTGTGTGTGTGTAAGTGATTAATTCATGTTGATGTTTCAGATCTGGGTGCCAATGGAACAGAGGCAGAGTCACTACTCACCAGCAACATTGCGCCCATGTACCCTGCTTTTAAAGGTGAGCAGGTCAAGCTAGCTGGCTAAGAGACAGATAAATCTCAGGTACTGTGCAATAATGGCTCAAACACTCAACCAGGTATGTGTGATTTCTTATGGACATGCAGCTTCAGGAAATTACTTCTTAGGACACTGTGTGTCTTTGCATGATGTATGTATAGGCCTACTATAAGATTTTTCTCACTGGACTAATGGGTTTGTTTTATACTGATAAAAATACTATGTAAAGTGTTAATTCCATGTTTCATGAGCTGAAATAAAAGCTCCCAGAAATTGTTCATATGCACAAAAATATTATTTCTCTCAAATTTTGTGCAGAAATATGTTTACATCCTTGTGAGTGAGCATTTTTCCTTTGCCAAGATAATCAAGCTACCTGAAAGTTGTTGCATATCAAGATGCTGATTAAACAACATAATTGCACAGGTGCTCCTTGTGCTGGTGACAGTAAAAGACCACTCTAAAATGCAGTTGTCTCACAACACAATCCCACAGATGATTTGAAGGAGCGTGCAATTGGCATGTTGACTCCAGGAATGTCCACCAGAGCTGTTGCCAGAGAATTTAATGTTAAATTCTCTACCATACGCCGCTTTAGAGAATTTGGCAGTACATCCAACCGGCCTCAGAATAGCAGACCACGTGTAACCATGCCAGCCCAGGAGATTCTTCACCTGCGGGATAGTCTGAGACCAGCAACCAGGATCTTGACCTGATTGTAGTTCGACTGTTGTAACCAACTTCAGTGGGCAAATGTTAACCTTTGAAGGCCCCTGCCACACTGGAGAAGTGTGCTCTTCACAGATAAATCCCGGTTTCAATTGTACTTGGCAGATGGCTGACGTGGCGTCTTGTGGGCGAGTTGTTAACGTTGTGAACTGCGTGCCCCATGGTGGCGGTGGGGTTATGGTATGGGCAGGCGTAAGCTATGGACAACGAACACAATAGCATTTTATCAATGGGAATTTGAATACATAGAGATACCATGATGAGATCCTGAGGCCCATTGTCCTGCCATTCATCCATCACCTCATTTCAGCATGATAATACACGGCCCCATGTCGCAAGGATCTGCACACAATTCCTGGAAGTTCAAATGTCCCAGTTCTTGAATGGCCTGCATACTCACCAAGGACGCTCTAGATTGGAGTGTACTACAGCATGTTCCAGTTCCCGACAATATCCAGCAACTTCGCACAGCCATTGAAGAGGAGTGGGACAACATTCCACAGGCCACAAACAGCAGCCTTATTAACTCTATGTGAAGGAGATGTCGCACTGCATGGTTGGTTGGTTGACTGGTTTTCTGTTCCACACCCCTACTTGTTTTTTGAACGGTATCTGTGACCAATCGATGCATATCTGTATTCCCAGTCATGTGAAACCCATAGGTTAAGGCCTAATGAATTTATTTCAATTCACTGATTTCCTTATATGAACTGTCTTTGAAATCTTTGAAATTGTTGCATGTTGTGTTTTTGTATTTTTGTTCAGTGTAGTTTCTATCAGTTTTACTTTTACTCTTAGGCTTACTCTTACAGCATGTAACACTCCCAGCCTGCATCTCTATTCTATTTTGAACTAGCCTTGGCCAATTAGGTATAAATTTCAGCCCAAAGATCCAACTGCTGAGATAACATAGTAGGACAGTTTTTTCCCCCTTGTATTTCCTGTTAGATCGTACCATTTTTCCTAGGATCTAAGGTTCTAGTTGAATAGTGGAAAAAAGCTGACTCCATAGTAAATATTTAACTCTTAACAACAAGCTGTAGATTTAGGAGCAGGGTTTAAAACTCACACCAACTGAGAAATCTCCAATTGGTCTGTCAACATAAAAGCTTCCCTGTGAATTAACATGGTAATCTGACCATGGTCATAGTGAGCCATATATATTCAGTAGACATAGGATCTCTGTTACATTTTGTCTATGGGACAGTAGTGTACAGTAGTGGTGCAGCAGGGTGTTACCATATCAGGCAGTGGTCACGGTAAAAACCCAGCCCACTCCCTAAGCTCTCTTTTAATGTTTTATTGTTCACTTTCCATTCTGTGTAACTGGCTTGACAAAAGTGATTGCTTGCTATGCTATTCTAAAGAAGGGGAGTTTGTTACGTTTAAAATCCCACCCCATTTTGTACTCTCTGCTTGGCACGTAATGTCATTTGTGAGAACATGAGCATTTCTGATGCAACAACTTGTGGTATAGTTACTCATAGACCGTCAATGTGTTGGTAGTAGCTAAAGGTGTGTTCCTGACTTTCCCAGACAGACAATGTTGCTAATGTGGTGTGGGGTCATGTCTACTCTGATGGAAAATAATAGCACAGAGTTTTAAACACTGGGCTGTAGGATACTGTTTGGGACTCTGTTATGGGATAGCGGTTAGGATGGTACAATATGATGCCACCTTGTGGGTTCCATATTGATGAAAGGGAGATGCAAATGGTTGTTACTTTTGTTGATGCCCGTGGACAAAGGTAATCCATCATGAAAGGGGTTTATGAAGTATGATATGTCATGCAAGGGGATTTTGTTTTTTAAATCCATGAACAGAAGCACTCTGTGGATAACTTTACAAACACTCACTGCCCTCTGGTGGCAAATGGTGAAAGTCTACAGAGTAAAAATGCTGATCTAGGATCAGCCCCCAACACTGTCCATTTAATCACATTTATTATGATCTACAGGGCAAAACTGATTCTAGATCAACAGTCATACTCTAAGACATTTTTGTGAATACGGGCCCTGAAGACATTGTTCAATGACTTCTTGTTTTAATAAGTATATGATCGTATGTTTGCAGCTGTTTGGACGTACTTCCATGACGTCCTCCTGGTGAAATATTCCCAGCAGCTGAATGGGGTCAACGTTATGAGTGGACCTATCTTTGACCAGCACTACGACGGACACTTTGACACTCCTACAGTTAGCACACCACAGTAAGTGTTCATCATCCACTCCTACAGTTAGCACACCACAGTAAGTGTTCATCATCCACTCCTACAGTTAGCACACCACAGTAAGTGTTCATCATCCACTCCTACAGTTAGCACACCACAGTAAGTGTTCATCATCCACTCCTACAGTTAGCACACCACAGTAAGTGTTCATCATCCACTCCTACAGTTAGCACACCACAGTAAGTGTTCATCATCCACTCCTACAGTTAGCACACCACAGTAAGTGTTCATCATCCACTCCTACAGTTAGCACACCACAGTAAGTGTTCATCATCCACTCCTACAGTTAGCACACCACAGTAAGTGTTCATCATCCACTCCTACAGTTAGCACACCACAGTAAGTGTTCATCATCCACTCCTACAGTTAGCACACCACAGTAAGTTGTTCACCATCCACTCCTACAGTTAGCACACCACAGTAAAGGTTCATCATCCACTCCTACAGTTAGCACACCACAGTAAGTGTTCATCATCCACTCCTACAGTTAGCACACCACAGTAAGTGTTCATCATCCACTCCTACAGTTAGCACACCACAGTAAGTGTTCATCATCCACTCCTACAGTTAGCACACCACAGTAAGTGTTCATCATCCACTCCTACAGTTAGCACACCACAGTAAGTGTTCATCATCCACTCCTACAGTTAGCACACCACAGTAAGTGTTCATCATCCACTCCTACAGTTAGCACACCACAGTAAGTGTTCATCACCCATGCATGTTGTTGCTGCTGGCTTTTTTTAAATTATCAGTTGTACATGAACATGTTTCCATCTTTCTCTCCTGCAGACATGAGGCTCCCATCCCCACTCACTTCTATGTGATCCTGACCAGCTGTGGAAACTCTTCCTTCTCCCCTGCTGACTGCCAGGGTCCCTTGGAGACCACCTCCTTCACCCTCCCCCATAGACCAGACCACACTGAGACCTGTGCTGTGAGTCACACCGCTCTGGCTGGCTGTCCTACTGGGCCACCTGAAAAGCCTGTTGAGGAAATGTAACATGTCAACAGACCAAAGGATGGCTGAGATAATCAGACCTGGTTTAAATAGATGCTGTATGTCAAATACTTTCAAATACTTGAGCAGCACTTCATTTAGTTAGCCGTGTACAATGCAACCAATTAAATCGTCTCAAATGTGCACATTTCAAGCTAAATCAGCTGCACCCGAAATATTTTCAGGAATTTCAAAGTATTTGACCTAGGTCTGGAGATCATATGGGATCCTCTCTAGTTTTGCTGTTTGTAAAGATAATCTATTAATATTATTAGTGACTCAGCCCTCCTTTTCCTCCTCCTCCCTGTCTCCTCAGAATGGCTCAGACTTCCAATGGGTCCAGGAGTGGGCCCAGTTCCATGCTTCCCGGGTCCGAGACATAGAGCTCCTGACTGGACTCAGCTTCTACCACAACAGGATATCAGTGGAGGAAACGCTACAGCTCAAGACATTTTTACAGACTTTCTAAGATTTCAAGAAGTTGCCTCCGGCAGGTTTTAGTACCATATTTTGTTATCGCTGTAAGGCCTTATTACACATATGCAAGTAAAAGGGCCAGGGCTAAATGTGTAGCCTTGGATCCCATTAAATTAAAAAAAGGTGTAACACTTATATTTAAGTGCATAAAGAGGAAAAAAAGCTGTACTGTTTAAGTGAGAAATTGCCTGAAAGTCGCTTGAACCTCAATCATAGACTTTAAACCAGAAAGGCATACACTGAAAGAAGCCAAGTTATGAGACATAATATAATAGACCGTTGTCTGTTTGGACTTGAGCCAGAACACTGAACCAAACAAGTCATTATTACAGTGCATTTCGAAAGTATTCAGACCCATTTTCTTGTTACAGCCTTATTCTAAAATTGATTAAATAAATCTACACACAATAACCCATAATGACAAATCTATAAAAAAAAATGTTATAGAAAAACTGAAATATGACATTTACATAAGTATTCAGACCCTTTATGAGACTTGAATTTGAGCTCAGGTGCATCCTGTTTCCATTGATCATCCTTGAGATGTTTCTACAACTTGATTGGAGTCCACCTGTTGTAAATTCAATTGATTGGACATGATTTGGAAAGGCACACACCTGTCTATATAAGGTCCCACTTGAACCCAATCGAACATCTCTGGAGAGACCTGATAATAACTGTGCAGTGACGCTCCACATCCAACCTGACAGAGTTTGAGAGGATCTGCAGAGAAGAATGGGAGAAACTCCCCAAATACGGATGTGCAAAGCTTGTATTGTCATACCCAAGAAGACTTGACTGTAAACGTTGCCAAAGGTGCTTCATCAAAGTACTGAGTAAAGGGGTTGAATACTTATGTAACTGTGATTTCAGTTTGTTTTTTTACATTTGCAAAAATGTCTAAAAACCTGTTATTACTTTGTCATTATGGGGTATTGTGTGTAGATTGAGGGATTTAAACAAATCTATTTTAGAATAAGGCTGTAACGTAACAAAATGGACAAGTCAAGGGGTCTAAATACTTTCCGAATGCACTGTAGATCCATCTACCACTCTGCTGAACCCCAAACACCCCTCTTTCATCCCAGAAAAACAAGGGGAAAGAGTGAGAATGGAAGAAAATACGAGGAAACCGGCATATAAATAGGAATTCTATTTGACTAAGTGATTATAATAGCTGGGACATTCTCAGGAAACCTCAGACATTCTGGAATGCAAAAGCTAGTAACAGCCACTGGCCGAAGGCCTGAAACACTGCCAAAGTTTTTGACTCAGATGTCTGTGATTTGGCGAGTTGGCTGAAAGACATGGCATGGATGCTCAAAAAAAAGTGTTTAGTCTACAGGAACAAAAACAGGAAATCCACACATTCCACACACATGTTCATGGTTGCACTTGCCAAATGGTGTCATTGTATGTTTGACTAGATAGTTTTTATTGTTAATATCAATGTTTTTATATATTGAGTTTATTTTTATTGCTCTGTCACTGTAAATTAAAGGTTGTGAAGTTGATGTGGGGAATTGGGATTAAATTCTTGACAGGACTATTGGTGTGTGCACATAAGTATGTGGTGTACATGTGTTGTGGTTGCAAATACATGTACATGTGGTTGTGACCGCAACTTAAAGTAATACCAAGATTAGCATGACTCTAAAAGACAAAGTATACAATGTATGAAACAAGATATGCAGTACATGACATCCAATGTACAGTTGAAGTCAAGTTTACATACACTTAGGTTGGAGTCATTAAACTTGTTTTTCAACCACTCCACAATTTTTTTGTTAACTATAGTTTTGGCAAGTCGGTTAGAACATCTACTTTGTGCATGACAAGGAATTTTCCCAATAATTGTTTAGACAGATTCATTCAGTGGGTCAGAAGTTTACACTAAGTTCACTGTGCCTTTAAACAGCTTAAATTCCAGAAAATTACGTCATGGCTTTAGAAGCTTCTGATAGGCTAATTGACATCATTTGAGTCAATTGGAGGTGTACCTGTGGATGTATTTCAAGGCCAACATTCAAACTCAGTGCCTCTCTGTTTGACATCATGGGAAAATCAAAAGAAAATCAGCCAAGACATCAGAAAAACAATTGTAGAACTCAAGTCTCATCCTTGGGAGCAATTTCCAAACACCTGAAGGTACCACGTTTATCTGTACAAACAATAGTACACAAGTACAAACACCATGGTAACACATAGATGTCATACCGCTCAGGAATGAGACGCGTTCTGTCTCCTAGAGATGAATGTACTTTGTTGCGAAAAGTACAAATCAATCCCAGAACAGCAGCAAAGGACCTTGTGAAGAGGCTGGAGGAAACAGGTACAAAAGTATCCATATCCACAGTAAAACGAGTCCTATATCGACATAACCTGAAAGGCCGCTCAGCAAGGAAGAAGCCACTACTCCAAAACCGACATAAAAAGCCAGACTACGGTTTGCAACTGCACATGGGGACAAAGATGGTACTTTTTGGAGAAATGTCCTCTGGTCTGATGAAACAAAAATAGAACTGTTTGGCCATAATGGCCATTGTTATGTTTGCAGGAAAAAGGGGGAGGCTTGCAAGCCAAAGAATACCATCCCAACCGTGAACCACGGAGGTGGCAGGATCATGTTGTAGGGGTTCTTTGCTGCAGGAGGGACTGGTGCACTTCCCAAAATCATTGGCATCATGAGGTAGGAAAATTATGTGGATCTATTGAAGCAACGTCTCAAGACATCAGTCAGGAAGTTAAAGCTTGGTCGCAAATGGGTCTTCTAAATGGACAATGACCCCAAGCAAAATGGCTTAAGGACAACAAAGTCAAGGTATTGGAGTGGCCATCACAAAATCCTGACCTCAATCCTATAGAAAATTTGTAGGCAGAACTGAAAAAGCGTGTGCGAGCAAGGAAGCCTACAAACCTGACTCAGTTACACCGGCTCTGTCAGGAGGAATGGGCCAAAATTCACCCAATTTATTGTGGGAAGCTTGTAGAAGGCTCCCTGAAACAAAAGACCCAAGTTCAACAATTTAAAGGCAATGTTACCAAATACTGATTGAGTGTGTGTAATCTTCTGACCCTCTGGGAACTATTATTCTGACATTCTTAAAATAAAATGGTGATCCTAACTGACCTAAAATTGAATTTTTGCTCGGATTAAACGTCAAGAATTGTGAAAAACTGAGTAGTTACCTAACATTCAGAGATTCAGATTGTTTAATAGTCACATGTACAGGGTTGCAGATGTGATTGCAGGGTACAGTGAACTTCTAAGGCTTGGAGCTCCAACATGCAGGACTAGTGAAATAAAATAAAGTGGTAATGAAAATAATCTAAATAGAACTATGTCCATCATAACTGTAGCAGTGATGAATATATACATGTCCATTGGGGTGGAGGCAGAGTAAAGGCTTGAGGATGTGGGGTGGAATGATCATAGGGCGAGCAGCAGCATGACCACTGAGTGAAATAAAAACTCTAAAGTAATAATATACATATTAACAACTGCCACAGGGGGTCAACACTGGCTCAGTGAAAAGCTCCCACTTTTAGTTGGTCTTCTACTGGCGTTATGTAAGTTGTCAGTCTTTCAGCAGTGTGTACCAATTTATCCACAACAAGCAACTGACAAGTCAAGAGCATTTTGACATGAGTTAAACTAAAACATTGAATACCTACATTATTTTCCCATTATGTAAAACAATTAAAAGTTAGCATTTTCCTCACACATCTGCCCATAAGTAATGACAGCTATAGTGACAGTGTACAAACATCTCTGCAAAGGATGGGCAGGAACGACCTTGGGGACTCATAAAGCCTTGTTTAACACAGCAAGACTGTAGTGGACACTAATATTTGTCATGTATGATATTATAAATACCCTACATGCAACCTGGAATAAGACCTAGCAATTAGCCTATTAAAATGGTTCTCTGACTCCATAAAGATACATTTACAAGCATTAGGCAATGAGTTGACGTTGACTAACAAGAATTGGTCTGGGAATTAAACATCTTCCTTTGATATAGACAATTAACATTGTACAATGAATGGATTCACATAAAAGGCATTAAGCTTAAGTTACAAAGCAATAACAAGCATCACAAGGCATTATTCCAAGCATATAGATCCTAAGGTTAACTCATAGGACAAAGCACGAACAGAGATGTTTACTAGGGCAGAGGCCTAGAAGTCTAGGAAATGAGAACTGATCAAACAACCTTCCTCTGTGGACTGAATGCAGGATTAGAGAGAAAACAAAAGCATTTAATTCCATTTATAACATCTGAAGGTGTAACCTTTCAACACCAAACCAACCACCATTGACCAATCAAACAATACCAAATTTACAGTGACCAAAACACTCCCAGATCCAATCTCCACAGGGTGTCACGGCATTTTAAGGCTTGTGTGGGTGAGCAAGCCAAAGTAAATAAGACTGAATTCCTGGGAAACGTTGGCCACCTGTTTTATATGTTATTTTGGCATTAATACGTGTCACATACCAGTTTGCTAACAATGTTAAAATATATATATATATATATATATACACACTGCTCAAAAAAATAAAGGGAACACTAAAATAACACATCCTAGATCTGAATGAATGAAATATTCTTATTAAATACTTTTTTCTTTACATAGTTGAATGTGCTGACACAAAATCACACAAATTATCAATGGAAATCAAATTTATCAACCCATGGAGGTCTGGATTTGGAGTCACACTCAAAATTAAAGTGGAAAACCACACTACAGGCGGATCCAACTTTGATGTAATGTCCTTAAAACAAGTCAAACTGCGGCTCAGTAGTGTGTGTGGCCTCCACGTGCCTGTATGACCTCCCTACAAAACCTGGGCATGCTCCTGATGAGGTGGCGGATGGTCTCCTGAGGGATCTCCTCCCAGACCTGGACTAAAGCATCCACCAACTCCTGGACAGTCTGTGGGTAGATGGAACGAGACATGATGTCCCAGATGTGCTCAATTGGATTCAGGCCTGGGGAACGGGCGGGCCAGTCCATAGCATCAATGCCTTCCTCTTGCAGGAACTGCTGACATACTCCAGCCACATGACGTCTAGCATTGTCTTGCATTAGGAAGAACCCAGGGCCAACCGCACCAGCATATGGTCTCACAAGGGGTCTGAGGATCTCATCTCGGTACCTAATGGCAGTCAGGCTACCTCTGGTGAACACATGGAGGGCTGTGCGGCCTCCCAAAGGAATGCCACCCCACACCATGACTGACCCACTGCCAAACCGGTCATGCTGGGGGATGTTGCAGGCAGCAGAACGTTCTCCACAGCATCTCCAGACTCTGTCACGTCTGTCACATGTGCTCAGTGTGAACCTGCTTTCATCTGTGAAGAGCACAGGGCGCCAATCTTGGTGTTCTCTGGCAAATGCCAAACGTCCTGCACGGTGTTGGGTGTCCTGCACGGTGTCTGTTTCTGACCGTTTGAGCAGACACATGCACATTTGTGGTCTGCTGGAGGTAATTTAGCAGGGATCTGGCAGTGCTCCTCCTTGCACAAAGGCAGAGGTAGCGGTCCTGCTGCTGGGTTGTTGCCCTCCTACGGCCTCCTCCACGTCTCTTGATGTACTGGCCTGTCTCCTGGTAGCGCCTCCATGCTCTGGACACTACGCTGACAGACACAGCAAACCTTCTTGCCACAGCTCGCATTGATGTTCCATCCTGGATGAGCTGCACTACCTGAGCCACTTGAGTGGGTTGTAGACTCCGTCTCATGCTACCACTAGAGTGAAAGCACCGCCAGCATTCAAAAGTGACCAAAACATCAGCCAGGAAGCATAGGAACTGAGAAGTGGTCTGTGGTCACCACCTGCAGAACCACTCCTTTATTGGGCATGTCTTGCTAATTGCCTATAATTTCCACCTGTTGTCTATTCCATTTGCACAACAGCATGTGAAATGTATTGTCAATCAGTGTTGCTTCCTAAGTGGACAGTTTGATTTCACAGAAGTGTGATTGACTTGGAGTTACATTGTGTTGTTTAAGTGTTCCCTTTTTTTGAGCAGTATATAATCATTGAGTTAATAAAGCAGCATTACAAACAGTCTATTTTTTGCTTTCTTGAGTAAGGCAGCTCCGAAATGCAGGTGTTTCAGCCTAGCTCAGTGCTTTCTGAGGTGGTGGGGCAGCCAGTGGAAAATAAGGAGCGTATGGGGTTGGTAATGTTCTCTAGTTGCACTGTGATTGGCCCTGTGTTCTGTCACTCATAGGGACACTACGTCACTGCAAAATCTACAGGGAGAACTAGAAAATTCAAGCCCCTTTGGGGCTGCCATTGAGTTACATTAGAAGTGCCCATCCAAGAAGGCTCAAGGTCATTGACCACAGATAAAATGACTGATCATGCCAACATCAGACTTAAAATCTTAGCTAGCAGTCATCATCATGAATCAAGTCGACAATCTACTTGTAAATCCATTTCAATCCTTGTCATATGAAGAGAAATTATGGAGAGAAATTATAGATAAAACGTATCGGTGCTCATTAGCCATTGGACATAAACATTACACAACAATTTGAAAATCGCAAATTCAACAATGAGTGGTTTGGAAGGGATCAGTGGCTAACTGCAAGCTTTGCAAAGCAATCACTTCCTGGCTATTCAGTGGAGTGGGTATGTGGTCCAAGTCTGGGTTTAAGGGTCTCTTTTCCAAACTTAAAATTATAAACAGTCTACATTGGCCATGCTGTCCATCCAGCATTACTTCTGCCGTGTTCAAAACAACTGGAAACTCGGCACTGGGAAATCTCTGACTTCAGTGAGTTCAAGACAACTGGGAACTAGCTCCGACTGGGAAAATACATTTTGAACAGGTATCTAACTCGGAATTCCAAGTCAGGAACTTGGGCCTAGACATTGTTTTTTTCCCCAGAGTTCCCAGTTGTCTTGAAAGCACCTTAAATCTGGAGAATGCCAGATTTTGATGACAAAGTTTGATGTCAAGATTCGCCCACTAAGGACCACCGTGCCACCTTCCTGTTCAAGTGAGCACAGCACAACAAGATGAATTTATGCTGCTGCATAAATTATATAATATGCCAGGGAGATATGTATACTGTAGCTAAGAAAGTAATGCTAAGTGTATGTTGTTTAGTAATCTGTTAATAGCCCATGTGCCTCACCCTAATAAGTAGGTCCCTTTCCCCCTCATAACTTAGCCTACTGTTCTGACTTGGTGGTGCACGTGTAGTCTATAGCCTGTTTTAGAGAAATGTCACCATCAAATATTGTAAGAGCTTTCATTGTCTGCTTATATGTCCCCTTTATTTATCCTACAGTTCTGACTTGGTGTACAGGGAGAATACTGTAAGCCAATATTCTGAATTCTGTCGCTGTACAGTTCAAAATGTCCTGAACACATAGTTATATTGACTACACCCATCCGAACTCGCTCAATGTCTTAATCAAAATTACGGATTGCCTCTTATCTGCTCGTCGTCCCCTTATGCCATAGTTTGTACATCTCAATTGTCAGTAGAAACCACATTTGCTTCAGCAAGTCAGCCATATCATCTATGTTTTTTAAAGGCAGTATATTAGGTTTTGCTGCCAGACAAGGCTCTGCTGATAGCCAGATTTAGCAATGATAAGGATTCACTCCATGGTGCTGAAAAGAAATCTCTGCTGTTGAGACAGCTTTATGTAGGTACTAACAATTTGTGGGCACCATTTGTCAGCTTCATAGTGCAATTAATGCATTGCTTAGTCTTGTGTTGTGGCTTAGAGTTTTCCACACCAAGATTGACATGCTAAGATCGCCACTGCCTGAGAGGACCATAAAACGTTTTTGCATATAGTAATTCAGAGTTCACCCTGTACAAGTTACCACTGAGATCATACATACATATAGATAGCATCAGTTACCCTCAGTAAACAAGTTTCAGTATCACGACTTCCGACGAAGTTGGTTTGTTCGGGCGGCGGTCGACGTTACCGACCTTCTAGCTATTGCCGATCCACTTTTCATTTTGCCTTGTCTTCCATCACACCTGGTTCCAATTCCATCAATTACATGTTGAATATTTAACATTTACATTTAAGTCATTTAGCAGACGCTCTTATCCAGAGCGAATTACAAATTGGTGCGTTCACCTTATGACATCCAGTGGAACAGCCACTTTACAATAGTGCATCTAAATCTTTTAAGGGGGGTGAGAAGGATTACTTTATCCTATCCTAGGTATTCCTTAAAAAGGTGGGGTTTCAGGTGTCTCCGGAAGGTGGTGATTGACTCCGCTGTCCTGGCGTCGTGAGGGAGTTTGTTCCACCATTGGGGGGCCAGAGCAGCGAACAGTTTTGACTGGGCTGAGCGGAAACTGTACTTCCTCAGTGGTAGGGAGGCGAGCAGGCCAGAGGTGGATGAACGCAGTGCCCTTGTTTGGGTGTAGGGCCTGATCAGAGCCTGGAGGTACTGAGGTGCCGTTCCCCTCACAGCTCCGTAGGCAAGCACCATGGTCTTGTAGCGGATGCGAGCTTCAACTGGAAGCCAGTGGAGGGAGCGGAGGAGCGGGGTGACGTGAGAGAACTTGGGAAGGTTGAACACCAGACGGGCTGCGGCGTTCTGGATGAGTTGTAGGGGTTTAATGGCACAGGCAGGGAGCCCAGCCAACAGCGAGTTGCAGTAATCCAGACGGGAGATGACAAGTGCCTGGATTAGGACCTGCGCCGCTTCCTGTGTGAGGCAGGGTCGTACTCTGCGGATGTTGTAGAGCATGAACCTACAGGAACAGGCCACCGCCTTGATGTTAGTTGAGAACGACAGGGTGTTGTCCAGGATCACGCCAAGGTTCTTAGCGCTCTGGGAGGAGGACACAATGGAGTTGTCAACCGTGATGGCGAGATCATGGAACGGGCAGTCCTTCCCGGGAGGAAGAGCAGCTCCGTCTTGCCGAGGTTCAGCTTGAGGTGGTGATCCGTCATCCACACTGATATGTCTGCCAGACATGCAGAGATGCGATTCGCCACCTGGTCATCAGAAGGGGGAAAGGAGAAGATTAATTGTGTGTCGTCTGCATAGCAATGATAGGAGAGACCATGTGAGGTTATGACAGAGCCAAGTGACTTGGTGTATAGCGAGAATAGGAGAGGGCCTAGAACAGAGCCCTGGGGACGCCAGTGGTGAGAGCGCGTGGTGAGGAGACAGATTCTCGCCACGCCACCTGGTAGGAGTGACCTGTCAGGTAGGACACAATCAAGCGTGGGCCGCGCCGGAGATGCCCAACTCGGAGAGGGTGGAGAGGAGGATCTGATGGTTCACAGTATCGAAGGCAGCCGATAGGTCTAGAAGGATGAGAGCAGAGGAGAGAGAGTTAGCTTTAGCAGTGCGGAGCGCCTCCGTGATACAGAGAAGAGCAGTCTCAGTTGAATGACTAGTCTTGAAACCTGACTGATTTGGATCAAGAAGGTCATTCTGAGAGAGATAGCGGGAGAGCTGGCCAAGGACGGCACGTTCAAGAGTTTTGGAGAGAAAAGAAAGAAGGGATACTGGTCTGTAGTTGTTGACATCGGAGGGATCGAGTGTAGGTTTTTTCAGAAGGGGTGCAACTCTCGCTCTCTTGAAGACGGAAGGGACGTAGCCAGCAGTCAGGGATGAGTTGATGAGCGAGGTGAGGTAAGGGAGAAGGTCTCCGGAAATGGTCTGGAGAAGAGAGGAGGGGATAGGGTCAAGCGGGCAGGTTGTTGGGCGGCCGGCCGTCACAAGACGCGAGATTTCATCTGGAGAGAGAGGGAGAAAGAGGTCAGAGCACAGGGTAGGGCAGTGTGAGCAGAACCAGCGGTGTCGTTTGACTTATCAAACGAGGATCGGATGTCGTCGACCTTCTTTTCAAAATGGTTGACGAAGTCATCTGCAGAGAGGGAGGAGGGGGAGGGGGAGGAGGATTCAGGAGGGAGGAGAAGGTGGCAAAGAGCTTCCTAGGGTTAGAGGCAGATGCTTGGAATTTAGAGTGGTAGAAAGTGGCTTTAGCAGCAGAGAGAGAAGAGGAAAATGTAGAGAGGAGGGAGTGAAAGGATGCCAGGTCCACAGGGAGGCGGTTTTCCTTCATTTCCGCTCGGCTGCCCGGAGCCCTGTTCTGTGAGCTCGCAATGAGTCGTCGAGCCACGGAGCGGGAGGGGAGGACCGAGCCGGCCTGGAGGATAGGGGACATAGAGAGTCAAAGGATGCAGAAAGGGAGGAGAGGAGGGTTGAGGAGGCAGAATCAGGAGATAGGTTGGAGAAGGTTTGAGCAGAGGAAGAGATGATAGGATGGAAGAGGAGAGAGTAGCGGGGAGAGAGAGCGAAGGTTGGGACGGCGCGATACCATCCGAGTAGGGGCAGTGTGGGAAGTGTTGGATGAGAGCGAGAGGGAAAAGGATACAAGGTAGTGGTCGGAGACTTGGAGGGAGTTGCAATGAGGTTAGTGGAAGAACAGCATCTAGTAAAGATGAGGTCGAGCGTATTGCCTGCCTTGTGAGTAGGGGGAAGGTGAGAGGGTGAGGTCAAAAGAGGAGAGGAGTGGAAAGAAGGAGGCAGAGAGGAATGAGTCAAAGGTAGACGGGGGAGGTTAAAGTCGCCCAGAACTGTGAGAGGTGAGCCGTCCTCAGGAAAGGAGCTTATCAAGGCATCAAGCTCATTGATGAACTCTCCGAGGGAACCTGGAGGGCGATAAATGATAAGGATGTTAAGCTTGAAAGGGCTGGTAACTGTGACAGCATGGAATTCAAAGGAGGCGATAGACAGATGGGTAAGGGGAGAAAGAGAGAATGACCACTTAGGAGAGATGAGGATCCCGGTGCCACCACCCCGCTGACCAGAAGCTCTCGGGGTGTGCGAGAACACGTGGGCGGACGAAGAGAGAGCAGTAGGAGTAGCAGTGTTATCTGTGGTGATCCATGTTTCCGTCAGTGCCAAGAAGTCGAGGGACTGGAGGGGGCATAGGCTGAGATGAACTCTGCCTTGTTGGCCGCAGATCGGCAGTTCCAGAGGCTACCGGAGACCTGGAACTCCACGTGGGTCGTGCGCGCTGGGACCACCAGATTAGGGTGGCCGCGGCCATGCGGTGTGAAGCGTTTCTATGGTCTGTGCAAAGAGGAGAGAACAGGGATAGACAGACACATAGTTGACAGGCTACAGAAGAGGCTACGCTAATGCAAAGGAGATTGGAATGACAAGTGGACTACACGTCTCGAATGTTCAGAAAGTTAAGCTTACGTAGCAAGAATCTTATTGACTAAAATGATTAAAATGATACAGTACTGCTGAAGTAGGCTAGCTGGCAGTGGCTGCGTTGTTGACTTTGTAGGCTAGCTGGCAGTGGCTGCGTTGTTGACACTACACTAATCAAGTCGTTCCGTTGAGTGTGATAGTTTCTACAGTGCTGCTATTCGGGGGCTAGCTAGCAGTGTTGATTACGTTACGTTGCGTTAAAAGAACGACAATAGCTGGCTAGCTAACCTAGAAAATCGCTCTAGACTACACAATTATCTTTGATACAAAGACGGCTATGTAGCTAGCTACGATCAAACAAATCAAACCGTTGTACTGTAATGAAATGAAATGAAAATGTGATACTACCCGTGGAGCGAAGCGGAATGCGACCGGGTTGTTGAGTGAGGAAGTTCTATTCAGTAGACGTTGGCTAGCTGTTGGCTAGCTAGCAGTGTCTCCTACGTTAAGGACGACAAATAGCTGGCTAGCTAACCTCAGTAAATTAAGATAATCACTCTAAGACTACACACTCTAAACTACACAATTATCTTGGATACGAAGACAGCAAAGACAACTATGTAGCTAGCTAACACTACACTAATCAAGTCGTTCAGTTGAGTGTAATAGTTTTTACAGTGCTGCTATTCGGTAGACGGTGGACGTTAGCTAGCTGGCTAGCTGCTGGGCAGATAGCAGTGTAGACTACGTTAGGACGACGAAATACGATAATTACGCAATTATCTTTGATACAAAGACGGCTATGTAGCTAGCTAAGAAGAAATTGCTAAGATTAGACAAATCAAACCGTTGTACTATAGTGAAATGTAATGAAATGTAATGAAAAGTTATACTACCTGCGGACCGAAGTGCGGATGCGACCACTCGCTCCAACCCGGAAGTAGCAAATTTAACCCTCTGTTCCCCCCCATGTCCGTAATTGTTTGTTGTTGTGCTTGTGCACGGTATGCTGTTAGTTACCGGGTTTTGTTTGACCCATTTATTGAATTATTCTGTTGACGGTGGTTTATGGTTATTAAACACAACCGGTGTAAATCAGTTTCTGCTCTCCTGCGCCTGACTTCTCTGCCGCCAGTAGCATCGCATTACATTCAGACAGAAAACAGACATGGATACTATAGTAGTATTCTACCACATTCAGTGCTCTGGATACTGTACCAAAGAGATAAAGGGCTGACTAGTCCTTAAATTTAAAAAAATGTCCTTTGTTCCTTGACCGTTTTCCTTGCAACTCCAGGTGTCAGACAGCACAAATTAAGGCAGAGCCTACAAGACAACAACAAAACCTCTCACAATGGGGTTCCATTAATAATGGCTAATTTTACAAAAATACTTCCTCCCCTGCCACACACACCCTGAACCGGGCCCTCAACAAAGAAAACCAAAGGAAGAAGAAACTGCACCCGGGGCCACTTCAACCAACCTCATTCACCTCAGCTCTGTCAAGCAGCAGTTGTGTGACAACAGGAAGGAAGGAAACAGAAGCTGAAGTGTTTTCCTTGTTACCTTGGCTGCACATAAGAATCTGCCTCTTTCAGGGTGACCACGAGTCATACAAACAGCACTGCACTGAGGCCTCAGCTCAAGAGGTAAGATCCTGTCTTCATCTGACTGTTTTACTTTTTTTGGTGGGGGGCTTTGAGAAGAAACGGCTCATGCAGCTGATACAGTAGTTGTTCTTCAGTAAGTGTCACAATTGGTTTTTCTTTGTTTGATTGGTTTGCACATGAGGCAATTTTAAGGATAAGATAAGAAACTAGGTATTCCATGAGGTCAATGCCTCAAGGCCTTGTCAGCTTGGTGGCCTCTACCTAACCCTGGCATTGCTGGATGATTCTTAGGATTTAGTCCTTCCAGTTGCCATCCACAGTATAGGACTATTGCATATTCCATTACTGCAATGCTCAGCAGTATGCTAAGGAGGTAAATTACTTTTAGAAGTGATCTACAGCCTCTACAGAGCATTTAGGATTTATCTTTATGACTGTGAGTGGTACTGTAGGTGTTTGAAATTGCTCTCATTCTGAATCTGCTGCAAAGCAATGCATAGGTTTCTATTCTGTGGTTGTTTCATCTGTGCTCTCTTTTAGTTGTCTCCATAGCCATGGCTCGGCAGCCGATGGGCGCTAGATCTCTTCTGTGAGAAGCACTGTTGTAGTCACCATATGTCAATTCCATTTCAATTGAGTCAATTCAGGGAGTTAACTTAACAATTCAGGGAGAAACCCATTGCTTATCCTTGCCTAGATTGACTGAATTTAAATTGATCTCAACCCTGGTGAGAAATGCAACCTATTTCAGAGGAGCTTTATTTGGTATCTGTGTTGAACTGTGAGGATACAGAAATGCAATGGTGGAAAAAGACTCCAACACTCAGACATCATTTACAAACTAAGCACGTGTTTAGTGAGTCCGCCAGATCAGAGTTATTAGGGATGACCAGGAATGTTCTCTTGAGAAGTGTGTGAATTAACCCATTTCTTGTCCTGCTAGGATTCCAAATGTAAATAGTAATATGTTGGGGTGTCGGGAAAATGTATGGAGTAAAAATAGTAATTTTTATTAGGAATGTAGTGAAGTAAAAGTAAAAGTTGTAAAAAAATATAGTAAAGTAAAATACAAATACCCTAAAAAACTACTAAAGTAGTACTTTCAAGTATTTTTACTTCATTACTTTACACCACTGAAGAAATGGTGGTGTCTCCTGTTGCTATGTACATCTCTTCAGACGAGTTGAGTAAGGTAAGTAAGTATTGGTTATCAGTGAGGTAACTTCTTCCAGGAAACATTTCTATGCTTGGGTAACGTGTCTGTGGGCCCCATGAGTTCTCACAGCAGACAGACACGTATGTGGTCCCACACACATAACACCGGGCCGGCTCCAGGCATAAGCGACATAAGCGGTCACTTAGGATCCCCGGCTGCTGTGAGAACGCACTATACCCACTTTTTATTTTTTATTAACTCAGTCGGGGTCTCAATTTACTATTGAGAGTAAGAATAGTACAATTCAATTTCATTCCATTTCAAAACTTGGTTGTGCATCAGCCGTTTCTCTTATTATGTCAGTCACTCAATTAGCTGACAATTGGTCAGATATCTAAACTTGTGTTAATCATGGCCGAATACCAACCAGGCACACAGCGCACATGACTAGGGGGCCTGACCACCATGTGGCCACATTGATCTTGTTAGTCATTCTCACTCATATCATATTAACATGGCATAAGTCATGACAAATTGTGTATAATTGTAGGAATTTTGCTTTCTGTCCTATTGCGGAAATTCTCGTTTATGTTTCACCTCCGAAGAATGACACAGGCTGATAATGCGTATTCACTAATTGGGGATGGGAATGTTGTGGTGATTTCCACGTGGAGTGGAGAAATAAAAACAAGAAACTGTCAGTGTAGCTAGCTAGCATGCTAACTTTATCTAGATAGCTGAAGTTATATGTTGTTGCTACACTGTATTCAAAAGATTAGCCAGATGGCTAGGCTATGGCTGGTTCTGGATTTGTCAGAAGTAGTTAGGGAAAACTTTGCCACAGATGGATAGGAAGTATCTTTGACTTTGCCATCTATTGTAATCTTTAAAGTTTTGGCATTTTCTATATATTGCGGCAGCGAATGAGCCATAGAAAGAATAACATGAAGCTCCAGTAATATGGCTAGCCTAACTATTGAACGGTTTGGACTACATTTATGATGGACACGGTGCAACCTTTAGTATTCTGCTGCAGGCTATTCGGCTTAGCTACAGCAATGTCAAATCAGCCCATGCCAGTCTTGGGGAAGCTGCACTGAAAATATAGTTTACTTAGCTACCAATTACTTCACACTGGAACTTCAGTTACATTAAAGCTAAAGTTAGAAAAAGTAGTTCACTACATCCAAACTACTAGATAATTATCATATCTAAATCTGAAATGTCATAGACCATAAATTGAAAAAATGGATCACTCTGGAGTCAGATGTCAACAGAATGTGTAATTTAGCCTAAACACAAAAATACGTAGGCACACAAAGTGTTTCAAGCTAAAATTAGGCAGGTTTTATGTGAAACAAGTCTGTAAATTCTTGCCAACTTCACCTAGATTTGGTTTTCATTTAGCAAAAAAAAGATTGTGTAGTTCCAGTAGTTAGCTATACCACATGTAAAAAAGTAATGAACAACTGAAAACACTACCAAGATTTGAATTTAGTTAGGCTACCACCAAGCTACTGTAAAATGTAATTAAACTAGAAATGTAATTAGAGTTCACTACACTGGCCCGTGCACATGACATGTTTCTCACAACTAGGGGGAAGTCAAATGATACAAAGTACAATGACTTTGATCATGATGCACGCCGCAAATTATACTGTTATGTATCAACAACCTGAACGCATCTTACACGAAATAACAATAGAAATGTAACAGCACAAAATAGATACATCCGTAAAAAATAAATGTGCGGATGCCTTTTCATTATCGGATAGACACTTGTGATTTCTAAATGCACTAATCAAAGCAGTAGCCTCGTACGAACCATCCTGATCTCGCGAGCTCACATTCTGTTTCTCTACACGAAACACAGTCTGCATTAAACACTTAAAATACACACCCTCAAATTAAGTGGACACTTTATTTGTTTTATTAACAACAAATCAATACAGAAAGTACATGTACATAGATTAGTAGCACAATTTCTAACTTATTCAAATTCGTTTTTACTTACATTTGTATGTTGACTCCATATTGACGATGAGGTTCAATGCTTTGGCGGACTTTTCTTAGCGATGTACAATCATTGCGAATTGAATTATTGGGCGTTTCAGGCTTCGAAGTGAACATCATTGTGCACTCGCAAACTCAATTAAAAACGAGGGCTGACGTTGCAAACTTCCTTTGATTGGCTAATTATTTGGACTGACGACAAATATAACCGAGGGAATTCCCCAAAGGGCATAGGGCTGAGGGTTTAGGGCCGTCTACTTCGAGCTTGAAACGGAGCCAGAATGTGAGCTGGCGAGATCAGGGTGGTTATTATAAGGCTATCAAAGCAGTGGAGCATGGTCAAACCATTCATCTCGGAGCGATGGGGGAAGCGGGATTCCAAAATGCAATCAATTTCACCATTTACAAAATACAGACTGGCTCAAAAATAAGTGAAACTTGACAAATTATCTAATGGATTATGATAATTTGCTGGTAAATAAAAGTGGAGGTGCAAAACAAGACATTTGCTCCATAGTTCAGGCGAAAAGCTGTTTGGCTCAGCTAAAGATCATCGATTATATTGCTCAGCTCACTCGCGACTCGCAAAGAGGAAGAACTTTGCAAGTGTTTCTGATTAATTAATGCCATGTTGGTTGGTGGTAACATTCAAATAAAACCCAGCCCTGAAAAGATACGTAGACTGAAAAGTATTAGCTCGTCATATCACAAGGCCTGCAGCATACCACCCTGCATCCGACTCCTGGCTTGCCTCTGAAGCTAAGCAGGGTTGGTCCTGGATGGGAGACCAGATGCTGCTAGAAGTGGTGTTTTGGTGTGCCAGTAGGAGGAACTCTCTCCTCTGATCTAAAAAAAATATCCCAATTCTCCAGGGCAGTGATTGGGGTCATTTCCCTGTGTAGGGTGCTGTCTTTCAGATGGGATGTTAAACAGGTGTCCTGACTCTCTGTGGTTGCTTAAGATCCCATGGCACTTATTGTAAGAGTAGGGGTGTTAACCCTGGTGTGCTGGCTACCTAATCATCCCCAGCTTCCAATTGGCTCATTCCCTCCTCTCCCCAGTAACTATTCCCCAGGTTGTCTCAGTCAATTTACTGGTAAAAAATAATAATAGGGCGAACGCACTGAAAATATCTGAAGTTACCACATTGGATTTCCACATCAACCTGAAATATATAATACAATGAATTATTGACTTAAATTGTTGTGCAAATTATGGACATTGTCTTTCAGCCAAAAAGTAATAATTTTGGCTGTTTAAAATGTCAAAATGTTCTCTCCGCCCCGTGGTAAAATTGCAAGAAATAAACTTTCAAACTTACATTTTCTCTCTGCCGTCAAGAGAAGGGCCACTAAAATGTTATGCCATCCATGAGGTGGGGGGAGGCCCACATCAGGCTAAAGTCTGATACTGCATTTGAAAAACAGCTCCTGAAAATACCTCGTATTTTTTATTAGCATAATTTCAACCCCCGCAAACAAAAGAGAAACAAGTGGAAGAGCTACTTTTAGTTATACATGGAATATTAATATATTATAACATTGTATTGTATAACTACAGTATATTATCAAAAGATAGCAGTTAATTGAATAGAAAACTTGTTACACTTGTTGCACTCTTTCTGCTCAGTGTCTCCTGTCCACTCTCTTTATCAGAAATGCAGAAAATGCATCCCAAATGACACCCTATTCCCTATCTAGTGCACTACTTTTGACCAGTACCCATAGGGCTGTAGGGAATAGGGTGTCATTTGAGACAGAACCATAAAGATGCTGCTGCTTCGCCATGGGGGATTGATCACATTAATTGTGACACCGATTGTTTCCAGTGGCCCTCTGCTGTCTTGGAGAAAGGCAGAGACAACACATGATGGCATCCAGTCACTAATGAGGCTCTTTTCCCCTTTCTCACCATGCTTCAGATTACATCTCCTCTCCCAAACCAAAATACACTCTGATGACGCTCTTTCTCACCATACTTCACATCCCGCCTCCCAAACTAAAAAAAGAAAAACAGAGACATTAATAATGCAGCGGTTGGCATTTGGATAACGTGTGTGTGTGTGTCTATGTGTGTGATGCCTTCACTGGAGCATCACTACAATACTGGCAGAGTAGTCAGCTTGCTGTGAGAGGATCGGTGCATGTGGGAGCTGTGGCAGGACCAAATGGGATTTACTATTCTGAGCAAAGCACTGTGACATTAAGGGCAAGTGTACAATACAGGAGTCGGGAGGAAGGGTGAGATACGTTCAATGGGTTATCAGATGGCTCTGATACTGTAGCATTATACACAGCACAAATGGAGGCTGCTGAGGAGAGTACAGCACATAATAATGGCTGAAATTGAGTTAATGGAAACCATATATTTGATACCATTCTACCTATTCCGCTCCAGCCATTACCACGAGCCCGTCCTCCCCAATTAAGGGGCCACCAACCTCCTGTGCACAGCATGCGGCATTGTCATTCTGTTGGTCTTTCCCTGTTCTGCCTTAGTGAGTGGGATGTTACTGTGAGGGCTACAATGACTAAATGACTGGTTGCTCTTTTCTTGTCCTAGTGAACAAAGTGAACATCAGTCATCGGACTTTGTGAAGAGGATCCCTGCGACTATAGGTCAGAGTTTGCTTCTTGGATGCAGCACTTTGAATGGGTTAGAGAGCAGAGCGTAAGAGGTAGTGCTGGTCACCAGAGCAGAAACATATCAAGGTCTGTGATGCGAAGCGGAGAGAGCTTCTGTGAATATCGTGACGGGGACATGGGATGTCTCTGACTGTGCAGCGAAATCAACATGACTTTCATTCTGCCCTCAGTCTGGTAACAAGTGAAGACGTCGTCCAGCTTGAAGCAACATCGGGCACCCAATAAAAAGAGAAAGAGGGTGGAACAAAGGGAGGAGACAGAAGAAGAATAAGCGAGAGAGAGAGAGAGAAAAGGAGAGACTAGAGAGGTAAAGTGGGGACGAGAGAAGAAAGAAACTCACATTTTTACAGATGGATCTGGGCGTGCTCAAGGCTCTGGAGAGAGAGAAGGTTCTGGAGGTTCTTCAGAGAGACAAACTTTTATGCAGCACGGATGACGACAGGATAAGGTAGACAACATAATTTACTTCAGCCAAGCTTTTCACATTTACTGCATGGACACACTGTATAACAACAACACTCAGAGGGTACTTCAGGATCTGTGGAGACAATGACAACGCTTAACTGATGCCCCTCAAAATAGTATTCACAATCGTTGGTGTAAAATGTATTAATGCATTAATACTATAATGCATTTAATTAGAATGAATTGCCAATGGCTGACTGACAGGAAAAGTGGATGCGAAGAGATGATCAGTACAGTTAAAGCACTGCCATCATTACTGTACCTCAGGCTGCTGAGGGGAGGACGGCTCATAATAATGGCCAGAACGGAGCAAATGGAATGGCATCAGACACATAGAAACCATGTGTTTAATACCATTCCACTAATTCCACTCCAGCCATTACCACGAGCTTGTCCTCCCCAATTAAGTTGCCATCAACCTCCTGTGCTGTATCCCCCACCTGCGACCATCTACTGTTACAGGAGGCTGAAGACGGAGCTACAGGAGATCCGAAGGAAAGGTGCCAAGAGTTTTGCCCGGCAGTACAGCGAAAGGACTTGCGCCCGCTGTCAGAGGCAGCTGGGAATGTTCTGGAACTCGGGCGCCGTGTGCCGAGGCTGCAGCCACCGCGTCTGCAACAAGTGTCGCGTGGGCGTGTCCACCCTGGACTGGAAGTGCACCGTCTGCCACGCCTACAGATAGGAGGCATGTCAGTGCCGTAACATAGACTTAGATGTCAGAACCGTAACATAGAAAGTTATGTCAATACCAAAACTGTAACATAGACTCACATGTCAGCACTGTAACATAGAATGTTATGTAATTGCTATAACATATACTTTTATGTTAGTGCAATAACATATTGTCATGTCAGTGCCGTAACATAGAATGTATGCTCTAACCTCTAACCTCTAACTGTATGCTCTAACCTCTAACCTCTAACTGTATGCTCTAACCTCTAACCTCTAACTGTATGCTCTAACCTCTAACCTCTAACTGTATGCTCTAACCTCTAACTGTATGCTCTAACCTCTAACCTCTAACTGTATGCTCTAACCTCTTTATTATTGGTATCCTCTATCCTTTATTCAATATTTTAAGGCGTGTTAACATGTTGAGAGAATGAACTGACAAAATGTACAGTATTTCCTTTGTAATCTAAACCAGGGCTGTTCAATATCGGTCCTGGAGGGCTAAAACACTTCTGGGTTTCATCCTGTCCTTCTTATAAGGGACTAATTCCAACCTGGGACAACAGGTGAGTGTAATTTACTAGCAAGTAGAAACAAAAACCTGAAGTGTTTCGGCCTTCCAGGACCAGAATTTAACAGCCCTGGTAAACAAAGGATAATTTATCTCAAATCCATTTCTTCACACTTCTTAGGAAGGTTAAGATCAGGTCCGGGGAGTGGTTTTTGGAAGAAAGGGCCAAGAAATTTCCACCTGACTCGGGTTTGTTTCCTTTACCCCTCACATGCCTAATTCTCTCATAAGTAAAATGCCAGTATGAAAAAGTACGAAGCCATATGCACTCATGAAATTACTAAAATGTCTAAATGCCTTGTATGTCTAAAAACACAGCTATACAGTACAGGACTAGTCAAGTAATACATCATACAGCTAGATGTGTTTCAGTTGTTTTGCATGGTATTGAAAAGTGGTCTTCTACATAATCTTCTGATGTGTGTTTGGTTTAGAGAACTGCTTCGACTGAATAATGCATTGTTGCTGTCTGCTAGGACATTGCCCGGGAGAGTGGGATAGAGTCCATAACAGTAATATTTAATAGTGTATGTGTACTGGTGTTGGCAGCTATAGCAATACTCTTTTAATTTACAGAAAGGCATGAGACTGTTGGGGAGAAGTTACTAAAGTTTTACCAGAGGTTGAGGTGAGTCAATGGGCAGTCATAATTTATAAATATATTGTATACTACTGTATTATGTGACCATAGTGTCTGATAGAGATATTAGACACAGATGGATGCAGGTATGTACTTTATCAATATTTAAAAACATGTAATTTCATTAGAAATTGGTGGGCAAAACACTGTTCAGTGAAAATATAACTTTTAAAAGCTCATTCTGTTAAGTCATGCCCAAATAATGGTTGACTTATCCTATACTTGTGTGGCCAAAGCATACATTTGTGAGAGGAAAAAAAACACTTTTTAAACTAAAAAACCCCACTTTAAACTATCTGACTGTTTCAAAAATGTTTGGCATTTCCTCATATAACGTGATGTCACGTTTTTGGCCGAGACGTCTCATTGGCTGGCCTGGCCAATCAGCTGTTTACTTGTTATTACTATTTTTAGCAACCAGTATACACCCACACCGTTCAAACACAGAAAAACTGCTTATTTAACTACTTAATTACATTTTGGGGGGGAAGAAAAACTATTTAACTTATATTGTGATGAATTATAGGTCATGTTTAATAGAAATATGGAAATAGCATTCTCTGTGTGTGTGTTTCACTTTCCAGTCATATAACAGTCGTTCCGCCAACCGCTCCACCCTATTACGATGGTCCATCCTTCAGCAGATCAGGGGTAAGGTGAAATAAAGATATCCAAATGATCTACCACTTAAAAGGCTTTAAAAACCATCTGAGAAGTAACATGTGCAAAAATGCTTAACTTATTGTAAAAGGGCAGGATAAACCAAGTAAAAAGGTACACAATGTATGGCTAAAACTGTCTCACCTTACACACACAGTAATCTCTCAAACAATGACACACACCTGCTGTTAAAGGCCATTCCTTCAATAATTAGGTCAGTGGGACCACACCTGTGTTAAAACAGCCACTCAATTTACTAGCTAATCAGGATACAGACCCAATTAAAGGGATAGTTCACCCAAATTACAAAATGGCATTGGTTTCCTTTCTCTGTAAGCAGTCTATGGACATGGTCTGGCAGCAATCCATGCTTTGGTTATGTTTCCCTAGCACTGTTTCCACATGCTAACATTTTAGCGTTTGTGGCACAAATCCCACTCAAGTCATGGGCCCGATATTAGCATTTTTCGCGCATCATGTCCAAATCATCCAAAAGTATCTCAAATTGATTGAAGCTCAACAAAGTCACTTATAGAGGATTTGAACATGATGTCCAAAAAATCCAAGAGGTGCAATTGACATTGCAGCTATAGAATTGCCTGGAATTATGAATTGTTAAAATGAAAGGGATTCTGCATACAACTTATTTTATTCAATAAATAGGTTGTGAAGGGCTCACTCCTTCACAGTTTCATGAACCACAATTATGACTTGGTCTGTCAGATGTATTGTCAATCATCTCTAGGGACTGAACAATTCCTTTAAAAAACCATTCACCAAGTTTATGGAGGACCTGATGGTTTCCCTCACAAGCCACATGAGAAGTAAGTGACTCTTTTAAGCCATTTTGGTATTTATGAAGAAAAAGGCTGCATTCCAAACACTTAAAAGACACACCCTGGGCCTCCCGAGTGGTGCAGTGGTCTAAGCCACTGCATCACTGCTAGCTGTGCCACTAGAAATCCTGAGTTCGAGTCCAGGAAACTTCTGTCGCAGAAGTTTTCGTTGCAAACTTCCCTTGCTTGGCTAGTCATTTGGACCAAAGACAAATATGGCTACAGGGATTCCCCCAAGGGCATAAGGCGAAGGTAAGTGGACTAGGGTGTGTCTTTTATGATTTTGAAACGCAGCCAAGGTCTCTGTAAAAAAACAAAACTGTATGATCTTTCAATGTGAAGTAATTTTATGTACATCTTGGTGAGAACTAGGATCCAAGAAAATCAAAACAGTGACACATTTCCTCTGAGCGTTATCGCAAACCTTAATGTAATTTGTCGATAAGATATCCTTGCGATCAGTTGTCGGTGTTAAGGAAACCGCACCTAGGAAATAAGATAAGATATGATACTGTATCTATATTGAAGCTTGTTCGCAAGCAGCACGTCAGAAGTGCTACGTTATGGATGGAGACGGTCTGTGTGTGTTATCCACCCTACCGTTCGAGTTGCAGGGTTCTCCAGGTCGCAACAGGATGTACGAGTGGAACAGGATCTTCTTACAGTGAACAACAGGGGACAGAGCACTGTCTGGAAAAGCCTCTCTGACACAAACATCAACAAATACAACAATGTAAGAGAAACCAAATACATATCAACCCCTCAACTTTGTCAAAGTATCACACTATCAAGTCACAGACCACATATATTTCGTCAAACCCCTGGGGTCAAATCAAAGAGACCCCACCTACATATGACACGTATGACACTGACAACTATTTCAGACAGGAAAGAGGGAGACTTTAGAAACAGCTATTGGAACAACCTTTAATAATGATACACATTTCCATCTTGTCAAGAGGTTCAAGCCTCTCAGTGGAATGGCTAAGATGTTGGACTGACAAACACAGGGACCCGGATTCAAGTACCAGTTGCGCTTCCCTGGAAATTCACTAGAAAATGAACAAAAGTATACTATATTTCAACAGACACAACCTCTCTCCTCACAGCTTACCAAAGGCCCCAGTCTTACCAACCTGTTCAAGAAGAGCCGGAATGATGACCAGAGCAGTTCCTCGTCAGGGGCGGATGAGGACCTTTCTCTGGGTTCAGAGTACTCATGGGGAAAGAGGGTGAGTTGAGTGCCCTGATGATGAAGAAAAGAGACATAAAGAACACAGGGACTTGTGCAACAGCAGCCCGTGCCAAACTTCACAATCTATTTGACATTTTATCAGATAAGGATTGTTGTTATGTGGTTGTCGTGTCTTTTTCATGTCTCGCATAGCTGCAGAGTCTTGTCGCTGGCGGAGAAGCTAGAAAGGAATGCATCCAAATCCTCTGAATACATTACGGAATAGAGCTGCATTATGCTGTCATAACATCATTTTAAAGAGGCAATGTGACATGTTGATCTGTATATAAAAATATATATATATTAATATTACAGGGCAGTAGTGCTAGTAGCACTGGTACAGACTGTGGTCTATTGGAGATCAACAGAGTGACAGGGGAACTAAAGCTCGCCATCGCCTTCAACCACATCACTTCCTGCCTGGAGATCACAATAAACGGCTGCAGAAACCTGGCGAATGGAGATATCAAGAGGAAGAAGTGTCACCCGTAAGCATTATTACTCAATACACCAGATTATAGAAATTTGGCCCTACCCATCATTGAATGCTGACTTGATTGGGGAGGCCCATTCTAGTAATTCTATGTCTTTCATAACAGATTATTACTCTCTGTTGTACTGATATATCCATTTGCAAACTAGATCTCCTCACGCTGTACTGTATGTGTCAACATCATGGGCAGGTACGTCAAAGTCTACCTACTGCCGGAGAAGTCTCAGAGCAGCAAACTGAAGACAACTATCAAGAGGAACACAACGGATCCCATTTATAATGAAATTTTACAGGTAAGGAGACAAATATTATGGGCCATATTCATTTGGACACTACAAAACATAGTAAAAACTTGTTCAACTGAAAATCAAAACAAGCTTCAATTTAGTGTCTAAAGAACACCCTGAACTGGATTAAAAGTAGTGAGTGGAATAGGCTACATGGCAATGAAATCTCCTGTTTTTCACCCATTGATAGAGGAATTTTAGATTCCTCTATGCTTTAATTGCCAAAACCAATTTCACACTCGTTTCTATTCATTAATGAGGTGTAAGTTCATTATTTATGCATGAAGTAGATCGAGACCAGTCTTAAAAGCCAGGTAAAGAGCGTTTAATGCCAGAGAGTACTAAATGCTTACACACATTACCACAGGTTATAAACTGAAAATGACGTCAGCGTTTTCCAAACGTTCCGTTTCACAAACAGAGGGCCCCTCTAATTCTCAAGCCTCCGCGTTATCAGCACGAAGTCAAGGCCAGTCAGCATAAATCAACATTCCCGACCATTTTGGAGATGGCCCGTTCCCACCACCTGGAGATTTGTACAACTGAATGAACTAAGGAACAGACCTTCATTGTTACTAAACTTCCTGACTACATTATATACAATTGTGAAAGGGAGCAAGAGGGACAGTACATTATAGCATTTGGACTAGTCAGTTTCTGATTGGAATGTATACATAATTAGTCATTTCAACCATATTTTCCTCTATCAATCCTCCCTTTGATCAAATATTATACATTCAAATCTACAAAATAAAAATATTATTATAAATGTTTACCCGACTCTTCACCCATCTTTAATCAAATGTAACCTTAACTCCAACTGTTTTTAAATCTACATCAGAATCATAACTCCTCTTTCAGGATTCTTTCTTTTTTTTCTTTTTACAATGTTTATTAAAAAAACAGTTTAATCATTGAAACAAATTACAATCTAATTCCCCTTCATCTCAACACTATTCTCATCAAACATAAATTCCCCACAAATGACAGATCCAGATTCGTCCACTTCCTCTGTAGACATGCCTTCAGTCCTCCACGGGTCAGAACCTGGAATCAGTAGTGTCGTTGATCTCTCCAGAGTCCTGGAAACAAGGCCTCGCACACAGGGAATTAGACAACAGCCGCATAAAATTAAAACAGTCATACAGGTAGATACAGCCCAAAACACCACATTTTTCCATAAATACTGTCTACCCAATTTAGTTCAGAGAATTATCCACCCCAGAGTTTCTGCCAACCCGTGAGCCAGGGTGGTCAAACCAGCTGAGGCTTCGGGCACTGATTCGTCCGGAGCCGTGCTACCTGGGATGTAAGACATGGTCCTGATTACCACGCCCACTTCCTCCTTTTATCCTATGCAATTCTATTCTGTCAGGTCTTCCAGCTGGTTGCTTCAGTCTGTTCTACAAAACCTTTAATAACACCTTTGGTATTCCTGCTAAAGCGCTGTTGATTACCATAACTATAATTACACACCTCGTGGAACCCCAATGTTATCAATATATACTCTGTCGTCAAAAGACCCAGATGGAGCATCTCTTCTCTCTCGTTTGGCTAACTTCATGTCTTGGTGTTGTATGAGTGTAAAAGGCATTCCTAAATGTACTAAAGCACATAGTCCAGTCCAATCAGTCGGTAATACCGCACAAACTAATTCCCCCGCACAACCACCAGATGTCGACACTGGCCCATTTTATTTTATTGAAGTCCCCAGAGTTCAACCAGCCTGTCAATTCAGACATGGTCTCGTCAGTGGTCATATTCTCTGTACCAACTTGGTTCCTGGGGATATAAATATTTGGCATTCCTGCTTTCATGAACAGCTTTACCATACATGCCATTCCCTTAGGGGAATTAATTCCGTTCAGTGGAAAAGGGATAGTTGTTAACTGGGGTTTAGCGTTCACACAGACATAACATTCTTCTTTAGCCACTGATCTGGCCGTATTGAATCCATTCCAACCATAAGTTGGACTCCCCAAACCCAGTCTCCACTTCTATAACTTCTTTGAGGTCTTTGGTCTGAACTATTCGTACCTTTATACAATACTTCCTCTGTTCAGGAACACAGTCCAAAACGCCAACCCTTACTATACTCCACCTGGTCCCAAATTGAGTGTATGGGTTTACGTAGCCATCCCTTTCAGTGTGAGCTATGACCTGTCCACGATCAATATGGTGATTTACACAAATACTTCCCATAGAGTCCCATGGTTCTAGACTGCCAAGGGGTGAATGACCCCAATTGATCTACACAAAATTCTACTGAGAGATCCTTGCCCAATTCCACCCTCACTTCCTTACTATTTTGTTTCCGTGACCTTCTGAGAATCTTAGGTAACATCCCATTTCCCTCATCTAGCACATGAGTCAAATTATCCTCTTTGGCACTTTCCGGGGGATCATGGTGAATCAGGAATATGGCCCCCACAATAAAACAGCTCAGGACGGTCAGTGCGCACGTGAAGCCCCACCCTCTCCCCGAGAACATATCAACAGCCAGAGGCCAAGTCATCACTTCACTTCTATGAACGCTCACAGCTGGGGAAAGGTCGGGTATAGGGAATCTTCAGAAGGAGTTTGACCCCCGTTCCATATGGGTCACGGTTCCTCTCCTACTCCTGTGATCGTCCGACAGTGCTAGAGTGACTTACCCTCCTACAATGTGTGACATGTACCCAGGTAGCTCTTTCGGCTAATCTCACAGCGAAGGCAGTCACCAGTAGTACTTGGAATGGTCCCTCCCACCGAGGCTGCTTCCAGTTTTTTTTTCTTTAGTGATTGGATCCAGATCCAGTCTCCTGGTTGAATCTCGTGTGCCACCTCCCTCTGTAGTTCTCCTGCTGGGCATAAAACTTTTGACCATACAGGTTTGGTTAATAAAACAGTTTCTTATTCGTCAAACCAATTAACAAAAATTTGTTTTTATTAGTTAATTATCCCGTAGGTCACATCCTATTCTAGAACACTATTTACCCATCCCCCTTTTGTTACCTGGCTCTGCCCAGGTAACAACCTTGTCTTATTCTTATACAATGACTTAGATAAGATTTAGTGAATTATCCTTATGTCTGAAATTCCATTTAGGAGTGTCCCTTTCATTTTCCACATGTCCAATTCTCACTTTTGTCTCCACTCAGTAATTTATCTACCCACTATGTTATCTTTGCTCGTCCTGGCCCCCCTTCTATAGCTTCTCTGTTCTCCAACCTTCAAGGTCTCTGCAGTGCGGGGGAGGGCTCCTCTGTATGTTTCTCATGTTTTCCAAATTTGAACTACATGTCCCTTACTATTTGGCTCCATCCAAACCCATGGACCCTCTTTTAGAAAAAAAAACATATCTATGAGCTGCTTTTCTCCAAATTCCTTAATCAATCTATCTTAATCCTAACAATAATCCTAACTCCTCATAGATGTCCTATATTCCTGTTAAATATAATACTATTTAAAAACGTATAATCTAATAAATGCTAACCATATTAAAAATCCTTCCGACACTAACAAGCCCTCTCCTTGGGGACCCTCAGTATTCTATCTGACAATAACATGGATTTAATGTGTTGCAAAGTGTGGAATAAAACTTTGGTCCTGTAAAACAGAGTAAAGCAGAACAAAGCATTCTTATAACCCATCTGGTCCTCTCAGCTATTCTTATCCAGCACCAGGTGGGCACCATGCCACCCTTCACGACAGGGAGAACAAACATACATGGGTCATCCTCAGTCAGTCTTATCCTCCCCTCAAAGCATGCTTCACCTCAGCCTCTCCAACTGGAGCATCAAGCAAAGGCATCATGCCTGAAGCCTTCACCACACCTGTAACAGACTTCTTAAAACACGGTATGATGCAAGCAGCACATCACATCAATAACAAATAATACAAGAATTGGGGTCAGAAATCCAGTAACCACCATACCAGTATACTTACCAAACCAGTCTCCCAACCAGGTGGACCGTCAGACTCCTCTACCCCCGCCATGGTCCTCATCTCAGCAGATTTAAGGTCCTTAGATATACTACCATCTGGACTGGTGTTATTAGGGATATACGTACAACATTGTTCACCGAACATCTTGCAGACTCCCCCATGACTAGCAAGAAGCATATTCTAAGCAAGTATATTCTGTATAAGACAGCCACAAATTGTCCCTACCATCAAAACCAGTCTCCGTGTCTAATTGATCAATAGCTGAATAGTCTAACATTAATTATCTCTGGCCTGCTCGCCTCCCTACCACTGAGGAAGTACAGTAAGTTGTTCGCTGCTCTGGCCCCCCAATGGTGGAACAAACTGAAGGACAGCGGAGTCAATCACCACCTTCCGAGACACCTTTTTCAGGAATACACAGATTTAGATGCACTATTGTAAAGTGGCTGTTCCACTGGATGTCTTAAGGTGAACGCACTTCGGTAAGAGCCAAATGACTTAAATGGGAATGAGATTTTAGAGTGGTGGCAGGTTCGGTCCAGGGGGGATGTCCGGCCCTGGTCCGTCTGATAAATGTAATTACTCACTGAGACCTCCGGTTTTGGCAGTACCTTAATAATAGAAAACACACCCACCGTGTCTGTCCCGGTCCTTTGTAGTCCGGGGTGTAAGTGCCTGCATCAGAGAGCTTAATAGTTTTGATGGTTAGTAGGATTTCATCACCTTTACAAAGTTCAACAGTACTCCCAGGTTTCCCCCATCTCATGGAAAACCTATCCACCTTTGTGGGATTCCCTATGCCATAAGGATATCCTCTTCTCCAGTCCCAGAACTGTCCCAAGTTGGTTATCATGTAATCCCCATACGGACACCCTCCCCCATTACACAGGTAATGTCCCCCGTCTTTTGACACTCCTGTACACGGGTGTTAAAATCAAACAAAAATACCTCAATTCCTTCCCTGCCCTGTTGGCTCAAAATATGTTATCTTCCCCTATTTATTCTCAATGATGAATATGACTTTCTCTCTGTTACAATACCAATTCCCTAATAGCCCATTCAAAAAAACCTTCACAGCTAATGTTATAAGACAGAATCCTGAACCACTTTCTCATTTGCGGTTCAAACAGTAATTCTAAACCCTCAACCAAAACTGCTTCATTTCTAATGAATTTACCTTAACACTAGTAACTCAATATGACCCCATTCATTATACAAATGACTCTCCCCTGGGGCTGATCAGACCTCAGAAGCCAGTCATGATAAGGTCAATAGGTCATACCATATTAGACATAAAGATCCCTTTTATCCTTACAATAGAAATAGTCACCTGTATAATTCAAACCCATAAAAAAAACATCTCATAAGGTTCCATATTTAAAATCTCCTTGCACTAAAACAAATCATTCTAACCGTTGTTTTATATATATATAATTTGCAGACCTTTTTCAATTTGGTCGTTTAACCTCTTGCCTCTACTTGGGACGCTTGCGTCCCAACTAGAGCTCTGGAAATGCAAATGTGCTACGCTAAATGCTAATAGTATTAGTTAAAACTCAAAAGTTCATTAAAATACACATGCAGGGTATCAAATTAAAGCTACACTCGTTGTGAATCCAGGCAACAAGTCCGATTTTTAAAATGCTTTTCGGCGACAGCATGAGAAGCTATTATCTGATAGCATGCACCAATACACTACAACAGAAAAGCACAGCAGGGGACGTAAACAAAATAATTAGCATTTCGGCGTTACACAAACCGCACAATAAAATAGAAAACAGTCATTACCTTTCACCATCTTCTTTGTTGGCACTCCTAGATGTCCCATAAACACTATTGGGTCTTTATTTCGATTAAATCGGGCCATATAAAGCCAAGATATCGTTATATGTAGACTGTGTGATAAACGAAAAACAGCGATTTCACAACGTAACGTCATTTTTTAAAATTCAAAAAGTAGACGATAAACTTTCACAAAACACTTCGAAATACGTTTGTAATGCTACTTTAGGTATTAGTAAACGTTAATAAGCGATAAAAATCATCCGTAGGCGATGTAAATATCATTAGCTGTCGTCTTGGAAAAAATTTCAGGAGAGAGCTCTTCCGGAATGATCTGGGCGGAGACCGGAGGTAAGTCGTGCCCCTCTTTCGGTTCAACCAAGAATCAATGATGATTCAATTCACAAGACTCTAGACAACATGGGGATGCTGTGGGAGTTGAATGCTCGGTCTTATCTAATTCGGCTCACTGTTAACAATTGCTAGAAGTGGCGCAAGGATATTTATTTCCATTTTCTGTGATTAGGTTTTCCTGCGCTTTCCGATGTAACGCACGTTATGTAATAGCCACAGTCGTGATTTAACCAGTTTTAAAAACGTCCGAGGGTTTCCTATCCACACATTCTAACCATATGAACGTACTATATTCCTGGCATGAGTAGCAGGGCGCTGAAATGTTGCGCGATTTTTAACAAAATGTTCAAAAAAGTAGAGGGTAGGAGCAACAGGTTAAAGCTGCTCTCTCCCCCAAAATTATAATCCCAGGAGGCCTCTAAAAGTGACACCACATCCCTAACTATCATTCACTAATGCTACCTCGAATCAGAAACTCAATAAGTGAACTATAACTAAAACCTAATGATAATTCCCCTTTGACTCAAATCATTAATCATAAGTTTTAAACATCGTCTACGGATATGTTTACTTAAATGACCATGCTACCTTTAGATACAATTAACCCGATAACATTATTATCCAATGCATTACTTTTTCTCTCTGCCGCAAATGTCGTACATTTCGCAGTGTAAGGAATCCGTAATTTAATCCCCGATATTTAATAAATATGCATTCACATTTCTCTCATGGCTCCTTTAATTTACTTATTTTGGTTAACTTTCATCCGTTCCGGAACAAAGAGTTCTACCTAAACCCGCCAGAACACACTGTTCAACTAAGTTAAATCAAACCCAAAAATTGACTATAACCAATAAACAAAACACTTTTATCTCAACTTCTGAAAGGTTACTCGAAGCCTCGATACACACACTAATAGCCATACAGTTTGCTCCGTTATTCCCAGTCTCTGGTGACAAAAGTGTCGCGCTAGTGACGTCATCATCAAGCGCTCAACCTGCCAATTCGTAGCGACTTAAAATGGATTGTAAATAATTCTTGTTCGATTAACCAAACCTAATTTATCACATCTGTTCTAATCCTGAATTATAATTTACCACCCCAACCAACATCTCTAAATTCGCCAATTTTATAAAAGCTTTTCGATGGGCATAAACCATAATTGTCTCTTTGTTATCATTTAGAATCCATTTTGCTCTAAATACCTGTCTCGTCTTTGACTTAGTATTTTAATTACAACTCTATTCCCAATACATTATTCACTTGTCTAATTACAACTCAGACCAGCATTAGTGAGTGCTCGCCTTAAAAATGCCTTGTCTCTGGGAACAGGGAAATCCCCTTAACCCAAACATTTACTCCTACAACGACACCCAATAATTCTTATGATCCCTTCACGTCGTTCGTTTTAAATCTCTTGATGTTTCATGTAACTTATTTTTCTCTCTTCGAATTGTCGTCCCACAATATTTTTTCCCACTGTCATACACTCAAACCACTGTGATTACCGTGCACTGTCCCTTTAAGATAAGACTTTTCATTTGTTCCCAACGAGAACGGAAATCAGATCATTTTTAGAATACGTTACTTTTTGTTCAAATTCACTGGTGTTACCTTAACCAAAAATCAATAATCAGAAAAACAATCACAACTTCTTACGATTAAACTATTCTTACCTAATTTATAGTCCAAAGCGTTGCACTATATAGCCCCAGTGAGTGTCTAGCAATTCCTTTGCTTGACTATAGACACAAATCTGCCCGCCTTTGTAAAATATATATTCCCCATTCAGATTGAGTTCAGTTTTAAATTCTAATCATCAGAGTAAACTCAACCAAACTTCTCAATTTACTATACCCTAACATTAAACGTACCATGTTTTTGTGTTAAACTTCTCATGTCAATTGATTCATAATTAGCCGTAACGTCCAGGCAGGCTGGAATTGTATTGTATCTCTCCGGTATCCCCTCCATTTAACTTTAGGTAACTCTCTTCTATGATACATCTATTTAATTACGACTCTCATCTCAATACATTATTCCACCAGATCATTTTGGGCGAAATAGCGTTTTACATCGAAATTGCCTCGCCATTATTTTTAATGACTTCTTTTATCAATTCTATCTAGAACACATAATATCCATTCCGTTATATCTTTTGCAAACACTGGCGACCGTATTTTTCAGGCAAAACATGCAAGTAGGTCAATTACGATCTAAAATCAATTTTAGTTAAACGGGAACCGAACCGTGGATTACCGTTGGCGAGACTGCCGCGCTCACCACTCCCCCACTAGTACAATGGAATTGACTGAGACTCTCTGCAAATATACCCATTTTTACAGTTATCTGAAGTTGTTACTCCGACATCTAGACAACAGAAAATAGCCCAAATTTAAACGCCCAAAGTTTTCCCTCAGTTTCCTTTCTTTACTCGATTGTCGCCTCTGACTTCCCCACAGTTAAATTACAAAATGTTGACGATTTTTTCGTGGGGTGCTACACTCCCGGGCGAAATGTCCAATTTTGTTACAATTAAAACATCTTGTATTTTTCTTTTGACTCACCTTGTTCATTTTTCTCGACTTGGGTTGCTCCAGCAGCCGTATTCTTATAATCACAAATTCTTCGACTGGATTATCTCCGCATTGTTGGTATAATTGAGGAAGATATAGTTTGTTACCCTCACGCCCACCCAATTGGTTAACTTCTCTATCTGCGGGAACAGTGAGTAGTGTCTCTCGAACCTTGTTAAATTTCATCTCTTTTTCGGCGCGTCCCATTCTCTTTTTTGCTGCCGAAAGCCAAACTCCGGCTGTGTATAACCCTTGTTTATCCTGCTTTTTCACATTATTACCACATTCCTTATGTATTTGTTTTATAAGCGATTCCAGTTTTTCTACATTTAGGCGGCCATCAAAATCGTATTTTTTTTCTCCATCTTAGACCGAAATCGATGTTTCTCCTGTCTCTCTGTTCCATGTATCGCTCGTCTCCCGTTAGTTCCGGAGCTTTCTTTGAAGCCTTTCTATATAATTTTAAATTCTATGTGCGTGCAGTTCTATAAATTTGTAATTTACCGTTACTTAGTTACTTCTAGTTACTATTCTGCTAGCCTATGTGTGTGTCCCTTTAAAAATAATCAGTATGTATTTTCCATCTCGGTCGGGTGCGTTTCTCGTGATTTAAGTCTAGCTTTTTTATGGAAATCTTACCAATAGCTTTGACTTTTGAATCAGATTTTTAGGTCTAACCTAACAACTATAAGCCCAGGGTTTGTAAGGCCCTAGTTAAAATCTTATTTTCCGGTTGTGTCAGTAAAGAACTCTAATAATCGTTATCTCACGCCGCTAATTGTTAGATTTCCCTCTCGCATTAGATTTAAGTTACACTCTCCTCCTTATTCGGCTAAACAATCCTTCCTTTTCTGTCTTAATCTCTCATGATTAAGTTTAGCTCTTTTATGGAAATCCTCATCTACTAAAGTCTGACATTAAATCTCACCCGTATACAATACATTACTGTTCCTTTAGGACTTTTACTAAGATTTTCGCTCCAAATCGGCCTACTTGTAGGGTTGACCGAAGACAAATAGACCGAGTCTCAAAAGTCTCCGTCCACTCGTTCAATCTGATATTAGTTTTCACCCGTATATAGCGATCACTGCAGTAATATATAGTAATCCCTATTCCTATAGGACTTTGAACTATAATATCGCCCCAAATATAGCTTAATCTGTAGAGTTGATTGAAAATGACCAACGGAAAAGCAACTCAGTTGTTCCCCATAATCTACAAGATCTTTATATCTATGGGGTCACTTGTTCCGTATTTCCGCTGGATACATTGTTCAATCTGACATTTAACTCACCCGTATACAGTAATCATTGTTCATTTAAAAATAATCAGTATGTATTTTCCATCCTGTGAACCGCGTCCATAGAAGACTTTTGATCGGACATCACATTTTCCCCATAGGATATTCCTTCTGGGACTTTCAACGTAAAATGTCTCAAATCTCACTTCTCTAGACTAAGTTGACCTCTCCTGTGAACCACGTCTATAGAAGACTTTTGATCGGACATCCAATTTCACTTTCAACGTAAAATGTCTCAAATCTCACTACTCTAGACTAATCACTTATCTTTTGATATTAATTTCTTTCAGCATTGTACAGGTTCATTTATTCTGTTCGCCTAGAATTACCCTGCCTTCTCACCAAGCCTAATTTATCCTCACCTGTTTTAAACATATCTATCTGCTACTTTCCACAGTCAGACTACTTCCCATATACAGATAGACTATTAGGTAAAAACTTTATTTAGGTATGTTTATTGAATTATTGGCCATCCTATTTGTACGGAACAAGCGTCCTAATTCTCCAATGCGTACTATATCACTCCTTAATAATCCTTGGCTTGCAAAACCAGGCCGTATTAAGCTCTAGTTTATTTGTTGGTAGCGCACTTTACCTCAGGTCAATTTCGGACCTGCTTCCATTTTATCGATATCCTGGTTAATACCCCCGGTAGAAACCCATTTTATTTGTTCGGAATATTCAAGCACCTATTATTGATCAAATTCAACTCCTTCATAACATTTTAATCAATAAATATCCTAAATAATCCCTCCCAAATTCGAGAATAAAGGCTACTTTACCTGCTGCCGACTGGGATAAGCATTGTTCGTTTGAATCTAGTCACCCTCTCTGTCCTCTGTGATAATACGCAGGCCTGTTTCAATTTTAACCTCAATTCAGAGGTCAGGTCTTTAGTAAAACGAGTCAAAACGAGTCCGTGCACGATTTTCCAGCGTACTACCTACAGGCACAGAGAGGGATTTTTTAGATCCGGCTCTTCGAAGGACCAAATTGATAGAGGAATTTTAGATTCCTCTATGCTTTAATTGCCAAAACCAATTTCACACTCGTTTCTATTCATTAATGAGGTGTAAGTTCATTATTTATGCATGAAGTAGATTGAGACCAGTCTTAAAAGCCAGGTAAAGAGCGTTTAATTCCAGAGAGTACTAAATGCTTACACACATTACCACAGGTTATAAACTGAAAATGACGTCAGCGTTTTCCAAACGTTCCGTTTCACAAACAGAGGGCCCCTCTAATTCTCAAGCCTCCGCGTTATCAGCACGAAGTCAAGGCCAGTCAGCATAAATCAACATTCCCGACCATTTTGGAGATGTCCCGTTCCCACCACCTGGAGATTTGTACAACTGAATGAACAAAGGAACAGACCTTCATTGTTACTAAACTTCCTGACTACATTATATACAATTGTGAAAGGGAGCAAGAGGGACAGTACATTATAGCATTTGGACTAGTCAGTTTCTGATTGGAATGTATACATAATTAGTCATTTCAACCATATTTTCCTCTATCACCCATCTACATGTTGTATTCCCTGATGCACAGTGCCAGATGGAGAGCCCCTTGTTGTCTAGGAGTACTCTGCAGGTGTCTGTGTGGCACTCTGCGACCCTGAAGAAGAAGGTGTTTCTGGGAGAGGTCCTCGTCCCGCTGGAGGGCTGTATATTTAAGGACAGCACCACCCAGGGCTCCAACTGGTACCCCCTGTGTCCAAAGGTAGGGTATAACTGCTGACCATGAAGAAACGTTCACACAATACCCTTTATCTTTATAAAAACAATATTTTGGGGAAAAAGTTTTGTTTAACTTGCTGGTGTGTCTCCTCTGTCCTCTCTCTATCTCACTCTCTTATTTCTCTCTCGGTCAATAGCCTGAGAGTCCAGAAGGGAATGCAGTAGAGCAGGATACAGCAGGAGAACTGCTGGTCAGAATGAAGTTCACCTCCTTGTCCCAGCCGTCCTGGGTTTGCCACACAGATGGTAAGTTGACTCTCTACCGTTCACGCACCGAAACGTTTTGCTACAGAAAACAAATGTTTATATCTCAGTTAGTCCCTCCCTGTTTCATTCTGTTTTCACCTGTTTGGTGTCTAATGAATAAGACCTAATTTTAAATCTGTTTACATTGTGTTTTTACAGGATCAGTGGTCAGAAGATCCTTATATTGGTTTGAAATTACCTTGATTTCTTTTGTTCCTCCTCACAGCGGTTCATATTGGACCACATGATGTTGATCAACTGACTGTTCTTGTCACTGGTGCCAAAAATCTGCCCACTAAAGCAAACAACAGTCAGAACACCTATGTGAAAGGGTAAATGTATGATTAGCGTGTGTGTTTGCTGGGGTGTGATATTGTGTGTCTGTTCTAGGTGTGTTGTGTGTTTATGTATCTATGAGTACATGTGTTTCATGCATACATACAGTACATGTGTGTGTGTGTGTTTTATCAACTATATGTTTGTTAGAGGAATTGAATTGTGTTCATTAACCAATTCAATTAAAACACTGTCCGTTTCTAAGAATTTTTAAGATTGTTATTTGCATAAAATGGACAGAGACCAGTTTCAAAATTAATCAATAGCGTAGAGCTCTGGTCATAATACCATGTACATTGGTTTATATACCTCACATTTCATCATAAATGTCTCTCCTCCTCTCAGATACAATGGCAATATAGTTCACAAGCCTTCTCACATTGTCTGCCACCTGTTAAACAATCTACTACAAGCCCAAGGTCTCTCCCCTCCCTGGGTGGGGACAGAATGTCCTGTAAGGAACACAGTATTTCAGCCTGTCTGACGACAGCTCCATTTGTTTCTAACAAGGAACAGAATGTCCTTGTTCTAATTCTTGACACAAGCTACACACATTATATTCAGTATTATGATTATAATAAGATTGATACATTCATACAGTAACAGAATAGTATTCTGTTTAGTTATAATTCTAAGCTAAATGTGTACATAATTTAGTCATTATTCATAAAAAATCCCATAACAGTTTATCTTTACATGTTTGTATTTTAGGTGCTTGACTCTTCCCGGGCCCAGAGAGCTGGTCCAGAGGACCCCTGTCCTGAAGAAGCCCAGTCCGGTGTGGTCTCACCAGCTGCTCTTCAGCAGAGTCACGCCCTATGACCTCCAGATCTGCACTCTGGAGCTTGACCTCTGGGACCACGCCCCCTTTACCTTCTCAGACCGCCTCCTGGGCTGGGGCAGAATGGAAGCCGGTAATATGGCTGTCTGTCATACCTTTACAATCATACAGTAGATTTGAATCAGTTTGCATGAAAATGAAATGGCGTAAATAGAAAAGTTTGACCAGGCCCATCCAAGGGGGCTTGAGGTGAGATACATTATTTGTTTTTAAATTCTTCAACTGGGTTTACTTCATCTAATACCAACTCCAGTTGTCTGAAATCCCAGACTGAGTCAAACGTCAATGATAATTGAATTAACAAGAGCACCAATGTCCTATTTCACACAAATGGAATTTAGAGAGCCATCTGAGGAAACAGGTTTCACCTATTTCACCTTACAGGGTATTGAGAACTCTCTCTCCTTAGCATAGAATTTCTCTTTTCATTCTCTCGTGCTCTCTCTCTCTCTGTGATGGACTCAGCTTAGTGCAGTCTCTGGTTTCACAGAACTATAAAACATTGAAAAAATATTTGTGAGAGGAAGCAAGGAAGGACTGATGATGTCACTGACCTGGCACTCTGTTAACCACGTGTTTCTTAGGGTCATCATGGCAACTGGTGCTGCAGACACCCAACATGTGGCATGACTTCAGTTTACCCATGCAAGCCAACATCAACAGCAGGAGAACATGATGTCAGAGTCAACAGGGAAAAAAAGCAACTGGACTGGACACGGTCTCCCCACAAGAAAAACCTTGGCACTTTAAGGGCTCTATTCAATCCGTACCGCAGAAATTCAGCGTAATTTAAAGGCAATGCTCCCACATTAGCGGAGTCTGCATTTATGTCGGCTCAATATGAAATGACTTTTACATTTCTGCAATACAGACTGAATAGAGCCCCTACTCTACCTTTACCTCTATTTGCACTGACTGTCAGGCCCTTGCTTAGTGAAAGTCCCTCCTATTAACTATTTATGTTCAATTGATGAACTTTTATGTATTAAAAGGATGTTCTACTCAAAAGGAAACCTATTGTTCTTTATTACTGTTTTTAAAGGGACGTTCCACTCAAATACAACCCAACATGATTTTTCCACTTTCCTTGGAAAATGGCCTACAACTGAGGTGTTCAAGTGGAAAATCATGTTAAGTTGTATTTTGAGGGGAATATTCCTTGTGCTTTAAGCATGCTCACCTGATAACATCGAATGAATGAAAGTCATTAAACGTCTGAGAAAGTGACTGTCTACAACATGTGGTTCTCATTCTTTCTTAGTTTCTTCTTGTCCTTTCTATTCATGAGTTTCTGTAACCTGTAGTTAACCCCTAGCTAACGTTTCTCCCTCAAGTCAGAAGATCAAAAAGTGAAAACACAGTATGAAGCTGTAATCATAGATCTTTATTGCCAATATGCTAAACACCTCATTATAAAATCCAGTTGAAATAAAGAACAGTGGGCCAGCAGCAGCACTGTGTGTTTTGGTTATAGTGTCAGTAATAACCGAGTCTAGCACACATCCACAGAGAGGGAACGGTGAGACTGTATTCCCGGTAAACGCTGCATTTGTCGGCTCAATCGGAAATGACCTTTACATTTCTAAAACGCAATCTGTAACGCTTCAGTGATGCAGACTGAATAGAGTCCTAAGTGTTTTTGTATAAGCATTTTTCTCCTGGAGAAGATGCACGTATGCCTTGGAAATGCTGCTAGCTACCGTGAACTGCATGGCAAAATGCTGCTAGCTACCGTGAACTGCATGGCAAAATGCTGCTAGCTACCGTGAACTGCATGGCAAAATGCTGCTAGCTACCGTGAACTGCATGGCAAAATGCTGCTAGCTACCGTGAACTGCATGGTCTCCTTATGTTGATTTGATGACATAGTGGAATATGTTCTAAAGTAAAAAAGAAAGTTATAATTTACAAATCTAAAAGAAAACCTTATGGAACACAAAACTATCATTATTTTGGTTGATATAGAACCTGATACATTTTAAATGTTCTTGTGATCATTAGTAGAATAGCAGAAATATACAAACCAAGAGGAAATAACCCTTTTTTTAAATGAACCATTTATCATATAAATATTAAACTATTCATGATTTCCCAGATACTGTAGAGCAATATTAAACATGAATGAAAGTGTTCAAATATTATGGAAAAACACAATGAAACAGAACATAGTACACTTTTCTGCAAGTAAGAGTATGAAGTTAATATACTGTATGTTCCCCTTTCTGAGTGGTCCCTGTCAGAAAAAAATAAATATATATGACCCTTTTTCAAAATTGACACCACATTTAAGAAAACACCAAAAAGCAAGGCTCTGATTGGCTGTACTTGATGTCTATCAGGTGCACATCATGGCGTACTATTACTGTGTAGTCCCACAACTCCTCATCACACCTCTGGTTAAAAATAATGGTGAGTGATTTTGTTTGATCGCATTAAATTACATACAACCAAAACAGAAAGAAGATTTGTTATGCTAAAAGAAAATAATATATATTTTGGCACTAGTAAGTTTTCTTATAAGAATTTGAAAAGCCTTTTTACAGGAGTAAGTTCTCACTAAGGAGGAACTGGTAAAAGTGGTGAGGCAGATGTGTGTATCACTCACTCTCTTTATACTGCTCCTGTGTGTGTGTGTGGCAGTGGAGGGATTAGTTCAGTGACCATTCAGAAAGGGTACGTGGCTGTGTGGCCCTCATGGCCTCTGGGGAGGGGCCTTCTTATAAGGCCTCAAACTCATCAATCCTCTGCTTGGTGTTGCCCGATCGGATCTGCCGCAGGGTCTTGTACTTGTCCCGGCCGGCGCGCACATTCTCCGTGTGGAGCAGATCGTTCTGGGTATGCTTAGTGTCGTCGCGGGCCTGGGCCAGCTCTGAGCTCAGGGCCTGCAAGGAGGAACACGATGAGTCAAGAAGAAGTCAACCAGGGAGGAACATGCCAAGGACATGAGTGAACAACAGGACAACAAGCTGTTGAAGATCTGGATTTGAACCAGATCTTTATAATAATCCAATAAATATATCCAGAATATTCTATATATTATATTTAGACACAAATAGTACGTATGCAGTGTTAAACGCTTCACTTCTGCTCAGAAGCCGCGCTATTCTGAGAAACTACCACAATGCTGACAGAGAAATTCCTCTGCTAGAGCTGCTTATTCCAGACTAACAATGACACATTCTCCTGGAAGGGAAACTCGAGTTGTTAACCATATATTTTCACCTACCATTTTAGCTCCCTGGTAACATAATTTGAATGCCATATTTGGCTAAGTAGTTTTCACCTATTAGTCTATAATTATCTGTTGTAGTGGACTACCGAGTAAATATACAAATATATGTAATTCTGTACCATCCAATCAGAATTAGCGATGTGACAAATGGGAAAATGTTCTAAACTGCATTTTTATCTGTTTTCCGTTAAAACAACAAGACAAATTCATTTAATTCCACATGAATAAAAAATGCAGAATATGGTCCTATTTCGCATGGTGGTTCTATTGAGTATGTGACTGCTAGGGCGCAATGACGTTCTATCTATCTATCTATCTCAGCCATAGGTTGAACCTCAAACCTAACACTTGAACCCTAAGCCCTTTATCACATGGCCACTTGCTGTTGTGTTCGATAGTGATCACAAATTTGTAAGTGTTTTGGGCTAAATGAGCATTGAGACGATGTCCACTCGACACTTTTTTTGCGAGCTTTGTCTCCCGCGACCTGTCTTGTGCATGACTCACTCGCCATGAAACAGTGAGAAAGTTGTAAAAACAAAATTACATCTCTCTACTCCTGCACAAAATCTGTGCAAGTATATTGGTTGCCAGTGAACTCATCAGCTGATTTAGCTTGTTGTAGCCTGCCTGCTGCTAACTAGCTTCACTGACAAACGCAGGGATGGAATTTTAGCTAACTAGCTAAGGATGTTGGGCACTACTGATAAACAGTGTGTAGCTTGGCACTTAATTACGAAAGTTTGACAGCTTGCTGATGAAGTTGTAGACATGTTCCCAGCAGTCATTCTGTACTTTAGCATGTTTCCAAAGCACCAATTGCCATGTTGTAACGTTGGATCAGCTAAAAGCGCAGCGCAGCAGCAGACTCAATAGGGGCTGCTGTCGCTTGCCTTTCTAGGCCATTTTTCCACACGATGACGTGTGGAGCGCTTTATATCCGTGGTAAGTCATTCAAAGACTCATATCTCCTACTAACTAACATCACTGTTGCATTAGCTATTTGTTTAATTTAAAATGGTCCCTTCATGATGATGTCTGTTAGTAGTAGTTTTGTGACCTGTTCGTCATACCGCTCAGGAAGGAGACGTGTTCTGTCTCCTAGAGATGAACATACTTTGGTGCGAAAAGTGGAAATCAATCCCAGAACAACAGCTAAGGACCTTGTGAAGATGCTGGAGGAAACAGGTGCAAAGTATCTATATCCACAGTAAAACGAGTCCTATATCGACATAACCTGAAAGGCCGCTCAGCAAGGAAGAAGGCACTGCTCAAAAACCACCATAAAAAAGACAGACTTCGGTTTGCAACTGCACATGGGGACAAAGATCGTACTTTTTGGAGAAATGTCCTCTGGTCTGATGAAAGAAAAATAGAACTGTTTGGCCATAATTTCATTTGGAGGAAAATGGGGGAGGCTTGCAAGCCGAAGAACACCATCCCAACCGTGAAGCACGGGGGTGGCAGCATCATGTTGTGGGGGTGCTTTGCTGAAGGAGGCACTGGTGCACTTCACAAAATAGATGGCATCATGAGGTAGGAAAATTATGTGGATATATTGACATCAGTCAGGAAGTTAACGATTGTCCATTTGGAAGACCCATTTCCGACCAGTGACCCCAAGCATACTTCCAAAGTTGTGGCAAAATGGCTTAAGGACAACAAAGTCAAGGTATTGGAGTGGCCATCACAAAGCCCTGACCTCAATCCTATAGAAAATTTGTGGGCAGAACTGAAAAAGCGTGGGCGAACACCAGCTCTGTCAGAAGGAATGGGCCAAAATTCACCCAACTTCCAACTTCAACTGTAGGTTGATTTTCAACCAGTAATATATGATTCAAGACTGAGTGATTTAATGAATCAATGATTTAAACAATCAATCAAGTGATCAATCAAGTGATACTCAACCCATTAAGCAACCAACCAATCCCTGCAAATTCGCACGTCTTGCTGCAAACTAATTGCTCTTACCATGAGCTGCCTCTGCACACGCTCGTTCTTCTCAGCCTCAGTGAGGCGCTCCTCTTCCAGGCGGTGGTCGTTGAAGCCCTCGTTCTGCAGGTCGGCACTGTACGTGCTGTTGTTCTCGCTGTCGTTCTGCTCCTCCACCATCAAAAAGTCATGGTTGTCCACAAACATGGGCACCTCCACGAACATGGGGGGAGGGGGCGCCTGAGTGGGGGCCGTCATCACCATTTGCAGCTCTTCCTTGGTCTTCAGCAGGTCGTCCTGGGCCTCCTGAGCCTGAGGGGGTGGGGTGGGAGGACAGGGAGAGAGAGAGGTTTATTACTACAGAACACTCTGGAATGCCCCACATTACAATACAACCTGTTCTCATCTTGAGCCACAGCAAAAAGTGATTCCATATCAAAGGTAGAGTAACTACAATTACTTGACTGTGTGACATAGGCCTAGACTCAATCAGATCAAGCGTTAACCGGCGATAGCCGACACCTGCATAGCTGATATATTGGCGTTGTCGGAGGTGTAACTACGTTGGTGCTGTCAAATCGGTGAGCAGCTGACGAAGCCACAGCCGTCCCACTCTCGTTAGAAGTTCAGAGCGAGAAAATGTAGGCTATCAAGAAATAATAGCGCTCAAATTGAAAAATCATTCAACAAAGTCATTAGGATTTCTATCAGCCTAACGGAGGTGTAGATTACATCTCACATTCCAGTGTTCAAACTTGTAAACAAGGCTGCATGGGATTTATGTTAATGTGACTCCATGCAGCCAATGGCAATATCCGCTTTAGGTATAGTGCCGGGAGCCGCTTGTGGATTTAACAGCTCCAATGCAGTTTCACCTCCGATACCGGCTAAAGCGGATTTGATTTAATAGAGCCCTGATCGTGTGTGTGTGCGCATCCAACTGTGCGTGCTTGTGCATGCGTACAAATGTGTGCATGCATTTGTTCATGTCTGTGTGTGGGCGACTCACCCTGTGTTGCCATGTGTCAGCCTCCTCCTCCTTGCGCCTCTTGGCCTCCTCCAGCAGGGCGATCCTAGCTGTGTGCTCTGCCAGCTCCGCGGCCTGAGAGAGACAACAGAGGAGAGAAGGGAAAGAGGTGAGGACTTACACATTTGGGAGAGACAAGGAGGAAGACAGAGGAGGAGGGCGACAGGTCACAGACAGTTGGGTACAGTACACAAAAGACTACAGGTCTGTGGGAAGGGATGGAGAGACAACGAGGGGTGGAGGGGATAGTGTGGAGTTCCTACAGGTTTTAATTTTGGGCTGAGAGCATTACAGGGCGGAGTAGTCCAATCTGTCTCAACATGTGCTGGGGCTGGCCAGAGTCCAATCTGTCTCAACATGTTCTGGGGCTGGACAGAGTCCAGTCTGTCTCAACAAGTGCTGGGGCTGGCCAGAGTCCAATCTGTCTCAACATGTGCTGGGGCTGGCCAGAGTCCAGTCTGTCTCAACATGTGCTGGGGCTGGCCAGAGTCCAATCTGACTTAACATGTGCTGGGGCTGGCCAGAGTCCAATCTGACTTAACATGTGCTGGGGCTGGCCAGAGTCCAATCTGACTCAACATGTGCTGGGGCTGGCCAGAGTCCAATCTGACTCAACATGTGCTGTGGCTGGCCAGAGTCCAATCTGTCTCAACATGTTCTGGGGCTGGCCAGAGTCCAATCTGTCTCAACATGTGCTGTGGCTGGCCAGAGTCCAATCTGTCTCAACATGTGCTGGGGCTGGCCAGAGTCCAATCTGTCTCAACATGTTCTGGGGCTGGCCAGAGTCCAATCTGTCTCAACAAGTGCTGGGGCTGGCCAGAGTCCAGTCTGTCTCAACATGTGCTGGGGCTGGCCAGAGTCCAATCTGTCTCAACATGTGCTGGGGCTGGCCAGAGTCCAGTCTGTCTCAACATGTGCTGGGGCTGGCCAGAGTCCAGTCTGTCTCAACAAGTGCTGGGGCTGGCCAGAGTCCAGTCTGTCTCAACATGTTCTGGGGCCATAGAGTTAGATAGAAGACTCATATTTGTATCTGTGCCAACCTGGCATCTCTGACAGCATGGGCAGCGCCATTAAAACCGGTTATATTAATCTGGAGTCCTCTATCTAACTATATGGTGTGGGCCATATAGTAGATACACCATTGTACCAGGGAGACCTGCAGTAGAGTACATTCGAGTAGAGTACAGTGCTTAGTGTAGGGCTCAGTACGCTGCTTTGTTGTTCACACACACACACACACACACACACACACACACACACACACACACACACACGACCATAAAACACCTCTGTCAAGTGTGTTCAGCTGTAAAATTGGTGTCTGGCCCAAAAAGGGCCAACACAGCCTCTATTGAAAACAGTCAACAGGTTGCTAGGCTAGACTGCTGCTTAGTCACTGGAGATTCCAGTCTACCTAGTTAAAGCTGAGGAGATGTTGAGAGAAACAGTAGATTGTGTTGTAATGTTCATACTAGTGGTGCCTGTTGTATATATGGGTTCATAGCGAGGCATTACATGTTTGAGGAAAGCCCCATTAGAGAAAACCCTGTAGCGTATCCTACATTCTGTTTCTTCACAGAGACGGACCATTTTGGTGTTTTATAGTGGCTTATTGTCTTGTGTCTTTATCTGTTTATCATGACACATTGCTCTGTTATGGGGTTGGTTCAGAGTGGCTGTTGTTCCATCTTTTCCCTGTAAAAACAGCCTCAGTGTTCCACTGTCAATAGTCTTCTCCCTAGACTACAGGTTTACTATCAGGTCTGTTACAGTGACCCTGTGTGTGGTCTGGTGCAGAGCAGGGTGCAGGGTGCAGAGCAGGGTGGGGTGGACACTGTCTGGCATAAAGGGATGTCGTCCACTTTTACTGTGGTGAAGGACATTATTACAGTAAGGTACAGAGGCGCAGTCTTCAGTGCTGCATGGAGGAGTTCATTTCAGCTCTGCACAGTGCGCTAGTGAGGTGAGGTTTGGAGTTTTACATGTTGAAGAGGTGGTGTCTAGGCTTAAGCTCAGCAGGCTAACACAGTCTTGTGTCACAGATAGGTCAATTTCAGAATTGTACAGTATAGTAGGGTTATAGCAGGGTTTCAATTTGCTGTGACATGGTAGCGTTATGGTACAGTGAGGTAAAGTTATAGGGGGGTTGTGACATGGTACCGTTATGGTACAGTGAGGTAAGGTTATAAGGGGGTTGTGACATGGTAGCGTTATGGTACAGTGAGGTAAGGTTATAGGGAGGTTGTGACATGGTAGCGTTAAAGTACAGTGAGGTAAGGTTATAGGGGGGTTGTGACATGGTAGCGTTATGGTACAGTGAGGTAAGGTTATAGGGGGGTTGTGACATGGTAGCGTTATGGTACAGTGAGGTAAGGTTATAGGGGGGTTGTGACATGGTAGCGTTATGGTACAGTGAGGTAAAGTTATAGGGGGGTTGTGACATGGTAGCGTTATGGTACAGTGAGGTAAGGTTATAAGGGGGTTGTGACATGGTAGCGTTATGGTACAGTGAGGTAAGGTTATAGGGGGGTTGTGACATGGTTGTAACATGATTCTGACATGGTTATAACATGGTTGTAAGATGTTATAACATGGTTGTAAGATGTTGTGACATGGTTGTAACATGATTCTGCCATGGTTATAACATGGTTGTAAGATGTTGTAACATGGTTGTAACACGATTCTGACATGGTTATAACATGGTTGTAAGATGTTGTGACATGGTTGTAAGATGTTGTGACATGGTTGTAAGATGTTGTGACATGGTTGTAACATGGTTGTGACATGATTCTGACATGGTTATAACATGGTTGTAAGATGTTGTAAGATGGTTGTAACATTGTTGTATGATGTTATAACATGGTCGTATGATGTTTGTGTGGTGGTTCTCACCAGCTGCTCCTGGTTGTGCATCTGGTCCTGGGCGTGGCGGGCCAGTTCCTCCTTGGCCAGCAGGGCGGCCTGACGCTCAGCCTCCAGGCGGGCAGCCTCGTCCTCCGCCATCCTCCTCTCCACCTCCAGCTGCATGGCACGCTGCATCTGCTCCTGCAGGTCTGGAGTGGAGAGAGAGAGAGAGAGAGAGAGAGAGGGGAGGGGGAAGAGAGAGAGGGGAAGAGAGTACAGAATATATATTTAATATTGAATACTGCACTGTTGTGAAGGGCTTGCAAGTTAAGCATTCCACTGCACTTGTGCATGTGACAAATAAAACGTGAAACTTTAAGCTAATGTGGTTTCAGAGATGCTGGTTTAACACTTTTTCAGGCGTTGTGAGATCTGATAGTAGCCTAACACGATACACAGACTAGTAAGGCATCAAAGACGACCTGGAAAACACCTAAAACACCCAAACACATGCTCCTCATGCAGGTCAGACTCAGAGAGACACTGACAGTTAAAAGACAAATACACTTCTCCAAGACAGAGATATTCATAAACACATATAGTACATAGTACCAGACATACTACAGAACTACACTAAGAAACACATATAGTACTAGACATAGCACAGAACTACACTAAGGAACACATATAGTCCTAGACATAGTATATAACTACACTAAGGAACACATATAGTACTAGACATAGTACAGAACTACACTAAGAAACACATATAGTCCTAGACATAGTATATAACTACACTAAGGAGCACACATAGTACTAGACATAGTACAGAACTACACTAAGGAACACATATAGTACTAGACATGGTATATAACTACACTAAGGAGCACACATAGTACTAGACATAGTACAGAACTGCACTAAGGAACACATATAGTGCAGAACTGCACTAAGAAGCACATAGTACTAGACATAGTACAGAACTACACTAAGGAACACATATAGTCCTAGACATAGTATATAACTACACTAAGGAACACATATAGTACTAGACATAGTACAGAACTACACTAAGAAACATATATAGTCCTAGACATAGTATATAACTACACTAAGGAGCACACATAGTACTAGACATAGTACAGAACTACACTAAGGAACACATATAGTACAGAACTGCACTAAGAAGCACATAGTACTAGACATAGTACAGAACTACACTAAGGAACACATATAGTACTAGACATGGTATATAACTACACTAAGGAACACACATAGTACTAGACATAGTACAGAACTACACTAAGGAACACATATAGTGCAGAACTGCACTAAGAAGCACATAGTACTAGACATAGTACAGAACTATACTAAGGAACACATATAGTACATAACTACACTAAGGAACACATATAGTACTAGACATAGTACATAACTACACTAAGGAACACATATAGTACTAGACATAGTACAGAACTATACTAAGGTACACATAGTACAGAACTACACTAAGGAACACATATAGTACTAGACATAGTACATAACTGCACTAAGAAGCACATAGTACTAGACATAGTACAGAACTACACTAAGGAACACATAGTACATAACTACACTAAGGAACACATATAGTACTAGACATAGTACAGAACTGCACTAAGAAGCACATAGTACTAGACATAGTACAGAACTACAAAAAGGAACACATATAGTACTAGACATAGTACAAAACTACACTAAGGAACACATATAGTACTAGACATAGTACATAACTACACTAAGGAACACATATAGTACAGAACTGCACTAAGAAGCACATAGTACTAGACATAGTACAGAACTACACTAAGGAACACATATAGTACATAACTACACTAAGAAGCACATAGTACTAGACATAGTACAGAACTGCACTAAGGAACACATATAGTACTAGACATAGTACAGAACTACACCAAGGAACACATATAGTACATAACTACACTAAGGAACACATAGTACTAGACATAGTACAGAACTACACTAAGGAACACATATAGTACAGAACTGCACTAAGAAGCACATAGTACTAGACATAGTACAGAACTACACTAAGGAACACATATTGTACAGAACTACACTAAGGCACACAGAGTACAGAACTACACTAAGGAACACATATAGTACTAGACATAGCACAGAACTACCCTAACAACTCCCTAACATTACAATCAGAACCACCCTAACAACTCTCTAACATTACAATCAGAACCACCCTAACAACTCTCTAACATTACACTTAAAATGTTAGTAAGGACAAAGGACCGACCTCTGAAGCAGACCTTCAAAACGAAGTACAAAATCTTAGAAATGTATGATAGCATTATGGATAGTATGGAACCACCAGGCACTTACTGTAGTTACAGGGTTGTTCTACTTCCATGATGTAATCCTAAACCCTCTCCACAGCTATTCATGGAAATAATAATACAATAATAATCCGGTTAAGTAAATCCGACAGAAGGTATACGCTGTCTGCTAGACTGAATATGGAGATAAACCATGGTCATATTCATTAGGGCTCACCGTAGCAAAACATTACAGAAATGTTTTGCAACGGAAAACAAAAGCAAGCATTTCTTATTGGACACGTTCAGGTAGTCCCTTCCTGTTTTAGTAGCTTTTCCTCCATTTGATGCCTAATGAATACGACCCATGTATAGTATAATAATATATAAGGTTACAAACAAAGGTCGATGAGGAAGCATTGACAGTCAGTAAATGCCTTATCAACCTGATAACTGATATCTAACCATGCAGAAACAATACTGCCGGGCTATCTAAGGTTCACCGGGACATAAAGTCACACATAGCACAAGGTATAGCTGTATACTACTACTTCCAGTAAAATAGAACTTCAATAGAAATGTTCAAACTATTTAAATGCAAATTGTTGTCAACAGAGTAATCTTCTCAAATATCATTACTGTTTTAAGCTATTTAATGCGGCATGAAAATGCAGCACACACACCAACAAACGCATGTACACACACATTCTCTGTCTCTCTTACTCACACATCTCCCTACATTTAGGTGATAAATGTGCTCTGGTTGACCCTAGTGTCCTCACCAGTCAGACCCTGTTCTCCCCGGGCATACCTTTCTCTGCCTTCTTGGTCTTCTCCTCAAACTGGTAGAGTCTCATCATCAGATCCTGCTTCTCTCTCTCCATCTGCTCCTTCTCTCTCTCTATGGCCTCCCTCTTCTTCTTCTCGTTCTCCAGCTGGGCCCTGCAGATAAGAGAGGGCTGGTGTGAGACACAAAGAGAGGCTGACGTGTGCTGGCTAATTAAGTAATAATCACCCTGGGGTCATTGGCCCCTCTCGCTGTGTGATATTACACACATTGAGTAGAGACACACTTTGTACACACACTCACGCGCACTCGCGCACACACACACACACACACACACACACGGGGCACAGTGTAGCAGGCATAAACTGTCATTCTACAGATACCCTTCGTAGTTTGTTCAGTGATGTTAAATAAGCTGGTTAGACAATCTAGACTAATGACACAAAAACACCCTTTCCCCTTTATTGTTGATGGTTGGCAGTGTAGGGTTAGGCTCCTGTGTAAGGTTAGGTTCCAATGTAGGGTTAGGGTTAGGCTCCAGTATAGGTTTAGGTTCCCGTGTAGGGTTAGGGTCCCGTGTAGGGTTAGGGTTAGGCTCTAGTGTAGGGTTAGGGTTAGGCTCTAGTGTAGGGTTAGGCTCCAGTGTAGGGTTAGGTTCCCGTTTAGGGTTAGGTTCCCGTGTAGGGTTAGGCTCCAGTGTAGGGTTAGGCTCCAGTGTAGGGTTAGGCTCCAGTGTAGGGTTTAGGGTCAGGTTCTAGTATAGGGTTAGGTTTGGGGTTAGGTTCCAGTGTAGGGTTAGGTTCTAGTGTAGGGTTAGGTTCCAGTGTAGGGTTAGGTTCCAGTGTAGGTTTAGGGTTAGGTTTGGGGTTAGGTTCCAGTGTAGGGTTAGGTTCCAGTGTAGGGTTAGGTTTAAGGTTAGGTTCCAGTGTAGGTTTAGGTTCTAGTGTAGGGTTAGGTTTAGGTTCCAGTGTAGGGTTAGGTTCTAGTGTAGGGTTAGGTTTAGGGTTAGGTTCCAGGGTAGGGTTAGGTTCCAGTATAGGGTTAGGTTCTAGTATAGGGTTAGGTTCTAGTATAGGGTTAGGTATAGGGTTAGGTTCTAGTATAGGGTTAGGTTTAGGGTAAGGTTCTAGTGTAGGGTTAGGTTCTAGTGTAGGGTTAGGTTCTAGTGTAGGGTTAGGTTCTAATGTAGGGAAAGTCCTACAGGTGATTGTGACGGACCCTGGCCATCTAACATCATGTTGAAGAGCTGTGCGAAGGCCATCCTGTCCCGCTAACACTAGAAGATACAGCAGCCAGCTCCCACAACCTTGTCTTTAGGTCGCGTCACTCATCCCAGAATGAGGTCATGCTACTGAATCATCAGTGCTACGCTGGGATTACTCTAGTTATGCTAGTGGCCTATCTCTGCAGTACTTCATGTACCTGTGAAGCCTGCAAAGGTGCTGAGCATGTCTTGCTATAATGAAGAGCATGCTATGCTTTGGAGTAAGAGATACATGCTAGGATATGATTCATGGCATATTTTTGTAACTTTGGGCAACTCCGATCATGGGATACAATATATCCCTTTTCGTGAGTGATATTCTGAATCTGATTATGTGTGTTTGTGTAGGGATGGAGCAAATGCATGCACATACAGTAGTTCTCCAGGAGGAGAGTTGGCCACCCTAATTCTAAACTCACACACACACACACACACACCTCTCCATCTGTTTCTGGTGTTTCTCCTCGCGGGCCTGGGCCTTCATCTGCTGCACCTCGATGGTGTCTGGCTTGCGGCGGCGCATGTACAGCTCATGGTTGCCCATGCACAGCTGCAGGATACGCTTGTTGATGCGCAGGCGAGGGGCAAAGAACACAAAGTCCTGAGAGAGGAAGAGATTAGAAAGAGAGGGGGGTAGGAAAAGAGAGAGAATGGGTAGAGAGAAAGGGGGAGGGGTGAGTAGAGAGAGAGAGAGAGCAGGGGAGAGTGGTGAGTGAGAGAAAGGTGAAGGAGGGTGGAGAAAAGAACAAAACTCAGGTCAGACTAAATGGTTTTGCAAACAGTCATCTTTAGTGTTTCCATAACGTTGAAATGACAAAGGCTCTACTAACAGTAGGCAGGTGCAGAGTCCGAAACTCGACAACACCCATAGCGACCATTTAGTTTGGAATGGAAAGTTAAAATGGCAGCTGAAAGGAACAGTAGGGATGACTAAACCAAACCTTTAATTTGAAGGAGACACTTCCCATCTGCGGTTACCCCCCCCCCCCCCCCATCACATGTACAGTTGAAGTCGGAGGGATACACTTAGGTTGGAGTCATTAAAACTAATATTTCAACCACTCCACAAAATTATTGTTAACAAACTATAGTTTTGGCAAGTCGGTTAGGACATCTACATTGTACATGACAAGTCATTTTTTCAACATTTGTTTACAGACAGATTATTTAACTTATAATTCACTGTATCACAATTCCAGTGGGTCAGAAGTTTACAGTTGGCTGTGCCTTTAAATAACTTCCATTCCAGAAAATTATGTCATGACTTTAGAGGCTTCCGATTGGCTAATTGACATCATTTGAGTTCATTGGAGGTGTACCTGTGGATGTATTTCAAGGCCTACCTCCAAACTCAGTGCCTCTTTGCTTGAAATCATGGGAAAATCAAAAGACCTCAGAAAAAAATTGTAGACCCCCACAAGTCTGGTTCATCGTTGGGAGGAATTTCCAAAAGCCTGAAGGTACCACATTCATCTCTACAAACAATAGTACGCAAGTATAAACACCATGGGACCACGCAGCTGTCATACCGCTCAGGAAGGAGACGCGTTCTGTCTCCTAGAGATTAACGTACTTTGGTGCGAAAAGTGCAAATCAATCCCAGAACAACAGCAAAGGACCTTGTGAAGATGCTGGAGGAAACGGGAGCAAAAGTATCTATATCCACAGTAAAACGAGTCCTTTATTGACATAACCTGAAAGGCCGCTCAGCAAGGAAGAAGCCACTGGTCCAAAACCACCATAAAAAAGCCAGACTACGGTTTGCAACTGCACTTCAGGACAAAGATCGTACTTTTTGGAGAAATGTCCTCTGGTCTGATGAAACAAAAACAGAACTGTTCCACCATAATGACTATCATTATGTTTGGAGGAAAAAGGGGGAGGCTTGCAAGCCAAAGAACACCCTCCCAAACGTGAAACACTGGGGTGGCAGCATCATGTTGTGGGGGTGCTTTGCTGCAGGAGAGACTGGTGCACTTTACAAAATAGATGGCATCATGAGGAGGGGATATATTGAAGCAACATCTCAAGACATCAGTCAGGAAGTTAAAGCTTGGTCGCAAATGGGTCTTCCAAATGGACAATGACCCCAAATATACTTCCAAAGTTGTGGAAAAATGGCTTAAGGACAACAATGTCAAGGTATTGGAGTGGCCATCACAAAGCCCTGTCCTCAATCCTATAGAAAATGTGTGGGCAGAACTGAAAAAGTGTGTGTGAGCAAGGAGGCCTACAAACCTGACTCAGTTACACCAGCTTTGTCAGGAGAAATGGGCCAAAATTCACCCAACTTACTGTGGGAAGCTTGTGGAAGGCTACCCGAAACGTTTGACCCAAGTTAAACAATTTAAAGGCAATGCTACCAAATACTAATTTAGTGTATGTAAAATCTGAAATAAATCATTCTCTATACTATTATTCTGGCATTTCACATTCTTAAAATAAAGTGGTGATCCTAACTGACAAGGAATTGTGAAAAACTGAGTTTAAATGTATTTGGCTAAGGTGTATGTAAACTTCAGACTTCAACTGTAGATTATGGTAATTCATTGTAACAGAACATACAACTCCTGTAATGAAGCAGACAATAAAACGTCATTTTCAAACATTTGCTAAAATGCAATTGGCAGGAAAATACCAATCTAAATGGCCCACCTGATACTGTTTCCATAGTTACACAATCTCTGTTAGAATCTAAATATGCAACAACTAGGACGGGTTGTTACTATGACTAGGACGGGTTGTTACTATGACTAGGACGGGTTGTTACTATGACGGGTTGTTAATATGACTAGGATGGGTTGTTAGTAGGACTAGGATGGGTTGTTAATAGGACTAGGACGGGTTGTTAATAGGACTAGGACGGGTTGTTAATAGGACTAGGACGGGTTGTTAATAGGACTAGGACGGGTTGTTACTATGACGGGTTGTTACTATGACGGGTTATTAATATGACTAGGACGGGTTGTTACTATGACTAGGATTGGTTGTTAATAGGACTAGGGTGGGTTGTTACTATGACGGGTTGTTACTATGACGGGTTGTTACTATGACGGGTTGTTACTATGACGGGTTGTTAATATGACTAGGACGGGTTGTTACTATGACTAGGACGGGTTGTTACTATGACGGGTTATTAATATGACGGGTTATTAATATGACTAGGACGGGTTGTTACTATGACTAGGACGGGTTATTACTATGACGGGTTGTTACTATGACTAGGACGGGTTGTTACTATGACTAGGATGGGTTGTTACTATGACTAGGACGGGTTGTTACTATGACGGGTTATTAATATGACTAGGACGGGTTGTTACTATGACTAGGATTGGTTGTTAATAGGACTAGGGTGGGTTGTTACTATGACTAGGACGGGTTGTTACTATGACGGGTTGTTAATATGACTAGGACGGGTTGTTACTATGACTAGGACGGGTTGTTACTATGACGGGTTATTAATATGACGGGTTATTAATATGACTAGGACGGGTTGTTACTATGACTAGGATGGGTTGTTACTATGACTAGGATGGGTTGTTACTATGACTAGGATGGGTTGTTACTATGACGGGTTGTTACTAGGACGGGTTATTAATATGACTAGGACGGGTTGTTACTATGACTAGGGTGGGTTGTTACTATGACGGGTTGTTACTATGGGGTTGTTACTATGACGGGTTGTTACTATGACGGGTTGTTAATATGACTAGGACGGGTTGTTACTATGACTGGTTGTTACTATGACTAGGACGGGTTGTTACTATGACTAGGACGGGTTGTTACTATGACGGGTTATTAATATGACGGGTTATTAATATGACTAGGACGGGTTGTTACTATGACTAGGACGGGTTGTTACTATGACGGGTTATTAATATGATGGGTTATTAATATGACTAGGACGGGTTGTTACTATGACTAGGACGGGTTGTTACTATGACTAGGATTGGTTGTTAATAGGACTAGGGTGGGTTGTTACTATGACTAGGACGGGTTGTTACTATGACGGGTTGTTAATATGACTAGGACGGGTTGTTACTATGACGGGTTATTAATATGACGGGTTATTAATATGACTAGGACGGGTTGTTACTATGACTAGGACGGGTTGTTACTATGACTAGGACGGGTTGTTACTATGACTAGGACGGGTTGTTACTATGACTAGGATGGGTTGTTACTATGACGGGTTGTTACTATGACTGGGATGGGTTGTTAATATGACTAGGATGGGTTGTCAATAGGACTAGGATGGGTTGTCACTATGACTAGGATGGGTTGTCACTATGACTAGGATGGGTTGTTAATATGACTAGGATGGGTTGTTAATATGACTAGGATGGGTTGTTAGTATGACTAGGATGGGTTGTTAATAGGACTAGGATGGGTTGTTAATAGGACTAGGATGGGTTGTTAATAGGACTAGGATGGGTTGTTAATAGGACTAGGACGGGTTGTTACTATGACGGGTTGTTAATATGACTAGGATGGGTTGTTAGTAGGACTAGGATGGGTTGTTAATAGGACTAGGATGGGTTGTTAATAGGACTAGGACGGGTTGTTAATAGGACTAGGACGGGTTGTTAATAGGACTAGGACGGGTTGTTAATAGGACTAGGACGGGTTGTTAATAGGAGTAGGACGGGTTGTTAATAGGACTAGGACGGGTTGTTACTATGACGGGTTGTTACTATGACGGGTTATTAATATGACTAGGACGGGTTGTTACTATGACTAGGATTGGTTGTTAATAGGACTAGGGTGGGTTGTTACTATGACGGGTTGTTACTATGACGGGTTGTTAATATGACTAGGACGGGTTGTTACTATGACTAGGACGGGTTGTTACTATGACGGGTTATTAATATGACGGGTTATTAATATGACTAGGACGGGTTGTTACTATGACTAGGACGGGTTGTTACTATGACTAGGACGGGTTGTTACTATGACTAGGACGGGTTGTTACTATGACTAGGACGGGTTGTTACTATGACTAGGACGGGTTGTTACTATGACGGGTTATTAATATGACTAGGACGGGTTGTTACTATGACTAGGATTGGTTGTTAATAGGACTAGGGTGGGTTGTTACTATGACTAGGACGGGTTGTTACTATGACGGGTTGTTACTATGACGGGTTGTTAATATGACTAGGACGGGTTGTTACTATGACTAGGACGGGTTGTTACTATGACGGGTTATTAATATGACTAGGACGGGTTGTTACTATGACTAGGATGGGTTGTTACTATGACTAGGATGGGTTGTTACTATGACTAGGACGGGTTGTTACTAGGACGGGTTATTAATATGACTAGGACGGGTTGTTACTATGACTAGGGTGGGTTGTTACTATGACTAGGACGGGTTGTTACTATGACTAGGACGGGTTGTTACTATGACGGGTTGTTACTATGACGGGTTGTTACTATGACGGGTTGTTACTATGACTAGGACGGGTTGTTACTATGACTAGGACGGGTTGTTACTATGACGGGTTATTAATATGACGGGTTATTAATATGACTAGGACGGGTTGTTACTATGACTAGGACGGGTTGTTACTATGACTAGGATTGGTTGTTAATAGGACTAGGGTGGGTTGTTACTATGACTAGGACGGGTTGTTACTATGACGGGTTGTTAATATGACTAGGACGGGTTGTTACTATGACTAGGACGGGTTGTTACTATGACGGGTTATTAATATGACGGGTTATTAATATGACTAGGACGGGTTGTTACTATGACTAGGACGGGTTGTTACTATGACTAGGACGGGTTGTTACTATGACGGGTTGTTACTATGACTGGGATGGGTTGTTACTATGACTAGGATGGGTTGTTAATAGGACTAGGATGGGTTGTCAATAGGACTAGGATGGGTTGTCAATAGGACTAGGATGGGTTGTCACTATGACTAGGATGGGTTGTCACTATGACTAGGATGGGTTGTTAATATGACTAGGATGGGTTGTTAATATGACTAGGATGGGTTGTTAATATGACTAGGATGGGTTGTTAATATGACTAGGATGGGTTGTTAATATGACTAGGATGGGTTGTTAATATGACTAGGATGGGTTGTTAATATGACTAGGATGGGTTGTTAATATGACTAGGATGGGTTGTTAGTAGGACTAGGATGGGTTGTTAGTAGGACTAGGATGGGTTGTTAATAGGACTAGGATGGGTTGTTAATAGGACTAGGATGGGTTGTTAATAGGACTAGGATGGGTTGTTAATAGGACTAGGAAGGGTTGTTAATATGACTAGGAAGAGTTGTTAATATGACTAGGAAGGGTTGTTAATATGACTAGGAAGGGTTGTTACTATGACTAGGATGGGTTGTTAATATGACTAGGATGGGTTGTTAATATGACTAGGATGGGTAGTTAATATGACTAGGATGGGTTGTTAATATGACTAGGATGGGTTGTTAATATGACTAGGATGGGTTGTTAATATGACTAGGATGGGTTGTTAATATGACTAGGATGGGTTGTTAATATGACTAGGATGGGTTGTTAATATGACTAGGATGGGTTGTTAATATGACTAGGATGGGTTGTTACTATGACTAGGACGGGTTGTTACTATGACTAGGACGGGTTGTTACTATGACTAGGACGGGTTGTTACTATGACTAGGATGGGTTGTTACTATGACGGGTTGTTACTATGACTGGGATGGGTTGTTAATAGGACTAGGATGGGTTGTCAATAGGACTAGGATGGGTTGTCACTATGACTAGGATGGGTTGTCACTATGACTAGGATGGGTTGTTAATATGACTAGGATGGGTTGTTAATATGACTAGGATGGGTTGTTAGTAGGACTAGGATGGGTTGTTAATAGGACTAGGATGGGTTGTTAATAGGACTAGGATGGGTTGTTAATAGGACTAGGATGGGTTGTTAATAGGACTAGGATGGGTTGTTAATAGGACTAGGACGGGTTGTTAATATGACTAGGATGGGTTGTTAGTAGGACTAGGATGGGTTGTTAATAGGACTAGGACGGGTTGTTAATAGGACTAGGACGGGTTGTTAATAGGACTAGGACGGGTTGTTAATAGGACTAGGACGGGTTGTTAATAGGACTAGGACGGGTTGTTAATAGGACTAGGACGGGTTGTTACTATGACGGGTTGTTACTATGACGGGTTATTAATATGACTAGGACGGGTTGTTACTATGACTAGGATTGGTTGTTAATAGGACTAGGGTGGGTTGTTACTATGACGGGTTGTTACTATGACGGGTTGTTAATATGACTAGGACGGGTTGTTACTATGACTAGGACGGGTTGTTACTATGACGGGTTATTAATATGACGGGTTATTAATATGACTAGGACGGGTTGTTACTATGACTAGGACGGGTTGTTACTATGACTAGGACGGGTTGTTACTATGACTAGGACGGGTTGTTACTATGACTAGGACGGGTTGTTACTATGACTAGGACGGGTTGTTACTATGACGGGTTATTAATATGACTAGGACGGGTTGTTACTATGACTAGGATTGGTTGTTAATATGACTAGGACGGGTTGTTACTATGACTAGGACGGGTTGTTACTATGACGGGTTATTAATATGACGGGTTATTAATATGACTAGGACGGGTTGTTACTATGACTGGGATGGGTTGTTACTATGACTAGGATGGGTTGTTAATAGGACTAGGATGGGTTGTCAATAGGACTAGGATGGGTTGTCAATAGGACTAGGATGGGTTGTCACTATGACTAGGATGGGTTGTCACTATGACTAGGATGGGTTGTTACTATGACTAGGATGGGTTGTTAATATTGACTAGGATGGGTTGTTAATATGACTAGGATGGGTTGTTAATATGACTAGGATGGGTTGTTAATATGACTAGGTTATGGGTTGTTAATATAGGACTAGGATGGGTTGTTAGTAGGACTAGGATGGGTTGTTAATAGGACTAGGGATGGGTTGTTACTATAGGACTAGGATGGGTTGTTACTAGGACTAGGATGGGTTGTTACTATGGACTAGGACGGGTTGTTACTAGGATGGGTTGTTAATATGACTAGGGGGGTTGTTACTATGACTAGGATGACTATGGGGCGGGTTGTTAAGAGTTGTTACTATGACTAGGACGGGTTGTTACTATGAAGGTTGTTAATATGACTAGGAAGGGTTGTTACTATGACTAGGATGGGTTGTTAATATGACTAGGATGGGTTTGTTACTATGACTAGGATGGGTTGTTACTATGACTAGGATGGGTTGTTAATATGACTAGGATGGGTTGTTACTATGACTAGGATGGGTTGTTACTATGACTAGGATGGGTTGTTAATATGACTAGGATGGGTTGTTAATATGACTAGGATGGGTTGTTAATATGACTAGGATGGGTTGTTAATATGACTAGGATGGGTTGTTACTATGACTAGGACGGGTTGTTACTATGACTAGGACGGGTTGTTACTATGACTAGGACGGGTTGTTACTATGACTAGGATGGGTTGTTACTATGACGGGTTGTTACTATGACTGGGACTGGGTTGTTACTATACTAGGATGGGTTGTCAATAGGACTAGGATGGGTTGTCACTATGACTAGGATGGGTTGTCACTATGACTAGGATGGGTTGTTAATATGACTAGGATGGGTTGTTAATATGACTAGGATGGGTTGTTACTATGACTAGGATGGGTTGTTAATAGGACTAGGATGGGTTGTTAATAGGACTAGGATGGGTTGTTAATAGGACTAGGATGGGTTGTTAATAGGACTAGGATGGGTTGTTAATAGGACTAGGACGGGTTGTTAATATGACTAGGATGGGTTGTTAGTAGGACTAGGATGGGTTGTTAATAGACTAGGACGGGTTGTTAATAGGACTAGGATGGGTTGTTATAGGACTAGGATGGGTTGTTAATAGGACTAGGATGGGTTGTTAATAGGATGGGTTGTTAGGACTAGGATGGGTTGTTAATAGGACTAGGATGGGTTGTTACTATGACGGGTTGTTACTATGACGGGTTATTAATATGACTAGGACGGGTTGTTACTATGACTAGGATTGGTTGTTAATAGGACTAGGATGGGTTGTTACTATGACGGGTTGTTACTATGACGGGTTGTTAATATGACTAGGACGGGTTGTTACTATGACTAGGACGGGTTGTTACTATGACGGGTTATTAATATGACGGAAGGTTGTTATTAATATGACTAGGACGGGTTGTTACTATGACTAGGACGGGTTGTTACTATGACTAGGACGGGTTGTTACTATGACTAGGACGGGTTGTTACTATGACTAGGACGGGTTGTTACTATGACTAGGACGGGTTGTTACTATGACTAGGGTTGTTAATATGACTAGGACGGGTTGTTACTATGACTAGGATTGGTTGTTAATATGACTAGGGTGGGTTGTTACTATGACTAGGACGGGTTGTTACTATGACGGGTTGTTACTATGACGGGTTATTAATATGACTAGGACGGGTTGTTACTATGACTAGGACGGGTTGTTACTATGACGGGTTATTAATATGACTAGGACGGGTTGTTACTATGACTAGGATGGGTTGTTACTATGACTAGGATGGGTTGTTACTATGACTAGGACGGGTTGTTACTAGGACGGGTTATTAATATGACTAGGACGGGTTGTTACTATGACTAGGACGGGTTGTTACTATGACGGGTTGTTACTATGACGGGTTGTTACTATGACGGGTTGTTACTATGACTAGGACGGGTTGTTACTATGACTAGGACGGGTTGTTACTATGACGGGTTATTAATATCACGGGTTATTAATATGACTAGGACGGGTTGTTACTATGACTAGGACGGGTTGTTACTATGACTAGGATTGGTTGTTAATAGGACTAGGGTGGGTTGTTACTATGACTAGGACGGGTTGTTACTATGACGGGTTGTTACTATGACGGGTTGTTAATATGACTAGGACGGGTTGTTACTATGACTAGGACGGGTTGTTACTATGACGGGTTATTAATATGACGGGTTATTAATATGACTAGGACGGGTTGTTACTATGACTAGGACGGGTTGTTACTATGACTAGGACGGGTTGTTACTATGACGGGTTGTTACTATGACGGGTTGTTACTATGACTAGGACGGGTTGTTACTATGACTAGGACGGGTTGTTACTATGACTAGGACGGGTTGTTACTATGACTAGGACGGGTTGTTACTATAACTAGGACGGGTTGTTACTATGACTAGGACGGGTTGTTACTATGACTAGGACGGGTTGTTACTATGACGGGTTATTAATATGACTAGGACGGGTTGTTACTATGACTAGGATTGGTTGTTAATAGGACTAGGGTGGGTTGTTACTATGACTAGGACGGGTTGTTACTATGACGGGTTGTTACTATGACGGGTTGTTAATATGACTAGGACGGGTTGTTACTATGACTAGGACGGGTTGTTACTATGACGGGTTATTAATATGACTAGGACGGGTTGTTACTATGACTAGGATGGGTTGTTACTATGACTAGGATGGGTTGTTACTATGACTAGGACGGGTTGTTACTAGGACGGGTTATTAATATGACTAGGACGGGTTGTTACTATGACTAGGACGGGTTGTTACTATGACGGGTTGTTACTATGACGGGTTGTTACTATGACTAGGACGGGTTGTTACTATGACGGGTTATTAATATGACGGGTTATTAATATGACTAGGACGGGTTGTTACTATGACTAGGACGGGTTGTTACTATGACTAGGATTGGTTGTTAATAGGACTAGGGTGGGTTGTTACTATGACTAGGACGGGTTGTTACTATGACGGGTTGTTACTATGACGGGTTGTTAATATGACTAGGACGGGTTGTTACTATGACTAGGACGGGTTGTTACTATGACGGGTTATTAATATGTTATTAATATGACTAGGACGGGTTGTCAGGATTGTTACTATGACTAGGATGGGTTGTTACTATAGGGTTGTTACTAGACTGGGATGGGTTGTTACACTATGACTAGGATGGGTTGTCACTAGGACTAGGATGGGTTGTTAATATGACTAGGATGGGTTGTTAATATGACTAGGATGGGTTGTTAATATGACTAGGATGGGTTGTTAATATGACTAGGATGGGTTGTTAGTAGGACTAGGATGGGTTGTTAGTAGGACTAGGATGGGTTGTTAATAGGACTAGGATGGGTTGTTAATAGGACTAGGATGGGTTGTTAATAGGACTAGGATGGGTTGTTACTAGGACTAGGATGGGTTGTTAATAGGACTAGGATGGGTTGTTAATAGGACTAGGATGGGTTGTTAATAGGACTAGGATGGGTTGTCACTATGACTAGGATGGGTTGTTAATATGACTAGGATGGGTTGTTAATATGACAAGGATGGGTTGTTAATAGGACTAGGATGGGTTGTTAATAGGACTAGGATGGGTTGTTAATAGGACTAGGATGGGTTGTTAATATGACTAGGAAGGGTTGTTAATATGACTAGGAAGAGTTGTTAATATGACTAGGAAGGGTTGTTAATATGACTAGGAAGGGTTGTTAATAGGACTAGGATGGGTTGTTAATAGGACTAGGATGGGTTGTTAATAGGACTAGGAAGGGTTGTTAATATGACTAGGAAGGGTTGTTACTATGACTAGGAAGGGTTGTTACTATGACTAGGATGGGTTGTTAATATGACTAGGATGGGTTGTTAATATGACTAGGATGGGTTGTTAATATGACTAGGATGGGTTGTTAATATGACTAGGATGGGTTGTTAATATGACTAGGATGGGTTCTTAATATGACTAGGATGGGTTGTTAATATGACTAGGATGGGTTGTTAATATGACTAGGATGGGTTGTTAATATGACTAGGATGGGTTGTTAATAGGACTAGGATGGGTTGTTACTATGACTAGGATTGTGCCTTTGGCTTCTGGACAACAAAATAAAGTTGAAATAAAATAATTGCCTCCATGTTTCAAGTACATGTTTTCAAAATGCATACTGCTTCCACCTGCCTGCATACTGTTGCCTATGCAACGGTATGCATGGGAAACGTGGGCCCTTCTTGGTTTGGGATAGTTTTTTCTCCCGGTCAATTTGGCTGGCAACAATTCTATTTATTGGCTTTTAATTGTTTATATCTGCCAAAAGGCCGGCAATTACCGGCTAACGGAAACCCTGGCGCACACACATACACAAACACACACCCACTGGCTTGAGCAGAAGAGATAAGGTGCCTTGAGCGTAGAGGCTTGATGGACATTAGGACATTAGAAGAGCACTCAGGGTGTGTGCACGTGTGTGTATGGATGCACATGTGTGTGTGTGCATCCTCATGCACGTTTGTGTGCATGTGTGTCTGTATTGCTCCCTATCTGTGCCACAGGGGCTGGAGCCAGGGTTCTGTTGACAATGGAAGATGGGATTGAGGATAGGGCTAATGGACCTGCTGCTCCCAAGGCGACAGAGGAGGAGAGGATAGGGCTAATGGACCTGCTGCTCCCAAGGAGACAGAGGAGGAGAAGAGAGGATAGGGCTAATGAAGGAGACAGAGGAGGAGCGAGGTTAGGATAGGGCTAATGAAGGAGACAGAGGTGGAGAGGAGAGGATAGGGCTAATGGACCTGCTGCTCCCAAGGAGACAGAGGAGGAGAAGAGAGGATAGCGCTAATGAAGGAGGTGGAGAGGAGATAGGATAAGGCTGAGAGGTTAGGATAGGGTTCATGATGGAGCCATAGGAGAGGAGAGAGGATAGGGCTGAGAGGTTAGGATAGGGCTAATGAAGGAGACAGAGGAGGAGTGAGGTTAGGATAGGGCTAATGAAGGAGACAGAGGAGGAGAGAGGTTAGGATAGGGCTAATGAAGGAGACAGAGGAGGAGAGAGGTTAGGATTGGGCTAATGAAGGAGACAGAGGAGAGAGGTTAGGATAGGGCTGAGAGGTTAGGATAGGGTTAATGAAGGAGAGGAGAGGAGATAGGAGGCAGGTAGAACTGGCAATATGGGAGGTGAGCGAGCCAACACCCACATAGTGTAATTGTACTTACAGTAAACATCTTCCTGTACCTCATACTTACACTGCATTGATTTGTTTGTGCTGTATAGCCAACTCCTATGGTTGTTGTTTGGCCAAACACAAACAGATCTGGGACCAGGCTTACTGTGTTTTAAATTCAGCTGCTGCAGCTGTTTGCTGATGCTTTCAGATTGGTTTCATTGTGATGTTAAGTGTGGTGTGTGGAGACAGTGTGTGATGTGGTGAATGCCATCCATCATCAAAACAGTGTCATTGTGATTCAGGATCATGGCGACCTGCATATGATGCCTGATTCAGACTGTAGGGCTGACCCAAACTGTAATGTGTTGGCTCTAATAAGTTTATTTTCACATTGTCCTATACAGCACAGTTCCAGCAACTATGGTAGATGCGTAACCAGGCCAGAACAGCTTGGCTTGGTTTGGCCCTGTAGTGTGGAACTATAGTGTAACTCACTGGGGCCTTCTTGGTTTGGCCCTGTAGTGTAACTCACTGGGGCCTTCTTGGTTTGGCCCTGTACTGTAACTCACTGGAGTCTTCTTGGTTTGGCCCTGTAGTGTAACTCACTGGAGCCTTCTTGGTTTGGCCCTGTAGTGTGGAACTATAGTGTAACTCACTGGAGTCTTCTTGGTTTGGCCCTGTAGTGTAACTCACTGGAGCCTTCTTGGTTTGGCCCTGTAGTGTGGAACTATAGTGTAACTCACTGGAGCCTTCTTGGTTTGGCCCTGTAGTGTGGAACTATAGTGTAACTCACTGGAGTCTTCTTGGTTTGGCCCTGTAGTGTGGAACTATAGTGTAACTCACTGGAGTCTTCTTGGTTTGGCCCTGTAGTGTGGAACTATAGTGTAACTCACTGGAGTCTTCTTGGTTTGGCCCTGTAGTGTGGAACTATAGTGTAACTCACTGGAGTCTTCTTGGTTTGGCCCTGTAGTGTAACTCACTGGAGCCTTCTTGGTTTGGCCCTGTAGTGTAACTCACTGGAGCCTTCTTGGTTTGGCCCTGTAGTGTGGAACTATAGTGTAACTCACTGGAGTCTTCTTGGTTTGGCCCTGTAGTGTGGAACTATAGTGTAACTCACTGGAGTCTTCTTGGTTTGGCCCTGTAGTGTAACTCACTGGAGCCTTCTTGGTTTGGCCCTGTAGTGTGGAACTATAGTGTAACTCACTGGAGTCTTCTTGGTTTGGCCCTGTAGTGTAACTCACTGGAGTCTTCTTGGTTTGGCCCTGTAGTGTAACTCACTGGAGCCTTCTTGGTTTGGCCCTGTAGTGTGGAACTATAGTGTAACTCACTGGGGCCTTCTTGGTTTGGCCCTGTAGTGTAACTCACTGGAGCCTTCTTGGTTTGGCCCTGTAGTGTGGAACTATAGTGTAACTCACTGGAGTCTTCTTGGTTTGGCCCTGTAGTGTGGAACTATAGTGTAACTCACTGGAGCCTTCTTGGTTTGGCCCTGTAGTGTAACTCACTGGAGTCTTCTTGGTTTGGCCCTGTAGTGTAACTCACTGGAGCCTTCTTGGTTTGGCCCTGTAGTGTAACTCACTGGAGTCTTCTTGGTTTGGCCCTGTAGTGTAACTCACTGGAGCCTTCTTGGTTTGGCCCTGTAGTGTAACTCACTGGAGCCTTCTTGGTTTGGCCCTGTAGTGTAACTCACTGGAGCCTTCTTGGTTTGGCCCTGTAGTGTGGAACTATAGTGTAACTCACTGGAGTCTTCTTGGTTTGGCCCTGTAGTGTGGAACTATAGTGTAACTCACTGGAGTCTTCTTGGTTTGGCCCTGTAGTGTGGAACTATAGTGTAACTCACTGGAGCCTTCTTGGTTTGGCCCTGTAGTGTGGAACTATAGTGTAACTCACTGGAGTCTTCTTGGTTTGGCCCTGTAGTGTGGAACTATAGTGTAACTCACTGGAGTCTTCTTGGTTTGGCCCTGTAGTGTGGAACTATAGTGTAACTCACTGGAGTCTTCTTGGTTTGGCCCTGTAGTGTGGAACTATAGTGTAACTCACTGGAGTCTTCTTGGTTTGGCCCTGTAGTGTAACTCACTGGAGCCTTCTTGGTTTAGCCCTGTAGTGTAACTCACTGGAGCCTTCTTGGTTTGGCCCTGTAGTGTGGAACTATAGTGTAACTCACTGGAGTCTTCTTGGTTTGGCCCTGTAGTGTGGAACTATAGTGTAACTCACTGGAGTCTTCTTGGTTTGGCCCTGTAGTGTGGAACTATAGTGTAACTCACTGGAGCCTTCTTGGTTTGGCCCTGTAGTGTGGAACTATAGTGTAACTCACTGGGGCCTTCTTGGTTTGGCCCTGTAGTGTAACTCACTGGAGCCTTCTTGGTTTGGCCCTGTAGTGTGGAACTATAGTGTAACTCACTGGAGTCTTCTTGGTTTGGCCCTGTAGTGTGGAACTATAGTGTAACTCACTGGAGCCTTCTTGGTTTGGCCCTGTAGTGTAACTCACTGGAGCCTTCTTGGTTTGGCCCTGTAGTGTAACTCACTGGAGCCTTCTTGGTTTGGCCCTGTAGTGTGGAACTATAGTGTAACTCACTGGAGTCTTCTTGGTTTGGCCCTGTAGTGTGGAACTATAGTGTAACTCACTGGAGTCTTCTTGGTTTGGCCCTGTAGTGTGGAACTATAGTGTAACTCACTGGAGTCTTCTTGGTTTGGCCCTGTAGTGTGGAACTATAGTGTAACTCACTGGAGCCTTCTTGGTTTGGCCCTGTAGTGTGGAACTATAGTGTAACTCACTGGGGCCTTCTTGGTTTGGCCCTGTAGTGTAACTCACTGGAGTCTTCTTGGTTTGGCCCTGTAGTGTAACTCACTGGAGTCTTCTTGGTTTGGCCCTGTAGTGTAACTCACTGGAGTCTTCTTGGTTTGGCCCTGTAGTGTGGAACTATAGTGTAACTCACTGGAGTCTTCTTGGTTTGGCCCTGTAGTGTGGAACTATAGTGTAACTCACTGGAACCTAACGTAAACCTCACTTTTGTACATCGCCTTGGTCCGTACAATTGACTTTATTTTAGCGTCCCAAAAACGTAACACTTCCAGATCGACTGTAATGTCAATACCATTGTAAAGCACAATTTTTCCCATTTCCAACAAAATCAATGACATGACCTCCACGCTGCACATTTCTGCATGATTCAAGAAGGCAATGAGCTCCGTCGGGTCTTTGTTACTGTTATTTAATTATTCCAATATGTTTTCATTAATTTAATTCGCTTAATCTATTTCATGAGAATTTGTAAGATTCTTGTTTGTATAAAATAGACGGAGACCAGTCTTATCAATAATAGATAAAAGTATTTCTTCTCGGAGAACGCTGCCACATTATCACGAGCAACAGTTTATATACAATAACATGTCATTTCATTGCTTCTAGAACTAATCCCCTCTTCCCGACCTAGAATTAAGTGAGTTTAAAAGTTCATTCCAACTCACTAACACACTCACAGGTCACACAACATAACTGAATTAACTCTTGACCCCTCACCATTATCGATCACCACTTAGCTGATAGTTCTAATTAACAGAAAAACTAGGAATGCACTCACTGCCTTATCTAAAACACCCCAGAGCTCAGTTTCGTCGGTTGTGCTTACTTAACCCACTCCTCTCCAGACTAGTTTGGAATGGTGTTTGTTATATTTAATTACTCCTTGTCCGTGTCACACAATCCCTTCTTATGAACTCATATTGTTAATCAGATATAAGTTTACTTAGTTACAGTTCCATTTAAAATGAGAATATTGTTTAGTCATTTATTCATAATATTCCTAACAGTCTTTTTAGAAATGGCGGGTGGGGAAGAGAAACTAATGCGTGATAGTGAGAAGGAGAGATGTCGTGTGGAAAACAGCTTTTTTTCCACTCGATCTGTCCATCTTATCACCTTATCGTCTCTAAAAATGTAAATAAAACACTATAAAGAGTTTATATAATGTGTCATTACATACCTATTTGAAGGTTTGTGTCGAATTTGAATCGGGTTTTTGGGGCAGTGCTAAAGTGATATTCAGAAGTAAACATTGTCATTTGAGGGTCATGATCGCTTGCAGTGACGACGCAAAAAATTACTAGGTATCCCCCCTTACCCCTGTCCCTGTCCTTTTCTTGTTTTTAAATGATGAGAGAAGTGCTACACCTGGTGGAGAGAGATTGTAAGACAGAAATAGTAGCTTTATGCGTGCTGTACGTTACGACATGACACGTCAAGATGTAATGGAGGGTCAGTTTTTAACTTTTCATCCAATACTATAGAGCCATTACCATGTTGATCAACGCTTGAATAGAAACCTAGTTCACACCCCCGATTTTGAAGTCAACACAGTCGCCACAATCCCATTAGTTTTCTTTGTAGCCTCGTTTGAATGTCGCGGTTGCGCACATTTGTATGGAACGGGGTGAGTTTACGTTACTTGGTTTGGCCCTGTAGTGTGGAAATATAGTGTAACTCACTGGAGCCGTTTTGGTTTGGCCCTGTAGTGTGGAAATATAGTGTAACTCACTGGAGCCGTTTTGGTTTGGCCCTGTAGTGTGGAAATATAGTGTAACTCACTGGAGCCTTCTTGGCTTGGCCCTGTAGTGTGGATCTAAACTGAGTGTACAAAACATTAGGAACACCTTCCTAATATTGAATTGCCCCCCCCCCTTTTGCCCTCAGAACAGCCTCAAGTCGTAAAGGCATGGACTCTAAAATGTTTCAAAAACATTCCACAGGGATACTGGCCCATGTTGACTCAATGCTTCCCACAGTGTCAAGTTGGCTGGATGTCCTTTGTGTGGTGGACCATTCTTGATACACACAGGAAACTGTTGAGCATGAAAAACCCAGCAGCGTTGCATTTCTTGACACACTCAAACTGGTGCGCCTGGCACCTACTACAATACCCCATTCAATGGAACTTAAATATTTTGTCTTGCCCATTCACCCTCTTAATGGCACACATACACAATCCATGTCTCAATTGTCTCAAGGCTTAAAAATCCTTTAATAACCTGTCTCCTCCCCTTCATCTACACTGATTGAAGTGGATTTAGCAAGTGACATCAATAAGGGATCATAGCTTTAACCTGGATTCACCTGATCAGTCTGTGTCATGGAAAAAGCAGGTGTTCCTAATGTTTGTAGACTCAGTTTATAATGTGTAACTCACCGGGGCCTTCTTGTCGATGGGTTTGATGATGAACTTCTTGTCGTTGAAGGAGATGTTCCTGATCTCGCTCCAGGGGAAACCGATCTTTGGGGTCAGTCTGGTGGGGGAGGAGGCAAACCAGTCTAAGTATTGTGTAGGCCGCATGTGCTTTAAACAGGTTGTCATTTATTGGGATTACTCATGTACTGGAGGCAGCTCTGCAGGGTGGTCACTAGCTGACACAGCCACAAAGTCTTAAATCTCATTTTAAACCTAACCCTCACCTTAACCCTTAACCACACTTCTAACCTTATGCCTAACCCTAACCCAAATTAAAACCAAAAAGCACATTTTTGTTTTCATGAATTCTTACGATATATAGCCAATTTTGACTTTGCAGCTAGCCCATCTAGTGGATATCACTGCCTCCAGGACAAGCGTCTTTACGTGGCTAAATAGTGGACATTACAGTGTACATTTTCCATAGATTTATTCCAGATTATTTCCCAACTCACAATCCAGGGTTTTTGTAGCCAAATATTTCAATTGAAATTATTTTAGGCAGGAGGAACAGAGCTAGGTGGCTGGGCCCGCCCCACCCCCTGGGGTTTGTGGTATATGGCCAATATACCAAGGCTAATGGCTGTATCCAGGCACTCCATGTTGCATGGTGCATGGAACAGCCCTTAGCAGTGATATATTGGTCATATACTACACTTCGTTGGGCCTTATTGCTTAAATATAGTGCACTACTTTTGACCAGGGCCCCATAGGGCTATGCACTACATATGGAAAAGGGTGCCATTGGTTACGCAGCCTGGGATGTGGTAGGAAACAATTGCAAATAGGATATGATTCATCCATGTGTGAGGCAGGACTGTGTGTTGTACTACTGTGTTGTACATGTTGGCCTCTGTATCAATAGGGCTAGGTGGGAGGAATCTGGGGTGGGGCTCGTCCATTGTGTACTAGAGAGAGACACATTGACTGGATGCCAATCTCATTTGGCAATTTACGGACACACACACGCGAGAGCACACACACACACACAGTTGTTTGATCCGCCTTGCAGTGACACCCAGTGAGACACAGCGAAACCCTGCTGCTGCCTGAACTGGTATTTCAATTCCTGGGTGACATACACCTAACGAATCCCAGATCTGTTTGTGCTGTATTGTTAACACCTACGTCACGTTTTGTCACCTTTTGTACAAACAGATCTGATACCAGACTAGAGGTTATTTGAGCAGTTCTGTCTTCAACAAGCTTTCCATGGAGACCCAAACCTGAACTCTACAGGGTATTTTAGCATCAATGTTAGTGAACACTGTTAAGTTAAAGGGATAGATCATTTTTTTGCTCTGTACTGAAAGTGCTCCATCTTGAAAACATAACTGCTGACATGCTCCAGATCTCCAGTACTGGGATCTCCAGTAGTTGTCTGTCTCTCTGGGCGTTAACTCTAGGAACCTGGTTATCCTGTTTGTGGTAGATGTGGATCAGGTAGAGGACTGAGACATAACACTGATCAAGGTCTTATCTAGAGACATAGAGGAGGACTGAGACATAACACTGATCAAGGTCTTATCTAGAGACATAGAGGACTGAGACATAATGCTGATCAAGGTCTTATCTAGAGACAGAGGACTGAGACATAACGCTGATCAAGGTCTTATCTAGAGACATAGAGGAGGACTGAGACAACACTGATCAAGGTCTTATCTAGAGACAGAGAGGAGGACTGAGATAACGCTGATCAAGGTCTTATCTAGAGACATAGAGGACTGAGACATAACACTGATCAAGGTCTTATCTAGAGACATAGAGGAGGACTGAGACATAACAATGATCAAGGTATTATCTAGAGACATAGAGGACTGAGACATAATGCTGATCAAGGTCTTATCTAGATACATAGAGGACTGAGACATAATGCTGATCAAGGTCTTATCTAGATACATAGAGGACTGAGACATACCACTGATCAAGGTCTTATCTAGAGACATAGAGGAGGACTGAGACATAACACTGATCAAGGTCTTATCTAGAGACATAGAGGAGGACTGAGACATAACGCTGATCAAGGTCTTATCTAGAGACATAGAGGAGGACTGAGACAACACTGATCAAGGTCTTATCTAGAGACAGAAGAAGACAGACATAACACTGATCAAGGTCTTATCTAGAGACAGAGAGGAGGACTGAGATAACGCTGATCAAGGTCTTATCTAGAGACATAGAGGACTGAGACATAACACTGATCAAGGTCTTATCTAGAGACATAGAGGAGGACTGAGACATAACAATGATCAAGGTATTATCTAGAGACATAGAGGAGGACTGAGACATAATGCTGATCAAGGTCTTATCTAGATACATAGAGGACTGAGACATACCACTGATCAAGGTCTTATCTAGAGACAGAGGAGGACTGAGACATAACGATGATCAAGGTCTTATCTAGAGACATAGAGGAGGACTGAGACATAATGCTGATCAAGGTCTTATCTAGAGACAGAGGACTGAGACATAATGCTGATCAAGGTCTTATCTAGAGACAGAGGAGGACTGAGACATAACGATGATCAAGGTCTTATCTAGAGGCATGGCTAAGTGTTAGATTAGACGTTGTATAATTTCTTGTGTGTAGGGGGCAGGATTTTTGTTTTTGTACCCATTTGAAACTGCCTATTTCTCAGGCCCAGAAACTAGAATATGCATATAATTGTCAGATTTGGATAGAAAACACTCTAAAAGGTTCCAAAACGGTCAAAATATTGTCTGTGAGTATAACAGAACTGATATTGCAGGCGAAAACCTGAGGAAAATCCAACAAGGAAGTGCTTTTTTCCCTGAAAGCTCGCTGTTCCATTGGATGCCTTGCCTCCATTTAAAGGGATATCAACCAGATTCCTTTTCCTATGGCTTCCTCAAGGTGTCAATAGTCTTTAGAGACATAGTTTCAGGCTTTTATTTTGAAGAATGAGCGAGAAAGATCACATCGCGTCAGTGGATAGCTGGGTGTTCGCAGAGTTTTGCAACAGAGTGGGGCAGCCATTGTCTCTCCCTCTCCTATTGAAAAGGCTACAGTCCCGGTTGATATATTATCGATTATATATTTTAAAAACAACCTGAGGATTGATTATAAAAAAACATTTGACATGTTTCTGTGGACATTACGGATATTATTTGGAATTTGTGTCTCTGATGTCGTGACCGCTCGAGCCTGTGGTTGTCTGAACATAACGCGCCAAACAAATGGAGGTATTTCGGATATGAAAATAATCTTTATGGAACAAAAGGAACATTTATTGTGTAACTGTGAGTCTCGTGAGTGCAAACATCCGAAGATCATCAAAGGTAAGCAATTACATTTATTGCTTTTCTGACTTTCGAGACCAATCTACTTGGCTGCTAGGTGTTTGTAATATTTTGTCTATTGAGAGAGATGTTCTTACATAAACGCTTGTTATGCTTTCGCTGAAAAGCTGTATTGAAATCTGACACACCAGGTGGATTAACAACAAGCTAAACTGTGTTTTGCTATATTGCACTTGTGATTTCATGAAAATTAATATTTTTAGTAATTTAATTTTGAATTTGGCGCGCTGCAATTCAGCGGGTGTTGATGAAAATGATCCCGCTAACGGGATGGGTGCGTCAAGAAGATAAGGTAACCCCTTCCAATGACCCCTAACAACTGTTATCCACAGTACCCACAGAGGTTGAACAGAGATGTGTTCCATAGAGAATATATAAAGAATATATGGTGTGTTCTGCGTTATATAGAATCTCATAGAAATGTGAACATGTATGTGGATGACGTTATCCAGCAATCAGGGACAATATAGGGCAAAAAACACAAAATAGACCTTATTTTCTACAAACTAAAAGGTCCCAGTGGTGTGATATAGGGTTCAAATGGAATCCTGTCCTGATAGCTAGCTATATGTCTTCTGCTAAATGAGGGTGTGTGTTTGACAAAGGGCCTAAGGACTAAAACCTTGGCAGAATGGCAATATCTGACACAAAAAGGAGCAATGCTACGCTAGTGTGTGTGTGTGTGAGTTCTTGGCAGTAATGGTGCTACATATTGTCTATGGCCTGGAACCCTCGTTGCGGATTCGGATCTTAAGGATTCTTAAGGTACAGCTTGAAAAACCAGTCAGCGTTGCCATGGTTACAGCCGAGCCCCAGAATGCACAAACACACACACACGCATGCATACACACTTAAGGACACTAAGAACCCTACATACACACACAGAGCCCTGTGTTTGAGTGTCTCGCTCTTCTTTATGGTTAGCCAGATTTACAGGTATCAGACTACTAACTTAAAATAAGAGCGTTAAGATCCATTTTAAAGCCATTCTATGGTACAAAAGTTTATGTAAATAAACACTTTGATGGAACTCTAACACCCATCAATGTGTGCATGGTATGGATTTAAAGCAAAACATAAAACCTCCAGACAATTTGGACACAAGCCACAATAATGTGGGAAGAGAGTAAGACAATGGGGAATCCCAAACAATCCAAGTTACAGCACACCATCTGTGGCCACTCAAGTTACAGAGTTACAGCACACCATCTGTGGCCACTCAAGTTACAGAGTTACAGCATTGCCATCTGTGGCCACTCAAGTTACAGAGTTACAGCATTGCCATCTGTGGCCACTCAAGTTACAGAGTTACAGCATTGCCATCTGTGGCCACTCAAGTTACAGAGTTACAGCATTGCCATCTGTGGCCACTCAAGTTACAGAGTTACAGCATTGCCATCTGTGGCCACTCAAGTTACAGAGTTACAGCATTGCCATCTGTGGCCACTCAAGTTACAGAGTTACAGCATTGCCATCTGTGGCCACTCAAGTTACAGAGTTACAGCATTGCCATCTGTGGCCACTCCAGTTACCGAGATACAGCATTGCCATCTGTGGCCACTCAAGTTAAAGAGTTACCATCTGTGGCCAGACAGAGTCTTCTAGGGGCTCTTGGATCAGGCTTTCAAGAGACCTTTGGCATGGAGGGTTTAAACAGTGCATGGAGCTGTAGGGAGGGAGTAACTGCCGTTAACAACACAATCCAGCAAGAGGTTAGTCCACTGCACCCAAAACACTTCCAGACATACTTTTCTGTGCTTTTATCTGTGCTTGATTGAGTGGAGTAGTCCCAAAAGTGCAAAGTGTAAACCCCAATCATCTAGCACTCTGACAGGTTCACTCAAACGCTCAGTATTTGAAAATAAACACTACTTGACTCCTCTGCCAGAGGGTCAGTGACTGCAGGGCCATCGGCTGTATAGAGAAGCTGGGGACAAATCAAATCACATTTTATTGGTCACACACATATTTAGCAGATGTTATTGCGGGTGTAGCGAAATGCTTGTGTTCCTAGTTCCAATAGGGCAGTAGAATATAACAATTCACAACAATACACACAAATCTAAAAATAAAATATATATTTATAGAAATATTAGGACGAGCGCAAAGTTGCTTAGGAGCTAGAAGCAGAGCTGCCATGTCTGTCATCTGGAACATTACGTCACAATCTACTTTAACACATTACCTTTAGTGACCTCAAAGGGGTCAAGTAGTAAACACATAATCACGCAGTTACCGCATGTGTCGCTCAAGCAATCTCGTAAAATATCGTACTTTTGAGCTTCAGCAAAGTGTTTGGTGGATCGCAGATTCACAGAGAAATCTTGGGTAGGAAGACACAGTAAAAGCTCATCAAAAGATAGAGAGAGTGGAAGGGAAGAGAGTTGTGGTAACTGTCTGGTGAGAATCATCTTCATTGGTACTGATTAAGTAAAGACGTGGGTTAACCTGTACGGCTCCAATAGTCAAATCCATTGGAATTAGGCTTCAATGTCTGACACTGAACTGTGGCTAAGGCCGGAAAACACACTGGTATCATTGACAAGCAGAACCAGAATGGGTAGATAGGCTACATTACTTTAGACCTGGGTTCAAATAGTACTTGAAATCTTTCAGATGTGTTTGATTGAGCTTGTCTGGCTCAATGGAAGCATTAGGATAGACCCAGAAGCGTAAACCTTGCCCAACTGGCACACCAGGCATTATCAAGCAAACCCAAATCAAGTTTTTCATGAATTGACCCCCTAGAGGTCAGTTCAGAGAGGGAACATGGGTGGTGTCCAGTAGGGAATAAATGTTTTGAAACAGACTGAAACTGGGAGGGACTACCTGGACATTTAAATGTTTCTTTGCAAAACATTTTGCTACGGTGTGACCTACTGAACAGGACCCTGTTTCTTACTTGTCCTCCTTCTCGTAGATGTTGAGTCCCAGGGCGTCTACTCCCAGCCACAGCTCGGTCCCCTTCTTGTTCTTGATGTCGAAGTAGTTGACTCCGTACATCTCCAGGTCCTGAGCTATCTTCAGGTACTCCAGCATGGCATCCTCCCTGCACAATCAAACATGACCAAATTAAGGAATGGTTTGGAATTGATTTGACTCCACACACACACACACACACACACAAACGCTGCTGAAGTATTCATTCAACTGCTCTACAAGAAACTATTCACTGCTTTTTGAGGTACAACAAATAATGCAATTGACCTGTTTCCTTATGACAGGGACACCAACATAGAGATTCATACAAACCAAAACAGACCGAAACTCACTTGAGCATTCCACAGTGTTCCTCATGCCACACCTGGATCCTCTCCTCCCACTGCTCCCTGGACAGCTTGTGCTGCTCAAGAACCCTACAGAGGAGGAGGAGGAGAAAGAGGGAGGAGATGGAGGGAGGACAGAAAGGAAGAGAGGAAGAAGGAGGAGGAACAGAAGAGGGGGTAAAGGAGGAGAAAGAGGGGGGAGATGGAGGGAGGACAGAAAGGAAGAGAGGAAGAAGGAGGAGGAACAGAAGAGGGGGTAAAGGAGGAGAAAGAGGGGGGAGATGGAGGGAGGACAGAAAGGAAGAGAGGAAGAAGGAGGAGGAACAGAAGAGGGGGTAAACAGAGAGTACACTGAATAAAGGGTACTCATGTTATGATCAATATCTGGATTCCTTTGTGTCTATGTATGTATGTGAACACAAAACTTCATCCTGTTCATCCTGTTCAGCAGCACACTGAGCTATTGTCTAGTATCTGTACTCCTGGCTTCCTATGTTCCAATGTCGATACTAGCCTACTACTTAGAATGCACCCACAATACATTGATATGAATGAAGCAAAGAGTATGCTTCATGCTACTGTGCTAAAATAGCTCTCGGATGTGTCCTAAATAGCACCCTATTCCCTATGTAGTGCACAACTTTTGACCAGGACCTGGATAGGGAATAGGGTGCCATTTGGGACGCAGCCCTAGTGTGGGCTGGGAGTGAATTGACGCTCACCGCTGGGGCAGCAGACGGTCTGAGGTGAGGTAGCCGGGCCGGTGGAGGTCCCGGGTATAGTCTCCGAACTTGGCCTGGACAGAGTAGGAGGCCAGCAGCACTGCAGTCTCTGGGGGACAGTACACCTCATCGCTCAGGATGCCCTCCTTCACCTGGACACACACACACACTTAACAACTTTGTTTGTATCAGCAATGAAGCATTGTGAGTACAAAGAATAGTATAACAGTGTGTGTGTGTGTGTGTGTGTTACCTGCATGAAGAACAGCTTCTGCGTGATGTCCTGGATGAGCTCCTCAGACACATCCTCGGGGAAGAACTTGGCGCGGAACTTGAACTGCAGCGGGTTCTCCTTCTTCACGTCCTGGGAAGACACCTGTTTGGAGAGAGACAATTTATTGATCATTGATTGATATATGTCCTTCAAGAATGATCTGTGTCCCAAATGGCACCCTATTCTCTATATAGTGCACTACTTTTGACCAGAGCCCTGTAGTGCACTACTATAAGGGAATAGTGTGCCATTTTTCGATGTAGCCCTATGTCTACTAGTTTCATGAGTAGCAAAGAATGATGGGATTGGATCAACTTTATTGTTCCCGGAGGGTTAAATTATCTTGGACGCACGGTGCTGCATTCAAAAAATGCACTGTTATATTCCTCTTTAAAAAAGGGATGGGAAAATGGTACTGATAAACTTGAATGATCCTCTGTAACGTTGTTTGTTTACTGGCATTGGTCTCTTCTTCTGTGTTGGCTCCGAAACAGGAACCGTAAGGTATTGATGAGGCGAATGGGGTGGCTGTGTGAAACCACTGGAATGTTCCTAAGTAACTAAGTAAAGTTACTCTACTATCCCTATAACCACTTATACACATTTCACTGTAAACTAAGTAAAGTTACTCTACTACCCCTATAACCACTTATACACATTTCACTGTAAACTAAGTAAAGTTACTCTGATACCCCTATAACCACTTATACACATTTCACTGTAAACTAAGTAAAGTTACTCTACTACCCCTATAACCACTTATACACATGTCACTGTAAACTAAGTAAAGTTACTATAATACCCCTATAACCACTTATACACATTTCACTGTAAACTAAGTAAAGTTACTCTACTACCCCTATAACCACTTATACACATTTCACTGTAAACTAAGTAAAGTTACTCTACTACCCCTATAACCACTTATACACATTTCACTGTAAACTAAGTAAAGTTACTCTACTACCCCTATAACCACTTATACACATTTCACTGTAAACTAAGTAAAGTTACTCTACTACCCCTATAACCACTTATACACATTTCACTGTAAACTAAGTAAAGTTACTCTACTACCCCTATAACCACTTATACACATGCCACTGTAAACTAAGTAAAGTTACTCTACTACCCCTATAACCACTTATACACATGTCACTGTAAACTAAGTAAAGTTACTCTAATACCCCTATAACCATGTATATATCTTTCACTGTAAACTAAGTAAAGTTACTCTACTACCCCTATAACCACTTATACACATGTCACTGTAAACTAAGTAAAGTTACTCTAATACCCCTATAACCATGTATATATCTTTCACTGTAAACTAAGTAAAGTTACTCTAATACCCCTATAACCACTTATACACATTTCACTGTAAACTAAGTAAAGTTATTCTACTACCCCTATAACCATTTATACACCTTTCACTGTAAACTAAGTAAAGTTACTCTACTACCCCTATAACCATTTATACACCTTTCACTGTAAACTAAGTAAAGTTACTCTACTACCCCTATAACCACTTATACACATTTCACTGTAAACTAAGTAAAGTTATTCTACTACCCCTATAACCACTTATACACATTTCACTGTAAACTAAGTAAAGTTATTCTACTACCCCTATAACCACTTATACACATTTCACTGTAAACTAAGTAAAGTTACTCTACTACCCCTATAACCACTTATACACCTTTCACTGTAAACTAAGTAAAGTTACTCTAATACCCCTATAACCACTTATACACATTTCACTGTAAACTAAGTAAAGTTACTCTAATACCCCTATAACCATGTATACACATTTCACTGTAAACTAAGTAAAGTTACTCTACTACCCCTATAACCATTTATACACCTTTCACTGTAAACTAAGTAAAGTTACTCTACTACCCCTATAACCATTTGTGTGACCTCTGATGTGATACCAGAGCCATTTGATACATACAGTACATTTCCTGTATATACAGCTCTAGTGATAACCATCTGACCCATTTGGAAATGCTGCACATTGACACAGGCTCAACTCAATTCCACAAACACAGGTGGAAGTGTTTAACCTATAATGTAAATATACTGTAGATATACTGTAGAGTATAGAGTCTACATGATCTACAAGCGAATGAAGACAGAGCAGTGTGAGATTTCTGTTTGCTCAGGAACAACAGCAAGAGTGAAGTAGAACTAGTATTTTAGTTTCTAGCAGTTCACTAAGAGTTCACACTACCGACTGCACAGGAATTTCTTTGCAGTGGATTCACTGGAAATTGCTTACGTCACAAATGGCGCCATATTCCCTATAGAGTGCACTACTTTTGACCAGAGCCCCGTGGGGATCCTTATGGGCCCTGGTCAAAAGTAGTGCACTAAATATGGAATAGGGTGCCATTTGACAGAGTCCCTGACAGGATGTGAAAATAAAAGAAGAGAGATTAAGAATTAGCCACCGGCCTGCACAGGAGTGAGAGAGGGTGGCCATTGGGCAGCCAAAATGCATTATGTGAATTCAATAATGCAGTGAGTGAGTGGCAAGCAAATGTAGTGTGGAGTGATTTGACCCCGCCTTTAAAAGAATGTGCTCTTTTTGTATGGCCTATTTTATATTGTTTACCATAGAATGGTTATGGAGTCCAGCGGTTTAAGAATACAGCGGGAAATGGTTTGAGAATGCCTGAGCAGATATCAACAAATATTTGTACAGTACTACATCAGGCAAAATACAGGGGACTTGTAACATTTTTAGTCTTAGATTAACCTTACCTTTTTGTCAAGCTTCAGCCAGGTTAGGTATCCTTTACCGTCTACATACTGAAGACCAGAGTACCAGACCTCCCTCAAGCCGATGGTCTTCACCACCTGTGAACGAGAAAGAGACAGTACCATGAATCAACACTGTCAGTAAGACAGTTACTAGAGACAAACTGTACATACCAAACACAAAATAAATAGGATACACTGTGAAGGCAGGAACCTGAATTGAGATCTGAGCACTTCTTGATAATTGCATAAATCGTGCATTGATGTCAATGGAAGATTTGAGTGAAAACTCAAGTTACATGCACAGATCTCCAGGCCAAAATTAATGGATATAAGTAAACAATGTATAGTACCTCTATATATTAAATCCACTAGCTTACACAACTGCCACACAGCAGTAGTATTTACAGTACTGGTCAAAATATATACAGTACTGGCCAAACCTACTCCAAGGGTTTTTCTTTATTTTGACTATTTTCTACATTGTACAATAATAGAGAAGACATCAAAACTATGAAATAAAACATATGGAATCATGTAGTAACCCAAAAAGTGTTACATCTAAATATATTTGAGATTCTTCAAAGTAGCCACCCTTTGCCTTGTTAAAAGTTCATTTGTGGAATTTATTTCCTTCTTAATGCATTTGAGCCAATCAGTTGTGTTGTGACAAGTTAGGGGTGGTATACAGAAGATAGCCCTATTTGGTAAAAGACCAAGTCCATATTATGGCAAGAACAGCTCAAATAAGCAAAGAGAAACGACAGTTCATCGTTACTTTAAGACACGAACTTTGAAAGTTTCTTCAAGTGCAGTTGCAAAAACCACCAAGCGCTATGATGAAACTGGCTCTCATGAGGACCGCCACAGGAAAGGAAGACCCAGAGTTACCTCTGCTGCAGAGGATAAGTTCCTTAGATTTAACTGCACCTCAGATTGCAGTCCAAATAAATGTTTCACAGAGTTCAAGTAACAGACACATCTCAACATCAACTGTTCAGAGGAGACTGTGTGAAATCAGGCCTTAAAGGTTGAATTGCTGCAAAGCAACCACTACTAAAGGAAACCAATAATAAGAAGAGACTTGCTTGTGCCAAGAAACACGAGCAATGGACATTAGACCAGTGGAAATCTGTCCTTTGGTTCCAACCGCCATGTCTTTGTGAGACGCAGAGTAGGTGAACGGATGATCTCTGCATGTGTGGTTCCCACCATAAAGCATGGAGAAGGAGGAGTGACGGTGCTCTGCTGGTGACACTGTCTGTGATTTATTTAGAATTCAAGGCACACTTAACCAGCATGGCTACCACAGCATTCTGCAGCGATACGCCCTCCCATCTGGTTTGCGCTTAGTGGGACTATCATTAGTGGGACTATCATCAGGACAATGACCCAACACACCTCCAGGCTGTGTAAGGGCTATTTGACCAAGAAGGAGAGGGATGGAGTGCTGCATAAGATGACCTGGGTTCCACAATCTCCCGACCTCAACCCAATTGAGATGGTTTGGGATGAGTTGAACCGCAGAGTGAAGGAAAAGCAGCCAACAAGTGCTCAGGATATGTGGGAACTCCTTCAAGACTGTTGAAAACGCATTCCAGGTGAAGCTGTGTGTGTTATTTCAGAGCTTTGATGTCTTCACTATTATTCTATTAACAATGTAGAAAATAATAAAAATATAGAAAACCCCTTGAATTAGTACGTGTGTCAAAACTGGACTGGTACTGTATATCGATTAAAAACTTGATCACTGCCTTGTACGGCAATTGCTCGGCCTCCGACCGCAAGGAAATACAGAGGGTAGTGAGTATACCCAGTACATCACTGGGACAAAGCTGCCTGCCATCCAGGACATCTACACCAGGCGGTGTCAGAGGAAGGCTCTAAAAACTGTCAAAGACCCCAGCCACCCCAGTCATAGACTGTTCTCTCTGCTACCTCATGGCAAGCAGTACTGGAGTGCCAAGTCTAGGACAAAAAGGCTTCTCAACAGTTTTTATCCCCAAGCCATAAGACTCCTGAACAGGTAACCAAATTTGCTAACCAGGCTATCTGCATTGTGTCCCACTACCCGCCAACCCCTCTTTTTATGCTTCTGCTACTCTGTTCATCATATATGCATAGTCACTTTAACGATACCTACATGTACATACTACCTCAATAAGCCTAAAGTGCCTAAGCCTAATGTGTCTGTATATAGCCTTGCTACTCTTTTTTCAAATGTCTTTTTACTGTTGTTTTATTTCTTTACTTACTTACCTACACACACACACACACACACACACACACACACACACACACACACACACACACACACACCATTGGTTAGAGCCTGTAAGTAAGCATTTCACTGTAAGGTGTATTCGGCGCACGTGACAAATAAACTTTGATTTGTAAAATAAACTAGATTGTACCACCAGTGCTGCATGATCACAAGCAGAGCAGAGCGTCTTGTATAAACAGGCCTTTGAGCCCTGTGGCATTATGTTGGCGCGGCCTGGAGCGCTTGCCCTTAAAATGACATACTCAGGTACCAGGCTTAATCTGGCCAGGCCTCATAGGATTACGCTTTTCCCAGCCCCGGACATACGGGTTAGCTCCTTCAGCCTGGAGCCAGATCCGCTTGTGCTGTCTTGCCAACTCCCATTGGTTCCAGATCCGTTTGTGCTATTTTGCCAACTCGTATTGGTCCCAGATCTGATTGTGCCGTCTTGCCAGAGTTGATAAAACAGCACATACAGATCTGGGACCAGACTCGGCTCCTTCTCCACAGGAGACTTTGACTGGAAAAAGCAGTAAGATCAAATCTGCACTGACTGAAAGCAGCGACTAGCTAGCCACAACAACGTCATATATATTCAGTTCTTGTGCTTCAATCTATAGCTAGAGGACTCCTGATATCTCCAGGAGTGATAAGTACAGTTTTATCCTATTCTGTTGTTGTCTAGTACTGTCTTTTTTCTAGCTAGTGCCATCTATTTTAAATGTTGTCTGTCTACCCAGTAGCCTACTTGGTGTGTGAACTGTTGGCTGCTCATAACTTGCAGCTGATTCTTGAGCATCTGGTTGTCGCAGTTCATCAGGTTGTCGCGGTGGTGTCACAGGGATACTCATTTCTCTTAAGTGGAGATTCTCTTTTCTCCCTCACTCACCCTATCCATCTCCTCATTTGCTTTACATGCTGTCACTGTCACTTGTCCACTCAAGCGTAACATCGTTGCCATCTACTGCCCACCAGGTAACCATCGAGTTCCTCAATGAGCTTGACACCTTGATAATCTAATTTCCTGACAATGGCTCAACACTCATTGTACTGGGCGACTTCAACCTCCTGGCGTCTGCCTCCGATTAATTTCTTTCCACCTCTTTCTTTCCACTCATTATCTCTTTTCCCAGTCCCCTCCCACTCACAAGGCAGGCAATGTGCTTGACCTCATCTTTACTAGATGCTATTTGCCTACTAATCTCACTGCAACCCCATTCTAGGTCTTTGATCACTACTTTGTTTCTTTAGTAGTTTCCCTCTCCTCCAACCCTACCAACTCATCCCCTACCCAGATGGACATCCACCATCGGAATATTCATTCTCTCTTTCCCACTACAGTCTCCTCTTCTATCCAATCATCTCGCTCTAAATCCTTCTCCCTCCTGTCTCCTGATTCTGCCCCTTCGACCTTACTATCCTCCCTTTCCACATCCTTTGACTCACACTGCCCCCTTTCCCCCCCGGCTGGCTCAGCCCTTCCCTCCTGCAACGTGGCTGAGTGACTCATTGCAAGCTTAAAGAACAGTGCTGCAGGCAGCTGTGCAAAAATCGAGGGGAACTAAACTTACGGAGGACCTATCATCCTTTCACTCCCTCCTCCCTACCTTCTCTTCCTCTGTATCCTCTGCTAAAGCTACTTACTATTTTTACTAATGACATGGCACTGGCATTAAACAAAGCCTGTCTGTCTATGTATGCTGATGATTCAACCCTATATGTGTCAGCAAACAAGTGAAGTGAAATCCCTGCAACCCTAAACAAAGAGTTGCAGTCAGTTTTAGAATGGGTGGCCTAAACTAGTCCCGAACATCTCTAAAACTAAGAGCATTGTATTTGGTACAAATCATTCCCTAAATCCTGGACCTCAGCTGAATCTGATAATGAATAATGTGGCTGTTGAGTAAGTTGTCATGGTCAAAACATATAGATTCAATGGTTGTAAAGATGGGGAGAGGTCTGTCCATGATAAAGAGATGCTCTGCTTTTTTGACACCACACTCCACAAAGCAAGTCCTGCAGGCTCTAGTTTAATCTTATCTTGATTCTTGCCCAGTCTTGTGGTTAAGTGCTGCAAAGAAGGACCTAGAAAAACTGCAGCTGGCCCAGAACAGAGCGGCACATCTTGCTCTTCCCTGTAATCAGAAGGCTAATATCAATAATATGCATAGCAGTTTCTCTTGGTTAAAAGTTGAGGAGAGACTGACTGCATCACTTCTTGTTTTTATAAAAACAATGTGTTCCAAATAGTTTGTATAGTCAACTTACACACAGCTCTGACACACACACTTAACCCAGCAGACCTGCCACCAGGGGTATTTTCACAGTCCCCAAATCCAGAACAAATTCAAGAAAACTTACAGTACTATATAGAGCCATGATTGTATGGACCTCCCATTTCAGATTGCTCAAGGGAACAACAAACTTGGTTTAGATAGTTTGTGTACATACTCATATGTAGGCTATGTCAGATGTTTTAAATGTATGTATGTCACGTTCTGACCTTTATTTCCTGTGTTTTGTATTTAGTTAGTATGGTCAGGGCGTGAGTTGGGTGGGCAGTCTATGTTTGTTTTTCTATGATTTGGGTATTTCTATGTTTCGGCCTAGTATGGTTCTCAATCAGAGGCAGGTGTCATTAGTTGTCTCTGATTGAGAATCATACTTAGGTAGCCTGGGTGTCACTGTGTGTTTGTGGGTGATTGTTCCTGTCTCTGTGTTTGCACCAGATAGGACTGTTGAGTTTTCACATTTCTTGTTTTTGTTAGTTTGTTCATGTGAAGTGATTTATTAAAACATGAATCAAAACAACCACGCTGCGCTTTGGTCCGCCTCTCGTTCAGATGAAGAAAACCATTACAATGTAGTTCTGTCCTTGAGCTGTTGTCTATTAATGTTCTGTATTATGTCATGTTTTAGGTTTTATGTGGACCCCAGGAAGAGTAGCTGCTGCTTTTGCATTTTATCACTCTAAATTTCAAGCTTCTGCATCTAACCCTAGGAAACTCTTTTCCACCTTCTCCTCCCTCCTTAATCGTCCACCCCTCCCCCTCCCTCCCTCCTTCCTCTCTGAGGACGACTTTGTTAACCACTTTGAAAAGAAGGTTGACGACATCCGCTCCTCATTCAATTAGCCTATTGAGTCCACTGGTCCCACTCACACATAACTATCCTACGCCTTGACCTCATTCTCCCCTCGCTCTCCAGTTGAAATTATGTGACAAGTGAGGTCCGGCCGCCTGACAACCTGCCCACTTGACTCCAAACCCCCCTCCCTTCTCCAGTCAGCTCTGAAGACCTTTTCCCATTCCTCACTTCCCTCATAAAATCATCCTCGACCACTGGCTGCATCCCATCTGACTTCAAAATGGCTGGAGTCTCTCCCCTCCTCAAAAACCAACACCCTCACTGGTCTCCCTTATGTATCATATTTCCAAAACACTTGAGTCTTTGACCAACTCTCTCCCTATCTCTCTCAGAATGATCTTGACCCTAACCAGTCAGGCTTCAAGACGGGTCGCTCAACAGAGACTGCTCTTCTATGTGTCACAGAGACTGTCCTCACTGCCAAAGCTGACTCATCTCCTCTGTTCTCATCCTCCTAGATCTCTGCTTTCCGCACCATGAAGCATCAGATTCTCCTCTCCACCCTCTCAGGGCTGGATGTCTCAAGCATTGCATCCTACCAATATTGTCTTTTTACAACAACAAAAAAGTGATGTTAGTGTGTAGTTCTAGTAGTTAGCTACACCACTACATGTCAAAAAAGTAAATAACTACTGAAAACACTACCAAGATCTGAATTTAGTTCAACTACCACCAAGCTACAGTAAAATGTAATCAAATGACTACATATAGTTCACTACTGGTCTACTACACTGGTCTACTCCCCAACACTATGCCTCTATTGTTTGACTTCTGAGGAACCCTAATAGTGAATGACTAGTGTGTACTGTCTGTATGACTGGTTTCTTTACAACACACTGGAACATTAGGAAATGATGGGCTGGGAATTGCCAGGGACCTCACGAACCAGTATTATTATGATACTTAGGTGCCGATACGATATGTATTGCAATTCGATACTATCATTCTATTGCGATTCGGTGTCACTAACATATTGCTCCCCATATGTTTGCTGCAGCAGAGGGAGAAGAGAGAGCCATGAGAAAACCAGTTCTGATCAGTCATGGAAAGTGCTGAAAACTAATTGGCTCCCTATTTAAAAAGAAGATGGAGAACAAGCTATGAAGGAAAAATACTCTAGTTTTGGTGCAGGTACAGCCAACTAGCACAAAAATAATATTACGCTATTGTCAAAATGATAAGACAACATATATCGTAAAAGACTACACCCTGATATGTAACTATATCAATTTTATTCTCCCATTAATCAGGGATTAGCGTAGTGAGAGGGAAGAGTAGTCAATTACAGATCTGGGAAATCACTTGTTGCTGTAAGGAGAGGTGCTCTTTTCCACTGACTTCGGAGCTCAACTGTGATAGACCAGAGACTTCTTTGATCTCTAGGTTTTTTCATTATTTTCCAAAATGACTGCAACATAGATATATGTATAGGCTGAAATGGCACCCTATAGTTATATATTATGGGTTATAGAGAGTCTATAGACCAGGCATTTCAATTAGGATGAAACGCTCTCACCAATCGCCAGGCCATGTTCTGTTTGTGTCGCTGCCAGATTCCCCACCCAATCATCATGTGGGGTGTTTAGCTGGTTGGGTGAAGCAGCTTGAGTGAACACACACACACACACACCCCCATTCCTATCCGATAAGCAGTGGCCAAGGTTAACATAAAATCAAGCGCCCAGTACTTACTTCGCTTCCACCAAATATGGATCTGGGCTAACGTGCCAGAGTTGCAGGAGATGAATGACTTTGATTCAGGTTAAGTTTTTTCTCTCCAAATTTTATTTTAGCACAACAAGCACTGACTAGTCAGGCCTGAAATGAGAGAGTGCATCTGACTGTGTTGTCTCCCCTGGAATGAAAGTCCTGAGGGTTTCAGGACACAAACAGCCCCTTTCATGGGTCTTTGGGACCGGGAACCACACAGAGGAGGTAGAGAGAGAGAGGGTATTGAGTCATCTAAATGAAGGATTCCTTTTCCCCAGGGGAATAAGTACAACTAGAGGCCTTTGTCCGTCTGCAAAAGCAGAACATGTCCATCTAGGGATGGGTCAAACAGATTTTTATAAAATAACAATAGTACCTGTATTAAAGACAAAACCCCACTGTAAGTACTGGAATGAACTAATCAACCTTCCAGGAGTTAAAAGGCTGCAAAGTACTTGACCAAAGAGTTACAAACTGGGTGTGACACTCACTGCCAGGCCATCAGCCAATCATTAAACAGCTCTAAGACAAACATTTGCAGTTGAATCAATGAAGCTCAAACTGTAGATTACATGTTAGCTGTTCTCACCCAACACAAAAGACCTAGTTTAGTCCCACAATGGATTCAAGAATTGTGCCATGCATGACATCAAAAGATTCTCTCATTCTTTATCTTTGGGGCGCAGCTCATTGTTAAATATGCAGTATTATTCAAAGGATTAACGATGTATAATATACACAATCTACATCCCGTATATAAAACTGGAGGGGAAAAAACTATTGAGAAGCAGCTTGAACCACCTCTGGACAACTTTAGAGAATCTCCCACTCTGCATCACATGCAGTCTGAACAGTGAGACAGGAGCACGAATGCCACACCTTGCACGGTCACTCCAGTCAAACTTCACAGTGAACGTTTCTCTCAGCAGTGTTTATGAGGGCAAAAGCCCAGAGAGAGAGTCATCTGTTTAGGTGGCCTGTACTGAACGTATACATTCACAGTATCTAAGAAAAACTGTGGGGGAAAAGGCTTTAAGCAGTTCTATGGAAAAATCAAAGTGAGTGTGTTGAAGAGGTAGGGCTGAGGCAGCAGGGCTGCACGTCAATGGTCCTATGATCAGGGCCCACCACAGAGAGGAGGATATGATCAGGGCCCACCACAGAGAGGGGCCCACTCCAGGCCACTTTAACAGGGGATGGGCTCACCACTGATGCTGAGTAATACCAGTGTGTGTGGGGGGATCACTCTCTGTGTGTGTGTGTGTGTGTGTGTGTGTGTGTGTGTGTGTGTGTGTGTGTGTGGTGTGGGAGAACTGGGCTGCTCATTTGACGGCTATACAGTATGGAGCAGGCCTTTGCCGAGAAGCTGCTTAAATAAACAGCCCCTCGTGGCATGCTGGGACAGCCTCACATGAAGGTGCAAGCTGGTGGCTCTGATATTCAGCAGTCTCAGCCATGTACACAGGCTTGCGTGGCCTCCAGATTATGGGCCTCACAAAAACTAGGGCAAAGCAATTGACTAGGTACTGGTCTGTTTCAGCTGTTGTGGTCAGCCTAGCTGTTAGAAGAAGGAGACCAGTTGGCTAGGTACGGGTCTGTTTCAGCTGTCGTGGGCAGCCTAGCTGTTAGGAGAAGGAGACCAGTTGGCTAGGCACGGGTCTGTTTCAGCTGTCGTGGGCAGCCTAGCTGTTAGGAGAAGGAGACCAGTTGGCTAGGTACGGGTCTGTTTCAGCTGTCGTGGGCAGCCTATCCGTTAGGAGAAGGAGACCAGTTGGCTAGGCACGGGTCTGTTTCAGCTGTCGTGGGCAGCCTAGCTGTTAGGAGAAGGAGACCAGTTGGCTAGGCACGGGTCTGTTTCAGCTGTCGTGGGCAGCCTAGCTGTTAGGAGAAGGAGGTGCCTTCTGTACACTTGAGTGCCTTCTGTACACACGCATACAGGGACCTTTGAAATGTTTGTACACTTGATTGGTGGATTCAAATAAAGTATTTCAAATGTGTGTGTGTGTGTGTGTACGCTTCTGTCTCACTGTCTGTTCTTTCTGCCACTGACTTCACCCGCTCATGCCAAGTTTCTAATTCAATTAGGTCACAGGCTTTGGACAGACACATTTCTAACCAGAGGAAGCAGTAGTTCAACGTCAGTAGACTTCAACTTTGGCTGCTGGTGGTTATCAGATGGACAGTTCACAAGACAAACCCATTACGTGCACCTGTATTGTGAGCGTCGACAAACTGTTTCCCAACACAGATTATTCTGGTGCACGACAATGTCTGGCACACCCCACTGAGGCCTTTCAACACGTAGCAGACGGAATTCTTAGTGACACTGAAGTGGAACATCTGAATCTAATGCTGATATCTCTGCAGAGAGCCTGAAGGTAAAATTCCCTAGACATGTATCCACATACACACGTTATTCAGGAAGGGGCTATGCCAAGCCAAGATACGGCCTTTCCTCTCCCCATGGCGTGGTGGAATAGAGGCCTGCTACAGATGTAGGATCTTTATTTGAGCCAGTTTGAACTGTACAGCAGGAAAATATTCCTGCAGCAACAGGAAATGTGAGTTATTATGTAGATCATAATTATTGGACATTGTAGGGGTTGATACATTTTTTGTTAGGGCAAATCAAGTCTGACATTTTTTTTGTGGAAATTACAACATTTAGAAGCTATTTTTAAACCTTGAATATACTACAAGTTTGCATTTCTTACAGTGCAGGAAAATGATCAGCAACAAAAGAGTGAGAAAATTAAGATCCTACATCTGTACATCCCATGATGCCTTTGGAATCCAGTCCATACTGTGGCTACAGACGTGACACCATGGGACTCAACCATTACATAAGCACATACATTTTTTTATTTTTTTATTTGTCAATTACACCAGAAAGGTGCAGTGAATTGTGTTGTTTTACAAGGTCAGAAATGGTAGTATGTTTCCCCTGCAGCACATAAGAGCTAAGTGCCTTGCTCAACGGCACATTGACAGATTTTTCACCTTGGGTATTCGAGCCAGCAACTTTTGCTCTAACCACTAAGATAGCTGCCGCCTCTTCACATCCAGTACATTACACTGAAGTACCAACCAACAAGAGGTTACGGCAGCAACTTACTACAAGCTCGTCAATGTACAGTAATCTGAGAACAATACGATATTGTCTTATTGTCCCTCTATACTTACTATACAAACATGCTGTACTCAAAGATGTTGTACAGAAAACATTGATGTCAGGAACCGGCTCAAACACATGTATTTCTGGGTTCCATGGGAAGGACAATGGTTGGAATGATTCACTTCTAGAGGTCGACCGATTATGATTTTTCAACGCCGATACCGATACCGATTATTGGAGGACAAAAAAAGGCCGATTACTTGGCCGATTTTTATATATATATATATATATTTGTAATAATGACAATTACAACAATACTGAATGAACACTTATTTTAACTTAATATAATACATCAATAAAATCAATTTCATCTCAAATAAATAATGAAACGTGTTCAATTTGGTTTAAACAATGCAAAAACAAAGTGTTGGAGAAGAAAGTAAAAGTTCAATGTGTGCCATGTAAAAAAGCTAACGTTTAAGTTCCTTGCTCAGAACATGAGAACATATGAAAGCTGGTGGTTCCTTTTAACATGAGTCTTCAATATTCCCAGGTAAGAAGTTTTAGGTTGTAGTTAGTGTAGGACTATTTCTCTCTATACCATTTGTATTTCATATACCTTTGACAATTGGATGTTCTAATACGTACTTTAGTATTGCCAGTCTAATCTCAGGAGTTGATAGGCTTGAAGTCATAAACAGAGCAATGCTTGAAGCATTGCAAAGAGCTGCTGGCAAAAGCATAAAGTGCTGTTTGAATGAATGCTTACGAGCCTGCTGCTGCCCACCATCGCTCAGTCAGACTGCTCTATCAAATCCTAGACTTAATTATAATATAATAACACACAGAAATACGATCCCTAGGTCATTAATATGGTCAAATCCGGAAACTATAATTTCGAAAACAAAAAGTTTATTCTTTCAGTGAAATACAGAACCGTTCCGTATTTTATCTAATGGGTGGCATCCATAAGTCTAAATATTGCTGTTACATTGCACAACCTTCAATGTTATGTCATAATTATGTACAATTCTGGCCAATTAGTTTGCAACGAGCCAGGGGTCCCAAACTGTTGCATATACCCTGACTCTGCGCGCAATGAACGCAAGAGAAGTGAAACAATTTCCCTAGTTTAATATTGCCTGCTAACATGAATTTATTTTAACTAAAATGCAGGTTTAAAAAATATATACTTTGTGTATTGATTTTAAGAAAGGCATTGATGTTTATGGTTAGGTACCATTTTTTCGCAAATGCACTTTTGTTAAATCATCCCCAGTTTGGCGAAGTTGGCTGCCTTTGTTAAGAAGAAATAGTCTTCACACAGTTCGCAACGAGCCAGGCGGCCCAAACTGCTGCATATACCCTGACTCTGTTGCACAGAAAACAAGAGAAGTGACACAATTTCCCAAATTAAAAGAAATTCATGTTAGCAGGCAATATTAACTAAATATGCAGGTTTATAAATATATACTTGTGTAATGATTTTAAGAAAGGTGTTGATGTTTATGGTTATGGTTAGGTACACATTGGTGCAACGACAGTGCTTTTGTCGCGAATGCGCTTGTTAAATCACCTGTTTGGCGAAGTAGGCTATGATTAAATGATAAATTAACAGGCACCACATCGATTATATGTAACGCAGGACAAGCTAGATAAACTAGTAATATCATCAACTATGTGTAGTTAACTTCTTAAGGTATAGGGGGCAGCATTTTCACTTTTGGATAAATAGCGTGCACAATTTCAACTTCCTGCTACTCATACCGCTTCCACTGGATGTCACCAGTCTTTGGAATTTGGTTGAAGTTATTCCTTTGTGCAATGAAGAAGTACGGCCATCTAGGAACTGGGTGACACTGTTGAGTGTTGCGCAAGACTTGAAAAGTAGCGTTGGTTTGTTGTCTTCCTATATTGAACACAGATAAACCAGTCTTCAATTTGATCGATTATTAACGTTTAAAAATACCTAAAGTTGTATTACAAAAGTAGTTTGAAATGTTTTGGCAAAGTTTACAGGCAACTTTTGAGATATTTTGTAGTGACGTTGCGCAAATTGGAAGCTGTTTTTTTCTGGATCAAACACGCCAAATAAATGGACATTTTGGATATATATGGACGGAATTAATAGAACAAAATGACCAATTGTGATGTTTATGGGACATATTTTGGCCAAGTGGGACGCAAGTGTCTCCTATCCTAGAGAGGTTAACTAGTGATTATGTTAAGGTTGATTGTTTTTATAAGATACGTTTAATGCTAGCTAGCACCTTACCGTGGCTCCTTGCTGCACTCGCATAACAGTTAGTCAGCATGCCACGCAGTCTCCTCGTGGAGTGTAATGTAATCAATCGGCCATGATCGGTGTCCAAAAATGCAGATTACCGGTTTTATGAAAACTTGAAATCGGCCCTAATTAATCGGCCATTCCGAATAATCGGTCGACCTCTATTCACTTCCATAAATAATGGCAATTTTACATCTAGATTGTTATATATATTGTAATCTGATAAAAAGGAAAAGGCTTTTATCATGCTCTCTCTTCTAACACTACTGGTAATCAGTTTCAGTAGCCTCACACTACCAGTAATCAGTTTCAGTAGCCTCACACTACCAGTAATCAGTTTCAGTAACATCACCCTACCGGTAATCAGTTTCAGTAACCTCTTGGCTCTAAGCACAACACCCCTTTCGGGAAATGGTTGCTAGAGTACGTGAGGAGAGAGGGTCTGATAAGAACAATTCCAGTTCAAATCTCTTGAAACCCTGCCTTAGATAACATATCAATGGCTGTGAGTGGGTACAGGACAGGCCTGGAGGTATGAAGAGGTGGGGGAGTGGGCTTGGGGCCGGGTCACTAGAGCAGGGCAACTGATAAGCGCGCGCACACACACACACACACACACACACACACGAGAGGATGGCTTCAAAATATATTTAATAAAAATGTCTGCAAAAATATATTGTAAATACTCTAGGTGCTCTGTTGTTGCTGGTAATAACAGGTCCAACCCTATGAATATAACAGCAAGAAGGATACTGTAAACACTGACCTGGTCAAAGAGCTGTTTACCAGTGGTGCTGGGCTGGACGGCAAACTCCAGCTCAGCGTCCATGGTGGTGACACGAACATTGACCTGTGGAGGGAGAAACATGACAGAAAGACATTAGTAACACAAAAACATGACTATTTACTATCTAGTCAGAGAGAGAGGGGTTAAAACACTATAGGAACTAACAGTGACAGAGCAGCTGAGGAGCAATCTACATGTCACACAGACGTGTACTTCAAAGGGGATGATACTGTATGTAAAGACAGAATAAACACAACAGAGCATGTGTTTGTTTATCTATGCTTTGTAACAGACAGAAAGACTGATCGGAGGGAACTGAGTGGGAAAATCACGATGTGTTTTACCTCAAATATTTACTCCTGAGCTCTCGTTTCAGATTTCATACTAAGCTAGTCTGGTAAACTTCTCTGTTTGACTATAAAGTAAATTGTGTGTGGTTGTGAAGCACGTCAGCCTTTTGTAGCTACCAGCTGCAGTTAGCTAGTTACAGTAAAGGCACATGGTTGACTTCAGAGGGGGCCCCTGTCGGAGATAGCCATAGGTGGTGAGGGCGATAGTGTCATAACCCCTTGACACAGACCAGCCTATCAGGATAGCGTGGGTGGGCAGGGAAGTTTGTCAATACAGGCTATGTCCATTCAGTGCAGTTTTGAGAGAAAATGCATGCGTTTCCATTCTTCGGTTAATGATTGATAAGGCTGACCTATGCTGCACAAACAGTCCTTCTAGTTTTGGCCTGCTTACGGAGGTCCACTGAGGTAATAAAATGATTCAAACAACTAAAACGTTGAAAATACGGAGAAAAACGTAGGGGAAAAAAACAGCCTTGTGAGTTGCAATGAGAGCATCTTCCCGATTTCCAAGAATGAGACATGACATCAACTGTGTAAGGCTTTCACAATAGAGACCCGTGATAGGATATCACCACTTCAGTGACTAAAGTCCTGCTAAAATACATCATATTCATTACAATGTCAGCATTGTGAGCTCTCTAACACACACCAGTCCTTCAACTCTCTCTTCTAGGTCAGATGTTGTTTCAGTTATGATTCGGTTCTACAGTACAGTATTTACCCAGGTTATTGGTTAGCACTGACTGACAACCCTATAAAGAAGTGTGTGGACTTAGAGATGAGGGAGCGGAAGCCTGCTGTTAGCAAAGCCTTTGGTGTAATCTGTCATCTCCTGGCCATTGTGAATGACATTGAGGCTCTGTAGTGAGCAAACTCAATGGTGCCTAATGGAAACGGCCAAACGGGACGTCTGCTGGGCTGGGCCCTGGGCTCTTACTGACTGACTGTTGACTCACAGCCATGCTCCCTAGCTGCCTCGTAGGCTACATACTGAGCCTACACAGAATAACTGACGTGACGATGGCAGTAGACAATTATTCCATAGAAAGAACAATTCAACCCTTTCAGAACAAAGTGAATGTGAATGGACTACGAGAGAAAATTGCATCTACATTTACATTTAGGTCATTTAGCAGATGCTCTTATCCAGAGTGACTTACAGTCAGCACATTCAACTACGGTAGATGAAAGGCAAGGTAGGTAATGTAGATGAAAGGCAAGGTAGGTAATGTAGATGAAAGGCAAGGTAGGTAATGTAGATGAAAGGCAAGGTAGGTAATGTAGATGAAAGGCAAGGTAGGTAATGTAGATGAAAGGCAAGGTAGGTAATGTAGATGAAAGGCAAGGTAGGTAATGTAGATGAAAGGCAAGGTAGGTAATGTAGATGAAAGGCAAGGTAGGCAATGTAGATGAAAGGTAAGGTAGGCAATGTAGATGAAAGGTAAGGTAGGCAATGTAGATGAAAGGTAAGGTAGGCAATGTAGATGAAAGGTAAGGTAGGCAATGTAGATGAAAGGTAAGGTAGGCAATGTAGATGAAAGGTAAGGTCAGTAAGGTAGATGAAAGGCAAGGTAGGTAATGTAGATGAAAGGCAAGGTAGGTAATGTAGATGAAAGGCAAGGTAGGTAATGTAGATGAAAGGCAAGGTAGGTAATGTAGATGAAAGGCAAGGTAGGTAATGTAGATGAAAGGCAAGGTAGGTAATGTAGATGAAAGGCAAGGTAGGTAATGTAGATGAAAGGTAAGGTAGGTAATGTAGATGAAAGGTAAGGTAGGTAATGTAGATGAAAGGTAAGGTAGGTAATGTAGATGGAAGGTAAGGTAGGCAATGTAGATGAAAGGCAAGGTAGGTAATGTAGATGAAAGGCAAGGTAGGTAATGTAGATGAAAGGCAAGGTAGGTAATGTAGATGAAAGGCAAGGTAGGTAATGTAGATGAAAGGCAAGGTAGGCAATGTAGATGAAAGGTAAGGTAGGCAATGTAGATGAAAGGTAAGGTAGGCAATGTAGATGAAAGGTAAGGTAGGCAATGTAGATGAAAGGTAAGGTAGGCAATGTAGATGAAAGGTAAGGTAGGCAATGTAGATGAAAGGTAAGGTAGGCAATGTAGATGAAAGGTAAGGTAGGCAATGTAGATGAAAGGTAAGGTCAGTAAGGTAGATGAAAGGTAAGGTCAGTAAGGTAGATAAAAGGTAAGGTCGGTAAGGTAGATGAAAATGTAAGGTAGGTAAGTTTAGGTAAGTTAGGTAATGTAGGTAAGGTAGATAATGTAGATAAAAGGTAAGGTCGGTAAGGTAGATGAAAATGTAAGGTAGGTAAGTTCAGGTAAGTTAGGTAATGTAGGTAAGGTAGATAAAAGGTAGATGAAAATGTAAGGTAGATGAAAAGGTACGGTAGGTAAGTTCAGGTAAGGTAGGTAATGTAAATAAAAGGTAGGTAAAATAGATTAAAGGTAAGGTAGGTAAGTTTAGGTAAGGTAGGAAAGATAGATAGATAAAAAGTAAGGTAGGTAAGGTAGATGAAAAGGTACAGGTAGGTAAAGGTAGCATGAAAGGTTGTTTATTTTTTGCATTGGAAAAGCCTCATAATGGACATATTGAATGTTGTGGTCAGCTGTGACTGGGTCAGTCTGAGTCTGGGAGTCCAGTTGGAGGTAGTTCAACAGGAATTCAGCATGGCACACCGTAGCAAAACATTTTCCAACAGAAAAATGAAAATATGTGTTCTTATTGGACAAATTTAGCAAGTACCTACTGGTTTGACTCCAATTCAAAATGCTTTCTCTCTATTGAACACAACCAGAGACTGACAGTATCATCACTAAACCTGGAGGTGAGGGGCTCCTAGCTCACACTGTGGGAAGCAGCATCCAAAACAGAGGTAAAAAAGAGAGAGAGAGAGAAGAAAACTCCATTAAACAGCAACACAAAGATCCCCTTTCAGCTGGGCCTCCCCAGTGGTTCCTCTCCTATACCACTATGCCTTCTAAACAGACTCCCAGACTGCACAGTCAAACTGACTCCAGATCAGCTGTGTGAGGGAGACAGACAGGCCTTTTCCCTGTGATGACACAGATAAACTGACTCCGGATCAGCTAAGTGGAGGGAAAGGACAGGAAACGTGCACAACGTTATCCCTCCACATCGTTGTATAATATACCTAGAGTAATGACTAAATCGGGGCACCCTAAGTCAACACACCCAGACCAACAGAGAGAGGAACAAGTGAGTGGGCACCGCCACACACACAAAACCAGTGGGTGAGTGACATCTGATCTCATGCAATTCGACTAACGGTAAGTCACTGAAGCCATTCAGTCAGAACATTACCAGAAAACATGACATTAATGATAAAAATACACTGGGCAAAGACCTACATTTCCAGAAAGTGCAACTCTGGTGAGAATGACTATAATTATTATTCTGAAACCATAAGAGAAGTACACGTATGTTTATGACAGCAAACTTTCCAACTGACTCGAAATGATCCTTTGTATATTAATCAACAAACCAAATGTGATTTGACTCAATGTGATACAATAAGACTTGTTGCATAAACACATTCATTTTCCATCTAAATGATGGGCCTCTCTGAACTGTCTGTCTGTCACAGGAAAGGGGCCTGTAAATGATGTATATGTCTATGGTGTATGTAGGCACCTGAGCTGAGCCATAAGGGAAACTGAGCATCTACCACCATGATGGCAGTAGACAATTATTCCATAGAAAGAACAACCCCCCCCCACACTTTCAATCTGAAATCCCCATCACCAACTCGTGAATTTGTCATTATTGCAGATTAAACGTGTTAGATACATTACTGGCTCTATATTTACCTTTTAAAATCGCCCCCGTCTCATCTCAATCGAATAGTTTAGACTGTTTGGATGTGTTGACAGACTCGGAGTGAGTTGCTTCTACCATGCAGTGCGTGTAGCAAAAGTGATTACTGTCCTCGTTATGAAATGATCAACTTTACCCTGTATATCCAAAAATTATCCTAATACTGATTGTTTCAAGCAAAACTACCAAAATTAGAAAGCGCAAGCCATTTTATAAACATTTGAATGCTGAAGGTGATGCGCAGGTGTGCCAGATCACTAGTGCTGAGCGATTAACCGAAATGTTGGTTATTTTCCATTTTTTAAACAACTAATTGACCAACATTGGTTCAATAATTTGAATTCCATTTCATGTGGGGTTTTTTTGTGAGCTCAGTGCGCACATCGCACAATTTATCTAGAGATAAATCAAATCCAGACTACTAAAATAGTGATTTTGTCAGGCTGCATAGGCAGCCCCTCTATAGAGATGAGATGATGACTTGGAACGAAATAAAGTCATCAAATAAAACAAATGTAATATACACAACAACTGAAATATTTTATTAAAGTCATGTGAATAAATTATGGTTAATAGGTGTAATGGGCCGTCACTACCATCATGGTACTTTTATTAATAGTCTAAGTAAAAAAATATATAACTAGATTTTTAAAAATATAATACATTTTGGGGGGGTGAAAAAATACTGCAGTCTGAATTTAAACAACATACCAGGTAGAAAGTGTGTAGAAATGTATTCTTTGAAAAAAAAAAAAGCTTTAATAAATATATTTTCAATATGTAGTTATTAGCGCCAATTAGCAGATTTTGTGGTTTCAAACATGTGAGCTTGAAAACATTCTTCATCAAGAATATGATCCATATGGAATTATTGACAATGAAAAAGTTAGGAATGTTGTTCACTTGTGTAATGTAATTGCTACATTTACAGTCAATATAGCATTAAAACTAGTTTTCCAGATTGCATTTCGGCCTTAAAGATATGAATATTGGGTCACGACTGAGACAACTTGGTTCATTCTGGGTCCCGAGGCAAAAACATTTGAGAACCTCTAGTCTAGTATGCAACACCCTTCACTGGTTAATGAGTTGGTTGACCGATGGTGATCATCATCTCACCACAGTGGCTCAACAGAATGGGCTACATGCTGCATTCCCATTCAATATTTAACAACGGTGTGGCTTTAAAGGAGTCTGTTGCAATGTGGGGTTGTCATGGGAACATGTCTGCAATGCCCCACAGAACCATATAGCCATAAACTCCCACTGGCCTGGGTCCTACCTGCTGACCAGCTGAAGGTCCCATGGAGACTGGAGTGGGGGTAGAATACACCCCTGCTGCGTCCCTTTCAATAAGGTATTTAGGACTGAGACCTCTAATAGTGGGTTAGTTTTGCAGACTGGGGCACCTCAGCTTGGCCAACTTGTTGACTGAACATAGTGTATTAACTTTTGTTAACAACTAAAGACTATATAATGATGTCTAAATATATAATGATGTGATAAGTGCCAACATGATGACTCTTCGGAGTGACATGCCCAGAGGGCGTAACAGCAGGCATCGTCATATTATTGAGTTATCAATTATACACGAGAACAAATTATTAACAATGGGTTTCAGACAAGAGAAGGAAACACCCACATCTGTGTGTGTGTGTGTGTGTGTGTGTGTGTGTGTGTGTGTGTCAGACTGTCAAATGGATGTTCAAGGGGCCGTGAAACAGGATTCAGGGAGAGCCAAGGAGGGAACATGATTCACTTGATGACAATGTGCAGGTTGGCATTTATTGGGATGACTCATGTACTGGAGGCAGCTCTGCAGGATAGTCAATAGCTGGCATAGCCACAAAGTAATACAATCTGAAATCTATCCAAAATCTTTACCGCACTGTTTACCTTATGCCTAACCTTAATTTAAGACAAATTTAAGCAATTTTTTGTTTTTGTGAATTCTTACAATATATAGCCAATTTTGACTTTGCAGCTGGCCCATCTAGTGGAAATCACTCGGCTCTGCCTCCAGAACAAGATGTATCCTATTAAAGGTCAACCTGCTGACAATGTGTCATTCTGACAAGTGTAAATTGAGAGAGAGAACACCAAACCAGGATCTCAATCTCAGCTGCTCAATTCTCAACTTTCTCTTGTCAGATTACTTTCTCTTCTAAACCAATGAAATCTACTCTAGTTGCATTTCTCTATATGATAGATACATTCTACGAGGTTTGATGTGTTTTTCACAGTAAATAGGATTTTGGCTTAAATGGTTGATAGTATTGCATCACAACTCACGATACTGAATCTCAATATGGGCTGATCATCATGTCAGTGAAACTCAGTTTGTGTTAGAGAAAGCCCTTCTAGTCAGTAGTGAGCGTAGCAGCCACAGCCTAACAAAAAATGTTGACCAACCAACGCTATAAATAGGAGCAAGATCATAAAAAAAACATTGGCAATATTTAATGTCTTTCTTAACTCACGGTATATAGAGAGAAGCCAGTAAGTGGCAGTAAATCAATGCTTATGCCTCATCATTGATATCGTGGAGAGAAAATAAAACGGTCTGCCATTATATTACCAAAAAGGGCAGGTTTTCAAGTTGTGTGCCTAAATGTGGAGTACCAGAGAGTGTTACTGTGTCATGTAGCCAGCACCACAATGATGTCACTTTCCAGTGATGCTCTTAACACTTTATGACTCCTAGTCTTCTAGTGTCTCGGATGTGAGACTAATGAAAGTCCATAGTTTTTTGGGGAAGTGCTGTCAAAGACAAATGTCACCAAAAAAATGACCAGCTTTAAACCCAGGTAGGGCTCAGCTAGGATATTACATTAAGTCAAATAAAAAGGTTCTGAGAGTAAGACTAATGAAGATGACTAAACTTCATGTGAGGAAGAACATATATTCAGACAGTGTGACCACTTACAAGAGGCCAACTTCTTATTCTCATCTTCAAGAGAATGTATTGATATAAGTGAGGATGTTTGTATTTTCATCTACAAGTGAAACTACAAATTAAACCATAGAAAAATAATATATATTTGGTGTAAGATAGTCATTACAGCACAAATAGCTTATAGTATCTCCTCTTATCATGAGCAGACATCGTGTCTCTTGCCTGCCTGGGCTACTTGGATCTCGACTCAGGACTGCCAAGGTATCCTCTTTAGTTACCAAGCATATGTTTAGACAACTCAGTAGAACTCTGAAGACCTTAACATCTTTGAAATATATAAAATCACTGCAATACTTACAGCTTTAGGCATTTTGTGTCCTTTTCCTGGGTCCGTTCGCGGAGCTGTGAAGTTGGTTTCCAAATACTTCGGATAGTCTACTAAATGACGTCTCCACAGTCAGTGCCTTCCTGTCAGAGAGAGCGAAAGAGGATAAACGCGTTTCAGCCACTCCGGTGATAACCAGTCAGACGGGACTACCCTTCCTTCTTTAAACGCTGGTGCGAAATAGAGATTGGTTGACGCAGCCCTCGTACAGCCGTATGAATCATTTTTTATAAATAGTCTATGGAAATTCAGATTAAACGAGCCTCACCCATAACAGCCACAAAAAGGAGAGTCGAGCTTTAACAACGAAATAAATTAGGAGTCTCCACCCTTATAGGTAAACATCTTACTTCAGCACCACTACTGTGGTATCTAGGTGTGATCCTTGCTCGGATCAAATTATGAGGGGACGTTCGATATAGCCTACAGTATATGATACACAGTGTACTGCAGATACATTTTCCTTCAGAATCAATTAATATTGGCTACTGCTGGGTGATGTGAAGCCAATACAAAGTAGCCTATCCATCACAGGGACATCAAATATACTGTTGAGTATCAGATATACTGTTGCGCTTAGGGTCTGCCGTCTGTTACAATGTAACACCTTGTCTATATCCTTTAACAGGGCAGTTGGGGTCACAAAATAGCCACGAGCTTCATTAACTTCTGAAGAAAATACACATTAGGCCAACACTGTTTAGGCTATTTCAAAAAGAACAAAACCTATTAGGTTACACGACGTGTGTAGAAGTAGACTGGGGCGGCAGGGTAGCCTAGTGGTTAGCGCGTTGGACTAGTAACCGAAAGGTTGCAAGTTCAAATCCCCGTGCTGACAAGGTACAAATCTGTCGTTCTGCCCCTGGTAACTACAGTTAACCCACTGTTCCTAGTCCGTCATTGAAAATAAGAATTTGTTCTTAACTGACTTGCCTAGTTAAATAAAAGGTCAAATAAATAAAAAAAGACAGACCTACAAAGGAAACAAGTTGAGTCCACCTAACGTTACCAACCTAAATCTGTAGTTACCTAGCATAGGCTAATCAGTGAATCTTCTTTGTTGTCATAATATTATTATCCAAGATAATTATTTTAGGCTTTAATTGTGCATTTTGGAGCAAACATTCGAATAAAATAGCCGTTGCATCATGGATACATTTTTACACTTGCAAGCTACATACTCTTCCATTTCTAGCATTTTACCAAGCCACAACCCACTACAATTATCCCAGACACCTGTTGTTATATTTCTCCCCTTTGTGGGAAGCGGCGGCAGAAGTGGTGCAACAAGTGCGGAAACAAAGTAGTGAGCATCCCTATTCTGTTCAACAGTCTCGCGTTCACATAAATATTCAATCGCCTATTCATTAATAGGTACAATGGCTTACCAGAGCAGGTGTGATTTAAGATGGTTCTACCGCAGGGCAGCCTCGGACACTCCTCTGCAGAACTAACAGCGCGGCAATATGGCTGACCCTCCGCTACTTCAGCGCTCCGACTATTGCCGCCTGCTTGCATGAGTTCCTGTTTGTCACCGGTGCCAGGCAAGAGGGAACCGTCATTCGTACAACAGCGACTCCCATTAATGACACGTAGTTTATACTGAAAACTGTTTGAACTCAAGCAACCTTGTAGAAAAATGAAAAATAAGGGCAAAACCCTACAACTGATCTACTGTAGGATTAAAATGGTATGTTTATTATGGAGAAACATTATTTTAAAATTAGTAACCTAATTTGTGATAGGTAATTAAAATTAATTTGGGGTGAAAATATATGGCAAAGCTTTAAAATGATCATAGCAAAATGTTGACCATTGAAGGATCAGTGATTCAATGTGGCACCCAATTCTGTGGTCAATAACTCTTTATGGGCACATTGTTTCTGGTACCCTGACAACCATTTATGGGGCACCTACAGTATGTCATTTATCACCGTTGAAACCACTCAGTAGGCCTGCATTTATATCAAATCCAATCAAATGTATTTATATAGCCCTTTGTACATCATCTGATATCTCAAAGTGCTGTACAGAAACCCAGCCTAAACCCCCAAACAGCAAGCAATGCAGGTGTTGAAGCAAGTTGGCCTTGGAAAAACTCCCTAGAAAGGCCAAAACCTAGGAAGAAACCGAGAGAGGAACCAGGCTATGAGGGGTGGCCAGTCCTCTTCTGGCTGTGCCGGGTGGAGATTATAACAGAACATGGCCAAGATGTTCAAATGTTCATAAATGACCAGCATGGTCAAATAATAGGTCTGGGACAGGTAGCACGTCCGGTGAACAGGTCAGGATTCCATAGCCGCAGGTAGAACAGTATAATCATTTATATTCTGAGTCTCGCTATATCAACCAGGCAGAATATAACATTGGCTACAGTCAAAGCAAATGTTCTTAATAGTACATACTGCTCATTGTTGACTAGATCTAGCAAACAATTATACAATTAGCCTGTTATATTTGGCTAATTATAAAAAGACAGGCACTAAACAGCATATTTATTTCACCAATGCAATGGCTTCACTCCATAACCTTAAGGATAAAACAGACCAGATGGAATAGTTGTCATTGTACAGAAGGGAAGACCTTGAGATAACCAAGAGGCCACATCATAAGAGTATTCAGATGAGAGCATTATGTGAGCATTATGTGCCATAAGTGTATTATCAGAGTAGCTTTAACATGATTCATTGGGTTAAGGGTTTTGGCATACAACTACAAAAAAGTGCAAAATTACATTTAAAAGAAAAAGTCCTTTATAAAGACACCCCATAATCTGAGAATTTTACGAATTGCTGTTGCTACATTAAGTCTATTATGGGAAGTGGTAATTAAATACCACACATTCATTCTAACAAAATAACTATGGCGTCATGAACAAACAAAAGCAAGATATTAGATGCACGTGTATATTTGCTTGGATTACCATTCTTGTGTTTCTATTTGTATAGTTGAGTAATAGTGCGCGTCAGAAGCACACCCTTTAAAACTCAACCTAGGAAACGCTGTGAACGGGTTGGGGAGGTTTCATAAATGGAAACGGACCAATAGTTGAGTAGGATTAAAATAGAACGGTATATATCAGAGATAAACGCTGAAGTGCGTGCACTAAAATGCGCGCTATAGGTCACAACGCATGCATTCTATTGGACCGAAACAGCTACTTGTAAAGAGGAAATAGTTTACAATCTATTTATAAACAACAAGGATCGTATACATGTGTCCTGAAACACAGATGTACTGTACTTTCCAGCATGTCTTATTTGTTAAAAAAATAAATAATAATAAATAGCATAATGGTATGACCGCAAGAAGTAGGCAATATTTTTGGTTTAGCAGATTACTTTCAAGTTAAGGCACTGGCACAAATACTATAGGATTGTTGTTGAGGGATGTGACTTTTTGTAAACCGGAATTTAGTGATTGAACACCAGTATAATTTCAAGAGACATACAATTTTGGGAAATTGACTGTACCAGCAGGGAAAATAAGACAAGTCACCAATTGCAGATTATGAGCTACTGAAACACAAGCCTCCAACACATTACATCAAAAGTCAGTAAACTCGGTCTACAACACTAAGGGTACGGACAGGAAACTAATAGGCTATAAATGCACTGTCCATGAAACCAGAGACTAATGCGATTTGTGGAAAATGCTAAGAGTTAAATCTATAGTCTTTATTGTAGACAGTTGTTCGATATTTTCAAATCATGAATATAAGTAGAGTAAATATTTTTTAATAACCATTTAATGTACTGTGCTGCACAGATATGTAGAGATTTTCCTTTCGCCATTCAGCTCCTCAACTTTTCATTTGAAATGCATTCCCTGTAAAGAAAACAGACCAAAAAAAGCATGGTTTGTGTTAACTTCCTGGACACAGTAGCAGCAGAGATTAACTTTGTAATGGATTACATTATGTACAGTACATATGATTAAAGGTGCTGTGCTGCCTGGGTTAGATTAAACACTTTAAAATAATCAAATTGGTGTTCGTTCAGAATATCAACCAATAATGTGATTGGATTCTGTTTGGGGAAAGACAGAAGTGTCTGAATGGAGAGGAATGCCCTATACGTAATCTTGATGGATTTTTGCATTTAGCCAGGACCGCTGGATTAACAACATGCTGATGCAAATATTTTTCTTTTTAAACACTGTGGCTTTAGACAGCACAATCAGATCTGGGACCAGACCGGCTATAATAGTATGGGTTATTTACTGTATATGCAATAGCAATGAGTCGTCAGGTGTAAAAACAGTGCTCTAAGCCTCTTCTATTCTTACAGATGTGTGGTTAAAAACATTAACATCAACCTGCTTTATCAGTCACTCTACCATCCTGATTTTGATTGTAACTCAAGTGAGGAGCTGTTAAGTGGTGTAGGCCAGCATGAGGAACATGTAGTACATCTCTCTAAGGACCGAATCATAATTTGAAAGGGTTCTATCTGGAACCAAAAGGATTCTACCTGCAACCAGAAAGGTTTCTTCAAATGGTTCTCCTCTGGGGACAGCCGAAAAACCCTTTAAGCGTGTAGCTTGAAATCCATGCCTGCATAACTCAAGTTGTCATACAAATCGTTCATGCATATTAAGTCTGACGCACTTAAGGTGTGACAAAAGTCAGACTTAAGTGCGCCTTTTAAGTCTGACTTGTGTGTAACATGGATGAAAGATTTGCATGAAAACTTTAGTTATGCAGGCATGGATTTCAAGCTACACGCTTAAAGGGTTCTTTAGCTGTCCCCAGAGGAGAACCATTTGAAGAAACCTTTTCGTTCCAGATAGAACCCTTTCGACAGAGGGTTCTACACGGAATCCAAAAGGGTTCTCCTATGGGGACTACCGAATAACGGTTTTGGATTCAGGCCTGACAGAATGGGGAGGTCTCTTTCATTCAAACGAACACACTCACAACATCAATGGTTCTGGCTCCAATATCAAATAACTAGCCTTAAGAAGCATACAGGCAGTGGGTTTATTCATTTGTTTATACCATTAACAAATGCTGGTTCTTTCGAATTGGCTGATGTTACCTGTATGTCCCCCCATAGTGGTACAGGCCCTCATTGGGTGGAGTGGTCGTGGGGCTGCATCTGTTGGTACAGCTCCAGCCTCTTCTGGGTGACATCATGGATAAGCACTAAAACAAATACGGAGAGGGTATGCTATAACTCTTTGGTCTGTGTCGGAGTACCCTGGTGGGTTTAACCCTCATGGTTCTAGTACCCCTTGTGGACATAACACAGATATAACACGTGTCTTTGAAATGGCATTTTATAGGTTGCTATTGCATCAATGGTCTTTGTAGGATATGAGTTCAGAACTGCAGCACTATAAATGCCAGGGGGGTGGTTCTCTAAATTACAATCGCTTCTGTAGTATTAAATAATAGCCACTAGATGGAGCAAAAACAATGTTTATGACCAGTTAAATCTCAAGAGGGCCTCACAGCAAATGCACTTCTGTGGAAGGCTTATGGGAATATGTTAACTGCACAGATACTAAGATTTAAAGTATTGATATTTGAAAAATCTCAGAAGTGCATTCATCCACTTACTGTCCAACACTGCTCTTGCCACGTATCTCTTCTCCAAAGTGTTACTGACATGAGCCATCAGCCACGGGAGGAAGCCAGTCTCAATATCTGGACATTAGAGAAGACCAGAGCACACACTCAAAAAAAAAAAAAACACATTGAATGTTAAATACTCTAAATATGCATGTATCTTTAGAACCAAATACTTAATATGTTGGTACTCGAACTATACATAGGGAGAATCTCAATTGCATACTCCTTGAGTCCTCTCTCCTCACCTCCTCAAAACCCATTTGATGAGAAAGCCAGATGTCCCTCCGATCTGACCTTCACCTCCAGGAGGCAAGGAGCAAGGATGCAAGGACTATGCAGTGAGATTCTTCTATGGATCTTCACGTGGATCCGAGGAAGACCAGCTGCTGCCATCGCAACAGCTAATGGGAATTCTAATAAAATACCAAACTAATACCAGTCTTGGCAGTCCTCTCTTGTGCATTGAACATCTCATGTAGCACGACCGCTTATGTAACTGTTGGAGGAAAGGGTCAAGGGACAGTCAGCAGGGCCCTGGGGGAAGACTGACCTCTCTCCACAGGGTCGTAGAAGTAGCCGTGTTCCCTCAGTGTGGTGTAGACCGAGGGGAGCAGGTCGGCCAGGTAGTGCTGGGCAAACGCTCGCGCCGCAATCTTGTCCGCAGTCTCCATCTCCTTCTTCAGCACCTCTCGCTGCTGGGTGATCCGACGCTCCTGTTCAGAGAAGAGAGACAATGAAAGTCATGGGTCTGTTTCCCTCCAAAGAGTCTGTCTGGAACCTCATGCTATGGTGCCTGAGCCGGTATCAAACCCAGGTCAGGGATTGAGGGTTGCCTTATTGCCTGGGGAAAGTGCCCTGAGCAGTTGCTCAAGTTAAGCATGCTCTGAGGCTGCTCCATTCGTCAGGTGTTTTTTTTTACTTGACTGATAACAACCAAAATGCAAAGAATTCCACTAGTCTGGTCTTTCTGGTTCCTCCCATGTGTGTTGGTAAAAATAGGTACTTTAAAATGTTCTGGCAAGTTATCATAATTTTGGGGAACCCCAAAATACTGCTGACTTGCCCAATGGGCGATTGCCTTTCAGACCTTAATGTCAATCCCTGCAGGCTGATTAATTGGCACGGTCTTCCCTAGTGAAAGCCTAGGCATTCACTCAGGAAGCAAATATTTTCAGGTCTCAGGCAAGCAGACCACCACTCAGCACCCTAACAAACCACCTCTGTTGCACTATTGAGAGTAATGGACATTAACTTTTTTAAACTAATCTTTCCAGTAATTTATCTTTGGCCTAAGAATTGGTTACATGTATCCGTGTGGCAGCAGCCATGTCTGGTGGTCCTGTTCCTGTACCTTCTCCTCGCGGTGGCGTCTCTCTTGCTCCTCCAGCCGCTGCACCTCCACCAGCTCGGCGTTGCGGAGCTCCTCGAAGGCCCGCTGCTGTGCCCGCAGGCTGGCCAGCTCCTCCTCCTCCATGACCTCCAGCAGGGCCTGCTCCACAGTCTTCCCCACCAGCACCTCCAGCACCGGGCGCACCTCCATGTCAAAGTCAAACAGCTGCAGGGCAAGGCAGGGGACATGGGCAGGGGTTAGAGGGGTTCAAAAGTGGGTAAGAAATAAATAAAGGGTTAAAAGTGTGTTGAATACATTTTCAAATATACTGTTTCAACAGATGAAACTACACCTTTTAGAACAATGCGGACTGTGAAGAGACACCCACACACACATTGTTATATTATACATTTTGTATTGTAGATATGTAGTGGTACAGTAGTGGTGTAATAATGTGTTGAATGATGTACTGTTTCGTTTATATTTTTTCTGATGTAATCGCCTTAATCTTGTTTGGACCCCAGGAAGAGTATGGGGATCCATAATAAATACAAGATATGCCTAACGTGTTTTCAACCTGTTGCCAATCCATTTGAAGGAAACTCCTTCACAAAATGTTGAATTGTTTTCATTGCACAGCAATGAAGAGGAAAAATAAAAAATATGTAATACCTCTCCCTCCTCTATCTGTGTGGCCACATCTTTACCGGACTTGGCAGGAATGAAGAGTGGGGTGGCCGGTTTGTCCAGGAAGGCATCGGTCTGGCACTCGACGCTGGTGTCCTCTATGCGATCATTCAGCTCCTCAAGATAAAGCTCTGAAATAATCCATGTAATTATTTCCAGCTCTGGAAATAACCCAACCTCTGTGTTGTCCTATCAATCAACAATGACAGTAGGCAGCTGAGATGTTGTTTTACCCATAGATTTAGGGTTTACCTGTCTGTACATCTATGTGCTTCCTTCCCTCCAGAGCCTCTGGAGTCCTGGGCCTGAACTGCTCCATGGCACGCTTCCGAGCGACCGATCTCCTTCTGGACTCCTGCTGTCTCTGGACCTCAATAGGGTCAGGTTGAGCTGCCTGGCCAATACATAATTATACAAGACGTGATGGAAACATTTTTACCAATGTGTTTATCACTTTCAATATCTGACTTGGTGAGCTGGAAACTCACCACTGGTAGGATGTGCTGGGCATATGTGTTTCCCCTGACAACACGTCGGTCATACATGATGTTTCCATAATTGCTCTGTCCATCACTTCTGCATGACAAGGAAACAGGTGCTCTTTTTTTTCTATGTACAATCTTGATAAAAACGAATTAGCATACACTTATCCACAGCCGTGCACTAACGCAGTTACATTAATGAACCAGGTTTTGCACCTGTTTTTTAATCAATCAAGACTGGATAGCGTACTTATTGAAAACCTGAACAATTGCTAGCACCATTTCAGCTGCCTGACCCTGCAAAATATACAGTGCAACAACTGGCAGGAATCGAAATGGAACTGACCCAAACTCTGCTATACTGGCAATAATCTAGCTACCCATTTCATTATGCAAAAAGTCTAGTTGTTTACGCTGCTGAAGTGAGCTTTTGGCTAATCTATCAGTTACTGACAGCATATGTCGTTGTCTATCAAACTTACTGCTCCGCGGCGGGCTCTCTGTATTTGGTGCGGTTTTGAACAGGTCTTGGGCGACTGGCGAATGTGTAAGTCCCGTTTGGAGCCTCCTTTTGAGGCTGTAAAACGGATGTCATTCTTTGACCTACAGTTAGCAATTAACTAATCTCTACCTAGCAAAATTATTCTAATGAAAACAAACCGTATTATTTGATAAAAACATTCAAACTGGTAGCTAAATTAAAGTGAAGAAGAGTGTCTAGTTGTTGACGTTTGTCATAGCAACGATTTCCAGGAAGTGTAACTTTGCTGTTACATCACTTCCTTGGTTGCCTGCTAGTAGTTTTCTTTTTTTGGTTGGGGGGGCTAGCAAAGCAAGGCATTTACATTTTATGCAGGACTGACATATATTCAGCTCAAGTAATTTCATTTTAATATGATTGTCTTCCACTCCACTCTTATGGACCCTTATGTACAGTTCAATAATAAATAGAATCCTATGCACTGTGCAGTATGGAAAAACAACATCTTTACTTTAATTCAAATATTGCCTAATAAAATGCATATAGGAGAAAAAGCTCATTATAACATGGCTTCAATATAGTTTATATACAGAAAACGCAACAATTTTATTTTATAAATGTTATTCAAGTGGTACCGTAGTTACGTAAATGTAATGGGATGCATCTGCTCTTTGTTACTGTTTTGTTGGTTTTGGAACGACCCATTATTTGATGGTTTAAGAAAGTTACATTTTGGCTCTGGATTTCAGACTCTTCCTCTTCATCCTCATATACCTCCCCCTCGGCAATGGCATCCTGGTACTCCAATACCAAGTCGTTCAAATTGCTCTCTGCCTCAGTGAACTCTATCTCATCCATGCCCTCCCCGATGTACCAGTAGGAAGGCCTTGCGACGGAACATGGCAGTGAACTGCTCAGAGACACATAAACAGCTCTTGGATGGCTGTATTGTTGCCTATGAAGGTGGCGGACATCTTGAGTCCAGGGGGTGTGGTGTTATAGGCAGCAGTCTTGACGTTGTTGGGCATGAAGTGCAGACTCGGGAAGGGTACCATGTTGATGGCTAGCTTGTGGAGGTCGGAGTTGAACTGTTCTCGGAAGCGAAGGCAGGTGGTCACCCCGCTCATGGTAGCCGACACCAGGTGGTAATGAGGTCTCCGTAGGTGGGCGTAGGGAGCTTGAGCTTGCAGAAGCAGATGTTTCATTACGCCCTCCTGTAGTCCTAACATGGACCATTGGTGCCGTTCAGGGACCAAGCCCACACACTGAGGCGGTGCGGTCTCGGATGCTGGCCAATGAGCCAGAGCATCCAAGGCCAGAGGCCCTGGTGGCTCCGACATGCAGTACCACAGGGGGCAGTGTGCATTGTCCAGGGAGGCAAACAGGTCCACCTGCGCTCTCCTGAACTTTTCCCATGGGTGCTGCACCACCTGGGGATGTAGGCTCCAGTCTCAAGGCGGCGGGCCCTCTTTCGAGAGCATATCCTCTGCCACATTCAGGATGCCAGGTACACCTCTGCGGTGTTGTCCATTCTCACCAGGACATGTCTTCCCTTCAGACGTGGAAGGAAAGACCGCAGGGCCAGCAGTACAGCTCGGAGCTCTCGTGTATTGATGTGCCGGCCGCTCCAAGGGGGTAGCCAATAGCCACTGACCAACCTGTCCTAGGTCACACCCCCCAGCCAATCTGGGAGGCGCCTGTGCTGACCAGCTCCCGGCGGCACATCCTCAGCATCTCCACCCCACCTGGGAGAAAGGAGCGACAGCACGGTGACATTGGCGCTTTGGGTGCAGCCGGTGGGAGTTGAACCACCGTTGAAGAGGCCGGAGATGGAGCAGGCCCAGGGGAATCAGCAACGGGTGTTGGCAGGTCAGGGCGGCCCCTGCCGAAAGTGGTCGTGGCTAGATAAGATTGCCTGAACTCTCCTGGTGGGCAGGTGTACTCTCATTAGGACTGAGTCAAGTTCCATGCCAATGAAGGCCACCCTCTGGGTGGGGGTCAGATGACTATTCTTCTCGTTTACGTAATGCCCAGTCAGCCGATGTGGGTCAGGAGTATGTCTCTGTCTGACAGGACCTGGGTCCTGGTCGGGGCACAAATCAGCCAAACGTCCAGGTAATTGACGATCAACAATCCTCGGGATGTGAGAGGTGCCAAGACAGCGTCCATGCACTTTGTGAAAGTGTGGGGTGCCAAGGAGAGGCCGAAGGGAAGAACCATGAAGAACCAAGAACCATCCCTTCGAAAGCGAATCGGAGGTACTGCCAATGAGCTGGGTGAACAGGAACATGGAAGTACGCATCCCTCAGGTCCAGTGTCACAGCCTACTGATCCCTGGACACGTCCTGCAACATGCAGGCTGGGGGCAGCATGTGGAATCTCAGAACCTTCAAGTAACCATTGAGGTTGTGGAGGTCCAGAATCGGCCGAAACGCTCAGTCTCTTTTTGGGACCACAAAATAAGTGTAGTAGAACCTACCTAGCGGTTCAGATGTCTCGAGCTCTCCAGCCGCAGAGTTTTCTTCGGGGGGGGATGCCTGAAGGACGGGGGCCGGCACCGGATTTGGAGTCGGTACCCCTCGAGCATTTTGGACAACACCCAGGGGGACTCCACACCCTCCTCCCACTTTTCCCTTGGAGAACGGGAGAAGCGGCTGAGGCCGTGTAAGGGTGTGTCAGGGGTCCTTCCGGGGCCCGCATCTCCTCTGGCGCACCGAGCTCCTGGGTCCCCCAGGCATGTCCCTATGGCAGTGACGTTTGATAGGTTGTTGCTCCACCGCACGCTATGCCCTCCCTGCTGTCGTCCCTCAGCACGAGGTGATGGGGCAGGAGAGGGACCCCACCATAGTTCTGGTGTAGGTGGGTGGCGACGGTCCGTCTGCCTTGAACCCGGGATCTGAGGAGGCAGCATGAACCGCCACAGGGTCTCGCCGGTCCCTACAAACGTTATCGGTCTGCTTCAGAATGTCATCAACCCCGGCGCCAAACGTCAGCCCTGGGGTAATAGGGAGTGTGGCAAATGTGCTCTGGAGAGCAGCTGGCAGATGGGATTGGGTCAGCCACGGATAATTCCAGGAGTTAACCACCTGCGCTATGGCCCGTCTGTTGGCGCAGGCCACATCCCTCTAGAGCAGGGAAAGCATGCAAGACACCTCCATCGCTTCACGGAGGAGTTCCTCTGTGCCATCCTGCAGCCGGGGCAACAGAGTCTGCTAGTAAGGCGGCCAAGAGAGCAGAGGGACCCATATTTTCTTAACTCTTCTTGAACTGTGACAAATAACATTTGATTTGATTCAACCCCCCCCCAAATTATCATACCCAAATATAACTGCCGAAATGCTCAGGCACTGAAGCAAGGATATGCCTTTTCTTGGTACTATTCGAAAGGAAACACTTTGAAGTTTGTGAAAATGTGAAAGGAATGTAGGAGAACACATTAGATCTGGTAAAAGATAATACGAAGAAAAAAAAACCAAAGTTTTTTTGTGTACCATCTTTGAAATGCAAGAGAAAGGCCATAATGTATTCCAGCCCAAGTGCAATTTAGATTTTGACCACTAGATGGCAGAAGTGTATGTGCAAAGTTTTAGACTTCCAATGAACCATTCCATTTCTGTTCAAAATGTTGTATGAAGACTGCTCAGATGTGCCTAATTTGTTTATTAATAAATTATGTAAAACTGTGCACTCTCCTCAAACAATAGCATGGTATTTCACTAGTTACTGTAAATTGGGCAGTGCAGTTAGATTAATAAGAATTTAAAGTTTTCTGCCAATATCAGATATGTCTATGTCCTGGGAAATCCTTGTTACTTACAACCTCATGCTAATCGCATTAGCCTACGTTAGCCCAACCGTCCTGCAGGGGACCCACCAATCCTGAAGAAGTTTAAATCTATTTGGATCCCACTATATAACAAAATGTGGAAAAATTAATCGACTGTGAAAACTTTCTGATGGCACTGTATGTACATAAGTGGTATACTGTATCCTGAATTGACACTTTGTTTAGCATTTGAAACATTCTCACTGACACCAGGAAGCAGTTGTGGTCTCATAGTAAACAGAGAGAACACTAGTCATGCATGAGTGAAATTAAACCACATTTGAAATGTTCTTATTTTGTTCTGCTTATATGGCTTTAAAAAAAGGCTTAGCAAAACTATATGAAATTGTAACAAAATGTGCATGTCAACCACAAACAGCATAATCAGTTCCCTAAAGGTGTCCGCATGCAGGTTTGGCTTGCTCCTAGCAGAACTCGGCTAGGCAAAGGAACGTCTGTGCTCGCATACTCCCTAAAGACATAAAAAATGAGAAGGAAAAAAAACAACACTTCTGTTGTAGTTCCCTCCTCAGCCACCGTAGCAACAACATAGCCATAACACCTCAAAATAGTCTGTATGAATCTGTAAATATGTAATTAATTTAGATGTTTTTGCAGAGTGTAGATATTGTTAATGTTATAACATGACTATTGTAGCTGGAAACGGCCGCTTTTTTTAATGGAATATCTACAACTAAGACTAGTTGCGCAATTTTACATCTAAGATGTTTGGTACAGTATTAGTCGTCTCTCATTGAATAACAAACACTTAATTCAAGGATCCGTTCATCGTCCCACTCCTACTATTAGTACTGTTGACCAATCACAGAAAAAGGGGCGTAGACTTCGGCTATCGCACTTCGACTTGCCACAAAAAAATATGTCAAGAATGTTCATAATATATGAGCTATGTCACGCCTGCTCCCGCTGCCCCTCCCTGCCCGTCTTTACACGCACTTGTCACTATCATTACGCGCAGCAACGCTCTTCACGTGGTTGATTGCCCCTGTATATCTGTCTGTTCCTCTGTCTGATCCTCGGTGGTGTTCCCTGTGTCAACATTAATTGTTATTATGTGTTCCTGTCCAGACACTGTTCCTGTTCTGTTTTGCGTCTGTCAGTTATTAAACCTTCACTCCCTGTACCTACTTCTCATCTTCTGGGTCAATCCTTTCAAGATAGCTGTTTCGAATGGAAAAAATGAGACAAACCTAATCTGCGTTTACACAGGCAGCCCAATTCTGATATTTTTTTCCACTAATTGGTCTTTTGACCAATTTTCAGAGATGATCTGATTGGTCAAAATACCAATTGGTGGAAACAAATATCTGAATTAGGCTGCCTGTATAAATGCAGCCTAAATAACCCCAAAAGTGAAAGAATGGAATATATGCCACAGGAAGTAGACGCAGGCTAGATCTATGTAGTGACAGAGGTGAAACCACTGTGGTAAAGGTAAACATTGCATTTCTATGCCTTTGTTCTATGCCAGTGGTTAGCTGCAACTATGCACGTTTGTACAAACAGTAAATCTGATATTTATGGTTACACTCTGTTATCTCTGTTACACTCTTTTAAATTAGGTTCTCTGATCCTCACCACTCACACACAGACATTTTCTCCATATTTAATTGTATTTGTTTATTTACATGGTGTAGTGTACCTGCCTATATTCCATTATTCATATTCAAACCATAGTTTATATATTTCCAACCATTTCATCCCATTCAGTCTATTCTTTATTGTGTAATTGTTGTTCATGTATGTTTGAACAGTTATTGGTTCATTGATAATTAATAGCCCTCCCACCGATTTGGCCTGCTAATTATGTGTGGGAGAAGCACATGGTTCTCAGTTCAGGCAAGGATGGATGACATAGATCGTGACTTCTATCCTTGTTTTTTAAGTCTGTGTATTTATTATATTTATGGAAAATAAAATGGATATTTTTGAGTAAATCCTGTTCCAGTCATATTGTAAAACTTTTTAATGTGAGAAGCATCGGCCAGCTTTGTCACACTATACCTTCTGTGTTAAATTTATACGCTATGGCAAAGCAAACATAATTGCTTGTTTTTTGTTTTGTGTGTTATTAGCTGTTACAACACTAAGCAAATTAATTAGGCTACATCAGTTGTGGGGGTCATGGGGTCAACATTTACATGATTAGTGGGAAAGAAAACCTGCCGAACACCAAAACGAAAGAAAACATCATAATATATGTGTAAACTGCTTCAACTGGAACGCATGAGACATGCCTTAGGCCACGTTTACACAGGCAGCCCAATTCTGACAAGAGCCCAATATAGCACATGGACACTTTAATAAAACATCTCAGAAGGGCTATTTTCAAACCATCCCTTTACGTCCTCCTTTGAATAGCTGGAGGGATACGGTCTCCCATTCATTAAAAGTATGTGATGCTGGCCTCCCGGGTGGCGCAGTGGTTAAGGGCACTGTACTGCAGCGCCAGCTGTGCCATCAGAGACTCTGGGTTCGCGCCCAGGCCGCGACCGGGAGGTCCAATTGGCCTAGCGTCGTCCGGGTTAGGGAGGGCTTGGTCGGTAGGGATGTCCTTGCGCGCTAACCAAGGTTGCCAGGTGCACGGTGTTTCCTCCGACACATTGGTGCGGCTGGCTTCCGGGTTGGATGCGCGCTGTGTTAAGAAGCAGTACGTTGGGTTGTGTATCGGAGGACGCATGACTTTCAACCTTCGTCTCTCCCGAGCCTGTACGGGAGTTGTAGCGATGAGACAAGATAGTTTTTAAATAAGTATGTGAGGTTATATTTGTCGGCCTCCTCCCTGTTCTCTCTCTGCTCATTAGTCATTAGTCATTTCTGTAGACACCATGTTCTTATACTGACGTAGAAACTTCCATTAATTCTGTCAATCACTCAGTCCAGCCCTTTTACTTTACAAGGCTCAATGGCAGCCCAATTTGGATCTTTTTTCCACTAATTGGTATTTTGACCAATAAAATCAGATCTTTTCACATTAGATATTTTTTTAATTTTTTAAAACCTTTTGTAGTTGTAGGTATAGAGGTAATGTGTGCAGGTACAGTAACCTGGCTGACCCCTTTCTCTGTAGTCTCAGCCTCAGTCCCCATCATGCTTTATTCCATTGTTATCTATGGTCAGTTCATAATGGTTAGGTTCAACATAAAACATTGGATCTTCATGTGCTGTAAAAAATAAAATAAAAATACATGTACTGTAATCACAGGTGGTTGGTGGCACCTTAAATGGGGAGGACGGGCTTGTGGTAACATCAGGACATAAGAACATTTTTCTAAAGTCAGGTTGTGCCACGCCTGCATGATGCTAGTGCCTCAACTGTCAAATGCAGATGTATGGTGGCAGTTAGGCTAGCGGTTAGAGCAGGACAGCCCCAGATCTACTCTCCTGTAGGTTTTCAGTCCAACCCTAATTGAGCATATCTGATTCAGCTGGTTAAGGTCTTGTTGAGCAGCTAATTAGTCAAATCAGGTGTGTTGAATTAGGGTTGGACTGAAAAGGACGGTAGATCTCCAGGAAGAGGGTTGGGCAGCCCTGGTCTACAGGACCTGAAAAACATCACATAGCCTTTTGACTATAGCTTCATATTCTCTTCACACAGTCCCCAGAATGTGTTCAGAAAACCAACAGCATGCTTTGTGTGTTAACCCAGCTCTCTTCACCTCTCTCTTTCCCATTGCTTAAGTATTGTAACGACATTTGCCAAAATAATAATATGGTGGGTGCTTATATTTGTCCTCTTTCACACATGTGCAAGTGTGTATTAATACGCATGACCCTGGAGCAATTAGTGTTAAGTGCATTGCTCAAGGGCACATCGACAGATTTTTATGGACGGTCACGTTGCACTTGGTCGGTTACTCTCTTTCTCATCATGGCTACTGGCCTAACAGGCATCTTGGATTTTAGGAAATTAATCATGCTCCTAGTAAATTCATCTAGGAAAGATTCTAGGAAATTAATCATTCTTGGTGAGAATAGTCATGAGTAAGTAAGGCCTTAATAATCACACTTTAGTCCATTAAGGGTGTTTGCCCTGCAGGAAAATGAAAGCCTACTAGAACTGAACACCATTAATGAATTAGAGACCAATGCTAAGAGAGGAAACATCTAACTAAAAATTTGAGAGAGGAAAGGGAAGCCATGGCATCGGATTGGCTCATCAAGGCAGCCACGACAACAAGCAATTCAGAGAAAAACCAAATCCGTCCACGTGATCAGTGTCTGGTTTCCTCTTCTACGAGCCACCAGCCAGAACATGCTGTTCTCTTAATGAAGGCTGTTAGATTGTGTTGCATAACTGGCCTAAAAAGGAGAAGAAAATCGGGCCTAACTGGTCTAATACTCACAGCCCGACCCCGCATGGCCCATATTAGTTCCTCATTAATGCATTTGCTAATGGCGTAGTTGAATGGTGAGAGGAAGTCCATCTAACCTAGCCTGGTTCCAGATTGGTTTGTGTGTTCTTAGTGTGACAATAGTAAGACAACGCAAACATCTACAAGCCTACAATCCTTCTAAAATGGCTGTGTTAATGTTGGTAGAGCCCATGGGATGAACTGAGAAAGCAGTATGGCTTATGTATGTATGGGAGCTCGTCTCTTGTACTTGCATGCACACAAGGTTGTTTTTGAGTGGAACTGCGTGCTTGGGGTTGCAATGGCCAATCGATTCTAGCCAAAGCTGCAAAGTCACAGGACTTGAATGCTCCTAGGGCTTCCCTCCCCCCAAAAAATCCCCCAAAAAGTGTAGAGACTTTAATAACTGGAGAACAAAGTAACATTGTAACATAAAGGTGCTTTATTGTAGTGGAAAGAAATATGTTGTAGTCAAGACACAAAAATACACACATTTTTACAAAGTTACACATTTATGTACAGTACATATCAGTATATTAACAAAAGTAAAACTGGAGGAGATATATCCAAAATACCTGCAGATTCAGATTGTGATTATTTACATAGCTTTTCTGTAGATACACTAGAGGAGTATCTACCTTCATTAATAGCTTTTCGGGTGAAATATCTTTCATTCTGTAGTCTAAACAGTACTACTCAGCAAGTTCAACCTAGCAGTTGTACATTATAGTTTGTGTACATTCAAAGTGAAAAGTGAGATATAATGTCAGAAAAAGGTCATTAAACGTAGGACTCCTTGGCATAAGAATACTCCTCGAATACGGGCTGGCTGCACCTCCGTGACACCGTCTCATGGTGTGACATGGTCTCATGGCGTGCTCTCGACACAGACTCAGACATCGCTCGCTGGCGGAACCCTCCGGAATGTTGTTGGACTGCGGTGACATCATCACTGTCTGTCCCCTGAAAGAAGCAGTCTGCGTATTGATTGACGGTACAGGAGTACATGAAGTTTGCGTTCATAGAAGCTGGGCGGGAATTCCTGCTAAGAGTGGCGGCTGCGGCCTTGACAGTCATGGAGCCGTAATGTGACAGGGTGAGCTGAGCCACACTCTGGACTGCCTGCTCGTACGAGGGGGGTTGCAATGGCAGTCTGCTATCCACCTGCTGGAAGGCCTCCATGGCAGACAGGGGATGCTTCTGCCTGAGAGGAGCCTCGGCCTCACTCTGGGAGTCCTCCTGGAGGGTTCCACATGGGAAAGGTTTCTCCTTCTGGAGGTGGCCTTTCTTCAGACTGAATCGGGCGAAGGTTCCCAGGTTCTTGGTCGTCATCGGGGCTTTGCTGTTCACCTTCATAGACTGGGTGCGTCGCTTGGCCACTTCCACCGTGTCCGCCCTCGGATGTGTGGACTGGGCCCTGCGTGGGCAGCCCGGGGAGGCCAGCGGCGAGCTGGTAAACACAGAACCCTCCGATGCATTGGAGGTGGTGCTCTCCAGGGAGCAGGATGACGAGCATGACGGATGGCTGCCGCCGAGTTTGGGAAGGGACAGCGTGGCGGCAGGCCTGGTAGCGGCACCATGCCCCGGGAGCAGGAAGGAGTCATTAGAGATCTGCTTTTTGAGTGGCTGCTCCTCAAAGTCCCGGCCCTCCACGGAGAAGTCGTCATGGCTACGGGCCAGGTTCCTTTTCCCAGCAGAGAGGAAGATGATTGGCTCTGAGCAGCGGCGGTTAAAGGGTGTCTTGTTGGTGAAGGAGTGGAAGATGGCATTGGTAGGGCAGGAGGGGACAGTGCCACGTTCCATCCCGCACGCGGAGAGGAAAGATGGGGACGAGCTGCCACTTTCCCCCTCTCCCTGCATGGACCCCATGCTGTCCCCCTCAGAGTCCGGGTCAGTGCTGTCATATGCAGAGTCGTGCCGCTGTGACAACACAGATTCTGAGGAGAAAGAGGCAGAATGTTGATCAGTTGCAGTGTATGATTCCTATTCCCATCATTCTACTTTGAAATGTGTTCCCAGAAATCTGTGTTCACAGAATGTTTTCAATTTCTGTGATACAATGTGTAGCACTGCAAAGAGTGGTGCCTAAGCTCTTACCTGAGCTATCTTCCTCAGGATCTCCCAAAAGGCTCAGGATTTCTTTTCCAAAGATCTCACTGCAATGCTCTATCAGGAACTCTGTCAGCTCTACCACCTAAAGGAAACATCATAAAAGAGCATAAAAGGTCAACATTACTTAGAAAGAGGGTTGGCATCTCCTTTCACTGAAAAACTTAGTCCTGTTTCAGTGCAGACTACTGTAGCGTAACGTTCTCACGAAACCACAGGCCTATACACAGACACACAAAACACACATACACACACTGTGGTTTTCAGTGCCACATTGGCAGCTTCAAAGAGTCCAGTCAGAACCGTATTCTCACCTTGTTCACGGTCTGCACGTCTAAGGACATGTCGTCCTTCCGCAGCAGAGTGGGAGCGATGCACACCGCCAAATTATTGGCGTCCATCATGTTGACGTGCACGCTCTTCGTGATGTGGTGGAACACACACAGAAGGTTCCGCAGCAGCAGGATGTTGGGCCCTGGTAGCTTGTCAACCACCCTGAGAGGAGGAGGGAAGAAAGAAGGGAGGAGAGAAAGAACAGGAAGAAAATGTAGATCAGTTTGCCGCTCTTTTTTAAAATTATTATTTTAAGCTTCTCTTTTTGAGAGGGGAATTCAACGAAAAAAGAGAAGAGCCTTGTCTGAAATATACACATTGAGGGGAGAGACACTACTTCCTCTTTATCTGAATCTCTGAAAAACCCCATTCAAAAGCCCCTTGAATATATACTTTGCCACACCTACAATAGCAATGGAAAAGTTCAGGGATTTTTGTATTCAACCAAACGCCTCACATTAGCTTACAGTTTTATAGGTCACCAATGGGGGTGACTGGACAGGTGGTATAGTAGCTAGTAGCTATAGTAGCTAGTGCTAATGCCACATTTAGCATAGCATTAACAGTTGGTCCTAGTAGTGGCTAGCTAATGCTACTTTTAGCCTAGCATCAGCTCGTTAGTGTTTGGTAGCTTACCTCTTGAGCTGCAAGCCTCTCTGGTGGACATCCTCACTCTCGAGGGCCTTCGTCCAGGTCTCAAACAGCTCCGACACTAGCAGACGTCCCGGGATCTCGTTCAGAAAACTCTGTAATTAGGAGGGAATGTGTTGGTGGTTAGAACACAATGGAAGACTGCTGATAAGTAGCGAGAGTGTCCAATGGATGGATGGACGGACAGATGGGACAGATGAGTGAACAGATGGACTCTTTACCTTGAGTAGACCCACCAGGAGAACCACGGGCAGGGCATCCATCTCCACCTCCATCCCACTGTTGAGCTGCTCCCTGATGGCCTTTAGAGTCTTATTGTTGCATGTCGTCCTGAACACCCCCTCTGTGGAGGGGCCTTTCTTCCATAGAAGCACCAATATCTCCTGGTGGGGAGAGAGAAGAACAAGCAGAGGTCAGACCAGGCTGAGAAAAGGCATGAACAAATCAAACAACCTGCTGTGTGTGTGTGTGTGTGTGTGTGTGTGTGTGTGTGTGTGTGTGTGTGTGTGTGTGTGTGTGTGTGTGTGTGTGTGTGTGTGTGTGTGTGTTCTGTGAGGGGGAGGGGGAAGGCAGGGTCAGAGTGAGACAGGAGGTTGGTGCATTGTGTGTGTTCATCAGCTGGAACATCACATGTAAATCAAATCAATGGTTGGGTTACAGACAGGCAGGTTCTTAGCAACCATTATCAAATGCTTTGTTAACTGCACTTATTAGTGACAATTTAATGACCTGATTAATCAAGTGCCCTAATCAATAAATCACTTCATAAACTGAACTACCATAATGATTCCTAGTGATTCCTAACTATTGAATTGACATGCACCTCATTCTACCAAGATGTTTAGTTAAAAGGGTTTATTTATTTTAGAGGACGCTACCTAGTGGGCACTACCTAGTGGGCACTACCAAACGGACACTTGGTAGGATGAGGTGCGGGTCAAATCAACTGCTCTCACTACAACTCATTATGGCAGTTCATTATGGCAGTTCATTATGGCAGTTCATTATGGCAGTTCATTATGGCAGTTCAGTTCATGAATTGAAAGTGTTATGTTATATCGCACAATCAATCAAATCTTTCTCACTCAATGCTGACATACAAAGATAGTACAGAACCAAGATAGTTGTGGTAGAGTGACGTACTGTGATGGGCTTGGGAAGCATCCCATCCTCTGGGCAGATCTTGGAGAGAGGCTGTCCAAACAGTTGGCTCTTGGAGTCTGTGTCTGGACAGGAGGACATGCTGTTGAGGGTGGAACTCCTCTTCAATTTCCTCAAGATGCTGATGCTTCTCTTACTGTTGCCGCCCTTTTCTGTTATGAAAGAAGCCAAATGATTAGAGAACTTGAGTAGGTATAGATGTAGTGTGCAGTATTGGGCACAGTATACAGTAATGCTAACTGATACCATGACGTTGTTTTTCAGCGATGTTCAAACTCACCAATGGGCTGCGTTGCTTTTGCGTTACACAACTCCCTGGGCAGGGTGGGGATCTTTGTGCCGCCCTGGAAACACAAAACAGGAGATGTTGTCATGAGAATGTGTGAGGAACGTGTGGCAGGGGAGGGAGGGGAGGAGCCTCTGCTCTATGCCCCTAAACCCCACCCCCTGTGTCTGCACGCCTGTTTCCATGTGAGGGTGCAGGGTGGTAAGAGTGTTACTCACCCACACACCCTCCTTAAACTCCTCCATCACAAACAATTTACCCCTCAGAATTTACCCCCCCAGAAACCCCCATCAAAACACCCACCACTTTCACACTAATATATACTGAAGATCAACACAAGGTTCTCCATTTGGACGAAACAACACAAACCCTCCAAAAAGCATCATCACTGTACAGTATCAATCAACTGTTACAACGAATACACTTGTGTTATGTAAGTGCTTATTATCTGAGCAACAGATTGCAGTAGTTAGAATTCCCCCATTAAACCTAAAAATAAACTAGGGAAACCAAAGGTGTTTCCAGAACAGTTGACACATGGATGAGAGAAGCAGAAGCGGGGTCTGTACTGTACGGTACTCACATCAAGGGGAAACTCGATAAACGGGTCCATGCCACTACCTGTTAGAGTTTTAGCCTTAAACACACAGAGAGAGAGAGAGAGAGAGGAGAGAGAGAGAGAGAAAGAGAGAGAGAGAGAGAGAGAGAGAGAGAGAGAGAGAGAGAGAATTATCTATAATGCAGATTAAAGTTGTTGAAGATAAAGTTGACTCCTTCCAGAAACAATTATAATATTTCGGTAAAGGTCAATGTATGCTCATTCTAATTCTATATTTACATGGTGTCAAACAAAGGCCTATATATGTCTCAATGACCATAGATCATGTTTTGACGTACTGCAATGTGTGCTGCATTGAGTGCCTTTCTAAGAATGTCCAATACTCCGTCCTTACTGATAATGGACATTTCTAGAGGTTATATCCTTACTGATAATGGCCCTTTCTAGAGGTTACAGTATATTCCTCTTCAGAGCCATCAAAGCCCATCAACAGGAGAGAAATAGATTGAATAAGAGTGAATATTATGAAGTGGCAACACAATGATATCTTGAAATCAATAGCCGAGCAATACAACGGTATCTCGATATCAATGACGACTGCAGACAGGCGAAAGCAGATCCATCTTTTCTACAGTATCTGCCATCACCCCCTTTGGTAAGGAGAATCTGAGTAAGGTATCAGGGAATAGGTCTACATACGACACAGTATGTGGTAATAAATCACACAGCTCTTCTCTGTTTCAGCTGTTCTAATTGCTGTTATTGTATATTTAGCACACTGGAGAGTAAGCTAAAGCTTCATCCCAAATGGCACCCTGTTCCGTATAGTTTTGTTCAGTGTACTGTATACAGAATAGGGTGCCATTTGGGACGGGACCCTAAGTGAGAAACTTACTGTGATACTGTTGCTCAGCACCTTCATCAGAACACTTGGGAGGGGTGTGATAGAACCTGCCGTCTCTGTTGCTGCTTTAATTTTCCTGGAAAGATTCAAATACATACATACAAATATGAATATTTGATTGACCTCATGTAAATCCCTAGTTATTCTGGTGAGCCATAATGGAGAAAGATGGATAGAGACTAGTCCCTGTTTAGAGGGGTGTGGATAGAGACTAGTCCCTGTTTAGATGGGTGGGGGGGACCATCAAAAAGATGGTCAAATGGATATTGTCAATATGATAAAATCTTTATTATTATTTATGAGTGAAAATTTATGAGTGATTATGAGTGAAAAGGATGATTACCACTAATAATTGTATGACAGAAAATGTTTAACTATATACGATAAGTTGTGATATCATGAAGAATGGTAATATTAACTAAAATACAGTTCCTATCTCCATCACAGATGTCTTTCTACTACCTTTCAATACTAATTCTACACTTAGCCCAATACTAATTAATATAATCATATGTGCCATTTAGCAGACGCTTTTATCTAAAGAGACTTACAGTCAAGCATTTTATATCTTATACTGTATGTAATTGAATGACATAGACAGTACAGTCCCATTGATACTGCAAGTTACTACAAATACATTGATAGATCCCACAATGTTTCTATAATACGTAAGCAGAGACCCCCAAAAATAAAATAAAAGGGTTATTATAAATAATTGTATAGTATAACCCAGTAACCAGGTTAGCCATTTACGGCACAATCAAGGGACATTTACAGTATCTATAGAGGTAATAGTGCTGTGTTTTAGTTAGTTCTTTTATTTTTCTGTGTTTTTTTTGTTTATGCATTGTATGTGCAGGGCTCCCTTGCGAAAGAGACCTTGGTCTCAATGGTGACTCCCTGTTTAAATAAAGGTCCAATAAAAACTAACAAAATAGTAGTGCTTACCTGTGAAGTGTATCCAACCAGCGTTCTTTCACCTCAGGCAAGCTGCAGGCAAAAGAACAGCGTGGCGTGAGTTACTAATCCACAGTGAAAGAGGAACAAACCAAACGCACGGACAGACAGACTAACAGACTGAAGAGACACAGCACGCCCTCTGGCTCTTTTAACTACAGCCCGTTGGAAACTCTAACTCAGTCATGGGGACAGGAAGCAGCGTCATGGCGGCCCCCGACCAAAGACACCACTTCCTCTTGGGTTGGGGCTGCTGCTATCATCGCCATGTGGAAAGAGACACGTGGAGACTAAGCCTAAGTCTAACCTGTATAGATGATAGGAATACCTTTAGTTGTAAAAGGGGATCACTTCACTCTGGGGAAGCCTGGATGTCTGAGTGAGGCCTTTAGAAATTGTGTTTTATTTTGGTGTCTTTGTTTTCCTTCACCTTTGGCCTACACTAGGGAGTACATTAGGGCCACATTAGGGCCTACACTAGGGCATCAGGGCCCACACTAGGGCCCACACTAGGGCCTACATCAGGGCCCACACTAGGGTCTACACTTTGGCCCACATTAGGGGCAACACTAGGGCCCACACTAGGGCCTACATCAGGGCCTACATCAGGGCCCACACTAGGGTCTACACTAGGGCCTACATCAGGGCCCACACTAGGGTCTACACTTTGGCCCACATTAGGGCCTACACTAGGGCCCATACTAGGGCCTACATCAGGGCCTACATCAGGGCCCACACTAGGGTCTACACTAGGGCCTACATCAGGGCCCACACTAGGGTCTACACTTTGGCCCACATTAGGGGCAACACTAGGGCCCACACTAGGGCCTACATCAGGGCCTCCATCAGGGCCCACACTAGGGTCTACACTAGGGCCTACATCAGGGCCCACACTAGGGTCTACACTTTGGCCCACATTAGGGCCTACACTAGGGCCCATACTAGGGCCTACATCAGGGCCTACATCAGGGCCCACACTAGGGTCTACACTAGGGCCTACATCAGGGCCCACACTAGGGTCTACACTTTGGCCCACATTAGGGCCTACACTAGGGCCCATACTAGGGCCTACATCAGGGCCCACACTAGGGTCTACACTTTGGCCCACATTAGGGCCCACACTAGGGTCTACACTTTGGCCCACATTAGGGCCCACACTAGGGTCTACACTTTGGCCCACATTAGGGCCCACACTAGGGTCTACACTTTGGCCCACATCAGGGCCCACACTAGGGTCTACACTTTGGCCCACATTAGGGCCTACACTAGGGACCATACTTTTGGATTACTGTAAAAGAGAGCTGTAAAAGAGGCTTTTACATACCCTTTCCCAAAATACCAGCTCATGTACAGTTGGTGCTTACTGGTAAACAGTAGGCTGATGAACTGGTGAACCCCAGACTCTAGTCAACAACGGTCACACTTATTTGACTAGTTTGTATGACAAGAAACCGTGGGAGTCTATGACTCAGACCCCAATAACATGACTAAATTACCCATATCTACACCAACAAGGGATATCTATAATTCCTGATCAAAACAGGCACTGATTGTTATTAGCCATTTATAACATTAATAACTAAATAACTTTTCAATCCCCTTCAATTTTGTTCCATTCAATGTTATGTCTGTTTGTCTCCATTTGTGACCATGCAATTTCCAACCTCTATATTTATTTGAAAGACCCAGGTTTCCTGATAAAGTCCATTGCTGTAAAGCCTCTGACATGTGACCTGAGGTCTGATGGTCAGCTTCACACTTCCTGTTTCACCAGCCATTATCTTGTGATGGTGTAGATTTGTCTAACTTCCCTATTTCATTCAAGACCTTATGGAAAGCATCTCTGAAGAACCTCAATATGTTTTTAGGTCAATCCAAGGATACTGGATTTTTGTGCTGCTTGTGCACAGTATATCTCCCAGGAAAACCAAAAGGGTCAAACGTAACTTAAAGGAACTGTTCATTTTAATCTTGAATTTGAACTTATGAATGATAGAGTTGACTCTATTATCCTCGTATTGTAATAGTTGTACTTTGAAATGCCAGCAAGCTGAACTTACTGCTCAGTAGTGGCTCATTGTGTAGTTTTCTAACCTTTAAACTTTGGGAGTTCAGAGAATTAGTCATTGTCATGTAATGTCAGTAGTGAGAAAAAACAGAGAAACATCACTTGTTATTTGTTATGTCTATGTTGAGAACGATGAGTGAGAAATGTTTTTCACTGAGTTAAAAGAGTCGTGTTTCCATCTGAGTGTGCCTGCCAGTTCATATGTCTCTCTCTGTGTGTGTGTGTGTGTGTGTGTGTGTGTGTGTGTGTGTGTGTGTGTGTGTGTGTGTGTGTGTGTGTGTGTGTGTGTGTGTGTGTGTGTGTGTGTGTGTGTGTGTGTGTGTGTGTGTGTGTGCATGTGCGCCTGTCTGCATACGCGTCTGTGTGTTTGCACATGTGTGAGTATGAGTGGGCACTCATGTATGGACACGGAGGATGGCTGTTGCTCACCAGAAGGACACCACACAGACGGCGAGTGGCCAGGCCAAAATGAGGGAGGTCCTGAGGTCGATCTCTCCCCCTCCTCCCTCTTCCTCAAAGCCACAAAGCCACAGATCCTCCAGACTCACCCTATGCTTCAGACGGTAGCTAGCACTGGATCTAAATGAGAGAGAGAGAGAGAGAGAGAGACAGAGAAAGAGAAAGAGAAAGAGAAAGAGAAAGAGAAAGAGAAAGAGAAAGAGAAAGAGAGACAGAAGGAGAAGCTTAGGTGGCCATGATGGAATATGAAGGCTAGTAGGCCTGACTAGGACTGCATCTCTGCTCATCAGGACTAGATAACTCCACTTCTCTATCCAATGGCTTCTATAGGTACTAATGTATTCCTCATTATTGTCATCTATTTCTGAATCAGTGATTGGTTATTTATCACTCAGAAACAGGAAGTGATCTTATTTCTCTCTCTTTATGAATGCATTGTGTTCCATGACAAGCTTCCTGTCTGTCTGTCTGTCTGTCTGTCTGTCTGTCTGTCTGTCTGCTCGTGAGGAGGAAGGCACACTCTCATGGCCTAGGTCACCATTTTTGATTTGCTACGAAATTCAAATTGTCACCTTGTCGCGTGTGGATCCACAGACCTACGCATTTACTGTATGACTGGTCGTGGAAACATTTTGTGATTTTGTGTAGAGCCTAGAATCAAAGTGTTCCGGTAATCAGGGTCCATTCAGGCAAAGTAAATAGAATGGAAAGTGGATGCATCCAAAATGGCACCCTATTTCCTCCCTGTGAGCTCTAGTCAAAGTACTGTTGTGCACTATAGAGAAAATAAGGTGCCATTTGGGAAACAGAATCGATGGAAGGTGGGATGGGGGAGAGAGAGATGGGAGGAAGAGAGGAAGGAAATTGAAGTTGCATAATTATACTGGTTAGTGAGGAAATCTACACACAATACCTCATAATGACAAAGTGAAAATGTGTTTTTATAAATTTTTGAAAATGTATTGAAAATGAAATGCAGAAAAATCTAATTTACATAAGTATTCACACCCCTGAGTAAATACATGTTAGAATCACCTTTGGAGGCGATTACAGCTGTGAGTCTTTCTGGGTAAGGCTCTAAGAGCTTTCCACACCTGGATTTTACAATATTTGCACATGGTTATTTTTAAAATTCTTCAAGCTCTGTCAAGTTGGTTGTTGATAATTGCTAGACAACCGTTTTCAGGTCTTGCCATAGATTTTCAAGCTGATATAAGTCAAAACTGCAAGTAGGCCACTCAGGAACATTAGAGGTCAGGGAAGAGGTCAGTGACCTGGAGTGTGGTGCCGGAACAACAACCTCTCCCTCAACTTCAGTAAGACCAAGGAGCTGATTGTGGACTAGATGAAACGGGGGGGCGAGCACACCTCCATCTACATCGACAGGCCGCAGTAGAGAAGGTCGACAGCTTCAAGTTCCTCACTAGAGACTTAAAATGGTCCTAACACACGCACAGTTGTGAGGGCGCGACAGCGCCTCTTCCCCCTCAGGAGGTTGAAAAAGTTTGGCATGGGCCCTCAAATCTTCAAAAAGTTCTACAACTGCACCATTGGGGGCATCTTGACTGTCTGCATCACTGCCTGGTATGGCAATAGAACCGCCCTCAATTGTATGGCGCTAGAGAGGGGGATGCGGACAGCCCAGTACATCACTGGGGCCAAGCTCCCTGCCATCCAGGACCTCTATATCAGGCAGTGTGGTAGGAAGGCCCGGAAAATTGTTAAAGATTTCTCTCTGCTTCCGAACGGCAAGTGGTACCGGTGCATCAAGTCTGGCACCAACAGGCTCTTGAACAGCTTCTATCACCAAGCAATAAGACTGCTAAATAGCTAACTTAATAGCTATACGGACTATCCGAGTTAACCTTGTGTCCTTATTGACCTTTTATTTTTGCACACTCACAGGGCCCTACACACTCACAGGGCCTACACACTCACACTCACAGGACCTACACACTCACACTCACAGGGCCCTACACACTCACAGGGCCTACACACTCACAGGGCCCTAGACACTCACAGGGCCCTACATACTCACAGGGCCCTACATACTCACAGGGCCCTACATACTCACAGGGCCCTACACACTCGCAGGGCCCTACACACTCACAGGGCCTACACACTCACACTCACTCCATCATCTGCTCACTCACACCTAACATGCACATACAGTACATTTAGACTGACTCCATGCACACCCACTTACATACAAGTTGCTGCTATGTTTATCTTAAATCCTGATTCCTAGTCACTTTACCCCTATACATATCTACCTCTATCACTCCAGTATCCCTGCACATTGTACATATGGTATTGGAATTGACTCTGTATATAGCACGCATACTTAATGTATTCTTCAAATTTCAGGACATAAAGTTAATTTCTTTGCCACATTTTTTGCAGTTTTACTTCAGTGCCTTGTTGCAAACAGGATGAATGTTTTGGAATATTTTTATTCTGAACTGGCTTCTTCCTTTCACTTTGTCATTTAGATTAGTATTGTGGAGTAACTACAATGTTGTTGATCCATCCTCTGTTTTCTCCTATCACAGCCATTAACCTCTTTAACTGTTTTAAAGTCACCATTGGCCTCATGGTGAAATCCCTGAGTGGTTTCCTTCCTCTCCAGCAACTGAGTTAGGAAAGATGCCTATATCTTTGTAGTGACTGGGTGTATTGACACACCATCCAAAGTGTAATGAATACACCATGTTCAAAAGGATATTCAATGTCAGTTTTTTAAATGTATTTTTTATCTACCAATCAGAGCCCTTCTTTGCAAGGCATTGGAAAACCTCCATGGTCTTTGCGGTTGAATCTGTTTGAAATTCACTGCTCGACTGAGGGCCCTTACAGATAATTGTATGTGTGGGGTATAGAGATGAGGTAGTCATTCAAAAATCATGTTCAACATTATTATTGCACACAGAGTGAGTTCCATGCATCTTACTATGTGACTTTTTAAGCACATTTTTACTCCTGAACCTATTTAGGATTGCCATAACAAAGGGGTTGAATACTTGACTGAAGACATATCAGCTTTTAATTTGAATGAACTAGTAACACTTTCTAAAAACATAATTCCACATTGACATTATGGGTTATTGTTTGTAGATCAGTGACACAAAATCTACATTTAATACATTTTAAATTCCCGGCTGTAACAAAATGTCAAGTGGTGTGAATAATTTCTGAAGGCACTGTATTCAGAAGAAGACATCTGCATTCGTCACAAATGTACTGAGCCTCGTGGTGCCTCTGCTGGAAAAGAGGGAAGCAAAGTACAGTAGAGTGAAAGGAAGACCTGCCTACACAATGGACCAGAGTGATTGATTCAACTCCCACTTGAGACGTGAAGAATGCGTCCACTGTTTTCGTTGAAACAGAGAACATTCTGAATATTTTATCTTGGTTAGCATCAAGTTTTACAATCAAAATTTAGATTACACTAATCTACTTTCATACTGTATTGTTTAACCTACGAGCTTACTACTGTCAATATCTCATAATAAGAGAAACTCTGACCTAAATGTGCACTGTCTATTTATTTTATTTAATGTAGTGGAGTAAAACTTCAGAGGTAGAGATGTCAAATATTATCTTAGATATTTATATCACATTGAAAAAGGAGAAGACAGATGAAGAGAAAATGAAAGTTCCAGTCATATCCATTTCCTGTTTGGGCTAATATAACTCTTAGAGGAAATCACCCTGCTTTCTGCTTTGTATTTAGCCAGCCAACGATGACTTTACTGTTTACTATAATAGAAAAGCTGTTAGGAAAGAGAATTCCCCGGACTCCCCGAGCATATACCCTCCTGCTGCGCTGTTACACTAACTTCACCTTTCAGACTCCCCTACTGTAAACCCTCCTGCTACGCTGTTACACTAACTTCACCTTTCAGACTCCCCTACTGTAAACCCTCCTGCTGCGCTGTTACACTAACTTCACCTTTCAGACTCCCCTACTGTAAACCCTCCTGCTACGCTGTTACACTAACTTCACCTTTCAGACTCCCCTACTGTAAACCCTCCTGCTGCGCTGTTACACTAACTTCACCTTTCAGACTCCCCTACTGTAAACCCTCCTGCTACGCTGTTACATTAACTTCACCTTTCAGACTCCCCTACCGTAAACCCTCCTTCACCTTTCAGACTCCCCTACCGTAAACCCTCCTGCTACGCTGTTACACTAACTTCACCTTTCAGACTCCCCTACCGTAAACCCTCCTTCACCTTTCAGACTCCCCTACCGTAAACCTTCCTGCAGCGCTGTTACACTAACTTCACCTTTCAGACTCCCCTACCGTAAACCCTCCTTCACCTTTCAGCCTACCTTACTGTAAACCTTCCTGCTACGCTGTTACATTAACTTCACCTTTCAGCCTACCTTACTGTAAACCTTCCTACTATGCTGTTACATTAACTTCACCTTTCAGCCTACCTTACTGTAAACCTTCCTACTACGCTGTTACATTAACTTCACCTTTCAGCCTACCTTACTGTAAACCTTCCTACTATGCTGTTACATTAACTTCACCTTTCAGACTCCCCTACTGTAAACCCTCCTTCACCTTTCAGACTCCCCTACCGTAAACCCTCCTGCTACGCTGTTACATTAACTTCACCTTTCAGACTCCCCTACTGTAAACCCTCCTGCTGCGCTGTTACACTAACTTCACCTTTCAGACTCCCCTACTGTAAACCCTCCTGCTACGCTGTTACACTAACTTCACCTTTCAGCCTACCTTACTGTAAACCCTCCTGCTACGCTGTTACATTAACTTCACCTTTCAGCCTACCTTACTGTAAACCTTCCTACTATGCTGTTACATTAACTTCACCTTTCAGCCTACCTTACTGTAAACCTTCCTACTATGCTGTTACATTAACTTCACCTTTCAGACTCCCCTACCGTAAACCCTCCTTCACATTTCAGACTCCCCTACCGTAAACCCTCCTGCTACGCTGTTACATTAACTTCACCTTTCAGCCTACCTTACTGTAAACCTTCCTACTATGCTGTTACATTAACTTCACCTTTCAGACTCCCCTACCGTAAACCCTCCTTCACCTTTCAGACTCCCCTACCGTAAACCCTCCTTCACATTTCAGACTCCCCTACCATAAACCCTCCTGCTACGCTGTTACATTAACTTCACCTTTCAGACTCCCCTACCGTAAACCTTCCTTCACCTTTCAGACTCCCCTACCGTAAACCCTCCTGCTACGCTGTTACACTAACTTCACCTTTCAGACTCCCCTACTGTAAACCCTCCTGCTACGCTGTTACATTAACTTCACCTTTCAGACTCCCCTACTGTAAACCCTCCTGCTGCGCTGTTACACTAACTTCACCTTTCAGCCTACCTTACTGTAAACCTTCCTACTATGCTGTTACATTAACTTCACCCTTCAGACTCAGGACTCATTATTTGCCTGATTCCATTTTGTTTTTTTCCCCAAATTCTGTTTTGTTATTCCAGGTTTCAGTTTTTCCCAATTTTTGTCCAGTTATTCGTGATATAATTCTGCCAGATACTTTAGGTATAGGCTACTTTTTATTCAAAAAATGTAATTGAGAAGGAATTTTTGGAAAGCCTTTCCATCGACCATTACATTTGAATCATCACTAAAAAGTGGTAGACAAAGTGGTAGACAAAGCACACACAGACAGTTTCTGCCGTTGCCTCTAAATTTGAAGGAAATACAAATCACTATGTATGTTTTCATCCAATTGGTGACAGATTTTCATGCGAATATGCTAAAATCCGCATAAAAACATTACGTGCATTTTCCTACATGAGATGTTTCCTTGTTGCGGGTGTAATGAACACGAGGGAGACAGAGAGCTGGTTTCAAGTGCAGAGCGCAGCAGGTGTGTAATTAAAGGGACCATAGGAGGAGGCAGGTAGCTGGGTCCATACACAGGGGGCCCAAAATGGCAACAGTACAGTCAGGGAAAATGCTAGTAACGTCGTCCGTGAGATCAGGCAATAGGTAAATAACAGGAAATCCGATAGGCTAAGGTACATGAATGGAATAGGCAAAAGGCGCTTTGGGTGAGGCAGGCAAAAACTATCAAACACAGGCAGCGAGAAGGATGGGGGAAAACCAGCGCTCCAAAAAAGTGTGCCTCAAAACAAACAATACCTCACAGTGATGAGGTGCAAGGACCTGAAGTAAATAGTGTGGGAGGATGACATACAGGTGTGTGAACAGGTGATTCGAATTCCGGTGATTGGGATCTGGAGAGTGAGCTGGAAAGTGGGCTGCGTTCCGAGATCTAAGTGTTTGGGTGTGATTTGGACTCCGATGTTACAGCGGGTAAAAGGCTGTGCGTGAAGAAATAGTGCACATATAAATACATTTTGTCTAGTTAAATTCTGGTGTACCAAATAAAAAATACAAGTTAACTGGGTTTCCATCACATTTAACTCTGATGTTTTTCTCACAAAAATAATATGTAGTATATAGCGAGTGTGCCCACTCTGGTCTTGGCACGTTCGCTCTAGCTAACAGCTCACAGATACAGTGCTGGTATAGCCTACATGATGAGACTATTATAGACAGAACAGCAGCCAAGCATCGATCATCATGTCACCAGAATCAGACCCTCGATATTTATTGGAAGCTCATCTCCTTGCACTTTCACCACCCTGTGAAGTTCATTATAACTTATTTCATCTTAGCTTAATAAACCGCATGGTTTCCTGACGAGTCGTAGTGGGAGGACCACACACCACATCATCATGTGACTCCAAGTTTACTTCAATATGATAGTTATTATATTAATATTTGCACATAAAAGCTTTCCACTGACATTTCTCACGTAATGAATTGTATCTATGCATAAAGATCCCACCTTTGTTTTGTCGACATTTGGAAAGTTTACCGACGAGAGAAGAAGTGCTGTATCAACAAGATGAGCACAAATTATATATTGACAGGGTGTTATTGGGCAGTTAATCAGTTCTGTTCTCTGAAGACAAACCTTTAAAGAGAAAACTAAAAGAATAAGACCATCTATAGTATGTGGTGTGTGTCTGTGTGCTGCTCTGTGGACTGTATGTGTACATATTAGTGTGTGTCTGGGTCCATCTGTGTCGGTGTGTCTAGGTCCATCTGTGTGTCTGGGTCCATCTGTGTCGGTGTGTCTGGGTCCATCTGTGTCGGTGTGTCTGGGTCCATCTGTGTCGGTGTGTCTGGGTCCATCTGTGTCGGTGTGTCTGGGTCCATCTGTGTCAGTGTGTCTGGGTCCATCTGTGTCGGTGTGTCTGGGTCCATCTGTGTCGGTGTGTCTGGGCCAATCCGTGTCGGTGTGTCTGGGCCAATCAGTGTTGGTGTGTCTGGGTCTATCAGTGTCGGTGTGTCTGGGTCTATCAGTGTCGGTGTGTCTGGGTCCATCTGTGTCGGTGTGTCTGGGTCCATCTGTGTCGGTGTGTCTGGGTCCATCTGTGTCGGTGTGTGTGGGCCAATCAGTGTTGGTGTGTGTGGGTCTATCAGTGTCGGTGTGTCTGGGTCCATCAGTGTCGGTGTGTCTGGGTCTATCAGTGTCGGTGTGTCTGGGCCAATCAGTGTCGGTGTGTGTGAGTGTATCTGTGTCGGTGTGTCTGGGTCCATCTGTGTCGGTGTGTGTGAGTGTATCTGTGTCGGTGTGTCTGGGTCCATCTGTGTCGGTGTGTGTGAGTGTATCTGTGTCGGTGTGTCTGGGTCCATCTGTGTCGGTGTGTCTGGGTCCATCTGTGTCGGTGTGTGTGAGTGTATCAGTGTCGGTGTGTCTGGGCCCATCAGTGTCGGTGTGTCTGGGTCCATCTGTGTCGGTGTGTGTGAGTGTATCTGTGTCGGTGTGTGTGAGTGTATCTGTGTCGGTGTGTGTGAGTGTATCTGTGTCGGTGTGTGTGTGTGTATCTGTGTGTGTGTGTGTGTCTGTGTGAGTGTGTCTGTGTCGGTGTGTGTGAGTGTATCTGTGTCGGTGTGTGTGAGTGTATCTGTGTCGGTGTGTGTGAGTGTATCTGTGTCGGTGTGTGTGAGTGTATCTGTGTCGGTGTGTGTGAGTGTATCTGTGTCGGTGTGTGTGAGTGTATCTGTGTCGGTGTGTGTGTGTGTATCTGTGTCGGTGTGTGTGAGTGTATCTGTGTCGGTGTGTGTGAGTGTATCTGTGTCGGTGTGTGTGAGTGTATCTGTGTCGGTGTGTGTGAGTGTATCTGTGTTGGTGTGTGTGAGTGTATCTGTGTCGGTGTGTCTGGGCCAATCAGTGTCGGTGTGTGTGAGTGTATCTGTGTCGGTGTGTGTGAGTGTATCTGTGTCGGTGTGTGTGAGTGTATCTGTGTCGGTGTGTGTGAGTGTATCTGTGTCGGTGTGTCTGGGCCAATCAGTGTCGGTGTGTGTGAGTGTATCTGTGTCGGTGTGTGTGAGTGTATCTGTGTCGGTGTGTGTGAGTGTATCTGTGTCGGTGTGTGTGAGTGTATCTGTGTCGGTGTGTGTGTGTGTGTGTGTGTGTGTGTGTATGTGTCGGTGTGTGTGTGTGTATGTGTCAGTGTGTGAGTACTTATTATGTTCTATATCTTACTTTAGCTTAGAGATGACGATCATGTCGCTGAAGAGGAAGAGTTGTCTCTCTCTGGTCTTCATTCCCTCTGTGATCTGAACACAGGCATCCAAGACCAGCTCTACATTCTCACTGCTGAGACCAAGGACGAAGGGGCATCCAAGACCAGCTCTGCATTCTCACTGCTGAGACCAAGGACGAAGGGGCACAGACACAAAGCACTGAGTCTCCTCCCTAGGGTAGAGAGGGCAGAGAGAGTGGGGGGTCAAAACCATGGCGGAACCGTGCGTGCCTGTGTGTGTGATCAGCCTTCCATCCCACTTGTACCCATTCATCAAAACACAGATCAGTCTTGGACATAACTGAGGGCCAGTTTTCAACTTTGCCTTATGAATATTTTGCCTCATGAACACTTTGCCTCATGAACACTTTGCCTCATGAACACTTTGCCTCATGAACACTTTGCCTCATGAACATTTCAAATCATTTTGTTATTCTTTCTTCATAATATTTTCATGAAATGTCATAGTTTGGTTTGTAGGGGTGTTACAGGAAAACCTTCATTTCTGTCACATATACTCCCTCTCCGGCACTCGAGGTCACCAGGCTGCTCATTATTACACACACCTATCACCATCGTTATGCGCACCAGCCACTCATCAGACTCACCTGGACCATCACCTGCCTGATGTCACTTCCTTTGGTTCTTTCCCCAGGCGTTATTGTTTCTGTTCCAGTGTTCATGTCTGTACACTACCTGTGTCTCTTGTTTTGTTCTATGTTCATTTATTTATTAAATACACTCCCTGGACTTGCTTCCCGACTCCCAGCGAACACGTTACACTTTCAAAGTAGGAGGTTATAGTTTGTGGGGGGTGTTACAGTAAAGCCTTTATTTGAAAGTAGAAGGTCAGTCATTCCAACACTCGGGGCCTATGCTACCCTTGGATCAATGCTAGATAAGCTTTTCATAACGGTTTTATTATTTTATATTTTTATTAAAGTACAAAGACAGTATTTTAATGCTTTATTTAGACAGATTGGGATATAGACGAAAAAGGAAGGCACGCTCTCTCTCTCTCTCTCTCTCTCTCTCTCACACACCCTCACTAACACCCACAGTTTCCCTCTGACCTTCAGGACTTTTTCTTGCCTCCCACAGTTGTGAATAAGAAAGAGGATGTTACATGCAATTTTCATGTTTTGTTATGTTTGTCATCTTTTTTAGAGACCTAACATATCTTCTAATTTGTTACATGTTTCCCTGTATAAACAAAAACATTCACTGTTCATTGTGTCATTCCCATGCTTTGAGTGTCTATGAAGAGAAACCTTTGGCTGTTTAAGCCCTGACTTCGTTATAGTGATATTCTTATAAACATGAAATAAATAACATTAGGGACATAGAATACAATGTGAAGTCTCATAACTATGTGGAACTTATGTCATTTGACGATTTCCCTCTTTCAACGTGTGTGTTTTGGACTGCTATTCAAATTGATATCACAGAGGGACTCTCCCATGTTAGCTTATCGTCGCTGACCTACTTGGCCTTACCACTAAACACAGTGCCTACAGGACTTAACTACAGTTCATAACATATTTCACCATTATCAGTAGAGTATATGCTTAAAGTAACTGTCCAGTGTTTCCAAATTTCAATGAAATATGACCTATACATAATTACAATACGAGTGAAATAGTTTTCCTTCCCAAATGTTATTTTATAGAATTTTTGGGGGGTTCAAATCAAATCAAATGTATTTATATAGCCCTTCGTACATCAGCTGATATCTCAAAGTGCTGTACAGAAACCCAGCCTAAAACCCCAAACAGCAAGCAATGCAGGTGTAGAAGCACGGTGGCTAGGAAAAACTCCCTAGGAAGGCCAAAACCTAGGAAGAAACCTAGAGAGGAACCAGGCTATGTGGGGTGGCCAGTCCTCTTCTGGCTGTGCCGGGTGGAGATTACAACAGAACATGGCCAAGATGTTCAAAAGTTCATAAATGACCAGCATGGTCCAATAATAATAAGGCAGAACAGTTGAAACTGGAGCAGCAACACGGCCAGGTGGACTGGGGACAGCAAGGAGTCATCATGTCAGGTAGTCCTGAGGCATGGTCCTAGGGCTCAGGTCCTCCGAAAGAGAGAAAGAAAGAGAGAAAGAGAGAATTAGAGAGAGCACACTTAAATTCACACAGGACACCGAAGAGGACAGGAGAAGTACTCCAGATATAACAAACTGACCCTAGCCCCCCGACACATAAACTACTGCAGCATAAATACTGGAGGCTGAGACAGGAGGGGTCAGGAGACACTGTGGCCCCATCCGAGGACACCCCCTGACAGGGCCAAACAGGAAGGATATAACCCCACCCACTTTGCCAAAGCACAGCCCCCACACCACTAGAGGGATATCTTCAACCACCAACTTACCATCCTGAGACAAGGCTGAGTATAGCCCACAAACATCTCCGCCACGGCACAACCCAAGGGGGGGACGCCAACCCAGACAGGATGATCACATCAGTGACTCAACCCACTCAGGTGACGCACCCCTCCCAGGGACGGTATGAGAGAGCCCCAGTAAGCCAGTGACTCAGCCCCTGTAATAGGGTTAGAGGCAGAGAATCCCAGTGGAAGAGGGGAACCGGCCAGGCAGAGACAGCAAGGGCGGTTCGTTGCTCCAGAGCCTTTCAGTTCACCTTCCCACTCCTGGGCCAGACTACACTCAATCATATGACCCACTGAAGAGATGAGTCTTCAGTAAAGACTTAAAGGTTGAGACCGAGTTTGCGTCTCTGACATGGGTAGGCAGACCGTTCCATAAAAATGGAGCTCTATAGGAGAAAGCCCTGCCTCCAGCTGTTTGCTTAGGACAATTAGGAGGCCTGCGTCTTGTGACCGTAGCGTACGTGTAGGTATGTACGGCAGGACCAAATCAGAGAGATAGGTAGGAGCAAGCCCATGTAATGCTTTGTAGGTTAGCAGTAAAACCTTGAAATCAGCCCTTGCTTTGACAGGAAGCCAGTGTAGGGAGGCTAGCACTGGAGTAATATGATAATTTTTTTTGGTTCTAGTCAGGATTCTAGCAGCCGTATTTAGCACCAACTGAAGTTTATTTAGTGCTTTATCCGGGTAGCCGGAAAGTAGAGCATTGCAGTAGTCTAACCTAGAAGTGACAAAAGCATGGATTAATTTTTCTGCATCATTTTTGGACAGAAAGTTTCTGATTTTTGCAATGTTACGTAGATGGAAAAAAGCTGTCCTCGAAATGGTCTTGATATGTTCTTCAAAAGAGAGATCAGGGTCCAGAGTAACGCCGAGGTCCTTCACAGTTTTATTTGAGACGACTGTACAACCATTAAGATTAATTGTCAGATTCAACAGAAGATCTCTTTGTTTCTTGGGACCTGGAACAAGCATCTCTGTTTTGTCCGAGTTTAAAAGTAGAAAGTTGAAATGGTGTGGGCATACCCCAATAACCCCAATAACAGAAGGGTATGGGCCTTATACATATATATAATGCGAATACACAGCTGATTGGCCAGCTCATTCTCCTCAGGAGGATGACATCATCCACTGAGGAAATATCAAGCATTTTTTAAAAGGTCTGTTTGAGATACAAGTTTGAGGTGAACTTTTTGAAGTGCTTTTTCTTCAATTTATTCTTTGGCCAAAAAATAAGAGTATAGGATGAACCAACAACATTATTTGGATATTAGTTAACCAAATATTAACTTTTAAAAAGGGTGATTTCAACTGGATAGTTACTTTAAAGATCAAATGACCATTTATAAAATGTTCTACTTCAAAGACACCCACCCGCTGTAGTGAAACTAGAACCCTCCGCCCCCTCACTGTAGCTCAGGGTTCGCTTGCTTGTTGTGTGTTGAACTTGTGGGAGTGAGCGGTGTGACGTCTCTGATGGAAGTTATATTGTGTGGTTGGAGTGGACTCCCCCACCTCTCTGTCTGTGACTGGGTGGTCTGGGTATCAACTACTGCATGGGCTGATCAAAGTATGGAACAATGATCAGACCATAGACTTAGATAGACAACTCTAGTGCCCAAAAGCCTATTTTAGCACGGGCAGCACCATTAAGGACTTTCATAATTTTAAAGTAGTAAACTGAGTGGGACTTCGTATTGGTTAAGGAATGATCACATAATTCCATCCAGGTCATAAGGAGGGATCAGCCAATTAATTAAATAAATACATTTATGTTTTTTGTCACATACACCGGATACTCGTGAGCAAACATTCCAGAACTGCAGGTGGCAGTAAATCGCCAAACTTGGCTTTATACCTGTTCAAACAACACACTACAGATGGCATTGCAACATTTCAGTTTGTTTACCAACTCAGAAGAAGTAGAAGAAGAAAATTGACTACTTCCAAATGGAAATAGCCTTAATTAATGGTGCTGCCTGTACTCTCACAGACTCCATAATGGGACAGATGTAAAGATTGGTTGTCTATCTAAGTCTATGGATCAGCCACATCATTCAACAATATAGAAAATGCCATAATTTAATCCACTGGATTAAACCATATAAATCTTCAAGACACTATTCGTTAAATGATTTATAAAAGGGTTTATACGTATTTTATAAACTGATCATTTTTAGTTTAAAGATGTTCACAAAATCTGTAGTAAATACTTAAAATAGATTGGTTGAATTTGTTCTTGATACAGGATCACCTAAGACATACAGTATCATTCAATATGAGACACCATAGATGAGTTCTCACACAATAGTACTGCAATAATGTGAGCCTGATAAACCTTACAGGCTGCATTTACATAGGTAGCCCAATTCTGATCTTTCCCCCCAATTAATGTAGAAAGCTGAAACAAATTGGTCAAAATACCTATAAGTGGAAAAAGATCAGAATTGGACTGCCTGTGTAAATGGAGCCATATTGACTTTTATCAGTAATCCCTTGAACCACATGCTGGGAAGATAACATTATGTTCAAGGATTTGATATTGAGTGTTGCCGGATGGACAGTCAGTTATTATTGGGGTTATCTATTAGATTATCCCCCTCTGTCCTTTTGATATTTACTGTGGTTGATTAAAACAAATAAAATCAATCAAGTAAATATCACGTTTACCATCTTCGCCATTTGTTTGTCTGTTTCCTTGTTTAAATGTCAATCCCCCCTCCACTGTCTGTGTCCTCAGAGTCACACTAATTTTGATGGGCTGATGAGGGAGTTTTGAGTGGGTTCAGAAAATGTTTGCCAGAGCTTGTGGAAAATTCCCCTACATGACATCTGTGTCCACAGTTACCATAGAGAGTGGGCATTGCAGCCCCCTTTACAGCTACTGAGGTGTCATTATGAGTCATAGTAACACCATTCAACATGTGTTCAGAGCAGGGGGAGCAGGGCAGGGCTGATCACTGTTTATTTTTATGTCATGTACTGAATGTAGGCTGTGAAGTGATGTGAACAGTTGCAAATGAACAATTATTAGGTAAATGACAGGTCCCTTTGAATTATGCTTAGTTCTTGTTAGCTTGTGAAGAAATAATTTGATGGTATTGAATATAGAATAAGCAATGAGTTTTTTCACACGCCAATGAGGTGATTTAGAAGCATATGTTTATGACATAGTTCTGAAAGTTTGCTTCTGAAGAAAAAACCATATTGAATAAGCAACGTGTCTTTTCACAGGTGAATGAGGTTGACTTAGTTGCGTATGTTTATGATATAATCCTGAAATTTGAAAGTGATAAAACTGAAACAAACGGTCAAAGAATTGTACCCCAAAAACAAGTAGTGTAAAGTACTTTAAATACTTTAAAAAAAACTTTACTATTTATATTTTTGCCAACTTTTACTTCTACTTCACTACGTTCCTAAAGAAACATATATATACTTTTTACTCCATACATTTTCCCTGACACCCAAAAGTACTTGTTCCATTTTGACAGGAAAATGGTCCAATTCACACACTAATCAAGAGAACATCCCTGTTCATCCCTGCTGCCTCTAATCTGGCAGACTCACTAAACACAAATGCTTCGTTTGTGCACCTGGCTATCAGTCCATAAAAATAAAACATTTAAAATGGCGCCGCCTGGTTTGCGTAATATACGGATTTTGAAATTGTTTATACTGTTGCTTTTGATACTTAAGTACATTTTAGCAATTCCATTTACTTTGATACTTAAGTATATTTAAAACCAAATACTTTTAGACTTTTACTCAAGCAGTATTTTACTGGGTGACTTTCACTTGTACTTGAGTCCTTTTCTAATTTTTTATCTTTACTTATACTTAAGTATGACAATTGAGTGACAATTGAGTACTTTTTCCACCACTGCCAAAAAATATATATATATATATCAATAAATCAAGCGTATTTTATAAAGCCCTTTTTACATCAGCAGTTGTCACAAAGTGCTTTACAGATACCCAGCCTAAAACCCCAAAAGAGCAAGCAATGCAGATGCAGACGTCAAGCACAGTGGCTAAGTAAAGCTGTCCAATTTCTATCCATTAAAACCTCACAAAGTGGCAGCTGACTGTTAGTGTTGTACCAGTGGAGGCTGCTGAGGGGAGGACGGCTCATAATAAGGACGGCTCGTTTAATGGAAAGTGTCAATGGAATGGTATCAACCACGTGTTTGATGTGTTTGATACCATACAATTGACTCCATTCCAGCCATTATTATGAGCAGTTCTCCCCTCAGCAGCCTCCACTGGTTGGTACGACAGTGAGAACAGAGTGGAGAGGAGCAGAGCAGACTCACCTGATGGAAGACCATGGCATGCTGCACAGAGCCTTCTCAAAAGGCAGGCACGGGGCAGAACGTCGCCTCTGAGCCAAACTGCCATGGTGCTGAAGAGAAACAGAAGGTTTGAACCTAATGTTGAACCTAAGTGTATTGTCAAATAAAAGACATAAGCTGACGCACACAGAAAAACGTTTTATAGAGGCCCACACACACACACACACACGTCCCTACAAGTGAATCAGATAAACCCCTTCATGGTAAAAGGCATAGAAATAGAATAACTAGTAATTATTGGGCCATATTTTTCAAAGATACAGTAAACTGCAAACTGAATTGCAGTTTTTCAATTGTATTTTTTCAATTGTATTTCAGAAATTCATTATACAATGCATTCGGAACGTAATTCAGACGTAACGCTTGGCATTCAGGCCAAAGAGTTCAATCATCATGCTGTGGTCTGTTCTTCACACGCACCATACTCCACAGCATGCAGGTACTCTAATGCACTGTAGTCTGTTCTTCACACGCACCATAGTCCACAGCATGCAGGTACTCTAATGCACTGTAGTCTGTTCTTCACACGCACCATAGTCCACAGCATGCAGGTACTCTAATGCACTGTGGTCTGTTCTTCACACGCACCATAGTCCACAGCATGCAGGTACTCTAATGCACTGTAGTCTGTTCTTCACACGGACCATAGTCCACAGCATGCAGGTACTCTAATGCACTGTAGTCTGTTCTTCACACGCACCATACTCCACAGCATGCAGGTACTCTAATGCACTGTGGTCTGTTTTTCACACGCACCATACTCCACAGCATGCAGGTACTCTAATGCACTGTAGTCTGTTCTTCACACGCACCATAGTCCACAGCATGCAGGTACTCTAATGCACTGTGGTCTGTTCTTCACACGCACCATACTCCACAGCATGCAGGTACTCTAATGCACTGTAGTCTGTTTTTCACACGCACCATAGTCCACAGCATGCAGGTACTCTAATGCACTGTAGTCTGTTTTTCACACGCACCATAGTCCACAGCATGCAGGTACTCTAATGCACTGTGGTCTGTTCTTCACACGCACCATACTCCACAGCATGCAGGTACTCTAATGCACTGTGGTCTGTTTTTCACACGCACCATACTCCACAGCATGCAGGTACTCTAATGCACTGTAGTCTGTTCTTCACACGCACCATAGTCCACAGCATGCAGGTACTCTAATGCACTGTGGTCTGTTCTTCACACGCACCATACTCCACAGCATGCAGGTACTCTAATGCACTGTGGTCTGTTCTTCACACGCACCATAGTCCACAGCATGCAGGTACTCTAATGCACTGTGGTCTGTTCTTCACACGCACCAGGTACTCTAATGCACTAGTCCACAGCATGCAGGTACTCTAATGCACTGTAGTCTGTTCTTCACACGCACCATAGTCCACAGCATGCAGGTACTCTAATGCACTGTGGTCTGTTTTTCAATGCACTGCACCATAGTCCACAGCATGCAGGTACTCTAATGCACTGTAGTCTGTTCTTCACACGCACCATAGTCCACAGCATGCAGGTACTCTAATGCACTGTGGTCTGTTCTTCACACGCACCATAGTCCACAGCATGCAGGTACTCTAATGCACTGTAGTCTGTTCTTCACACGCACCATAGTCCACAGCATGCAGGTACTCTAATGCACTGTGGTCTGTTCTTCACACGCACCATAGTCCACAGCATGCAGGTACTCTAATGCACTGTAGTCTGTTCTTCACACGCACCATAGTCCACAGCATGCAGGTACTCTAATGCACTGTGGTCTGTTCTTCACACGCACCATAGTCCACAGCATGCAGGTACTCTAATGCACTGTGGTCTGTTTTTCACACGCACCATAGTCCACAGCATGCAGGTACTCTAATGCACTGTGGTCTGTTTTTCACACGCACCATAGTCCACAGCATGCAGGTACTCTAATGCACTGTGGTCTGTTTTTCACACGCACCATACTCCACAGCATGCAGGTACTCTAATGCACTGTAGTCTGTTCTTCACACGCACCATAGTCCACAGCATGCAGGTACTCTCATGCACTGTAGTCTGTTCTTCACACGCACCATAGTCCACAGCATGCAGGTACTCTAATGCACTGTAGTCTGTTCTTCACACGCACCATAGTCCACAGCATGCAGGTACTCTAATGCACTGTAGTCTGTTCTTCACACGCACCATAGTCCACAGCATGCAGGTACTCTAATGCACTGTAGTCTGTTCTTCACACGCACCATACTCCACAGCATGCAGGTACTCTAATGCACTGTAGTCTGTTCTTCACACGCACCATAGTCCACAGCATGCAGGTACTCTAATGCACTGTAGTCTGTTCTTCACACGCACCATAGTCCACAGCATGCAGGTACTCTAATGCACTGTGGTCTGTTTTTCACACGCACCATACTCCACAGCATGCAGGTACTCTAATGCACTGTAGTCTGTTCTTCACACGCACCATAGTCCACAGCATGCAGGTACTCTAATGCACTGTGGTCTGTTTTTCACACGCACCATAGTCCACAGCATGCAGGTACTCTAATGCACTGTAGTCTGTTCTTCACACGCACCATAGTCCACAGCATGCAGGTACTCTAATGCACTGTAGTCTGTTCTTCACACGCACCATAGTCCACAGCATGCAGGTACTCTAATGCACTGTGGTCTGTTCTTCACACGCACCATAGTCCACAGCATGCAGGTACTCTAATGCACTGTAGTCTGTTCTTCACACGCACCATAGTCCACAGCATGCAGGTACTCTAATGCACTGTGGTCTGTTCTTCACACGCACCATAGTCCACAGCATGCAGGTACTCTAATGCACTGTAGTCTGTTCTTCACACGCACCATAGTCCACAGCATGCAGGTACTCTAATGCACTGTGGTCTGTTCTTCACACGCACCATAGTCCACAGCATGCAGGTACTCTAATGCACTGTGGTCTGTTTTTCACACGCACCATAGTCCACAGCATGCAGGTACTCTAATGCACTGTGGTCTGTTTTTCACACGCACCATAGTCCACAGCATGCAGGTACTCTAATGCACTGTGGTCTGTTTTTCACACGCACCATACTCCACAGCATGCAGGTACTCTAATGCACTGTAGTCTGTTCTTCACACGCACCATAGTCCACAGCATGCAGGTACTCTAATGCACTGTAGTCTGTTCTTCACACGCACCATAGTCCACAGCATGCAGGTACTCTAATGCACTGTAGTCTGTTCTTCACACGCACCATAGTCCACAGCATGCAGGTACTCTAATGCACTGTAGTCTGTTCTTCACACGCACCATAGTCCACAGCATGCAGGTACTCTAATGCACTGTAGTCTGTTCTTCACACGCACCATAGTCCACAGCATGCAGGTACTCTAATGCACTGTGGTCTGTTCTTCACACGCACCATAGTCCACAGCATGCAGGTACTCTAATGCACTGTAGTCTGTTCTTCACACGCACCATACTCCACAGCATGCAGGTACTCTAATGCACTGTAGTCTGTTCTTCACACGCACCATAGTCCACAGCATGCAGGTACTCTAATGCACTGTAGTCTGTTCTTCACACGCACCATAGTCCACAGCATGCAGGTACTCTAATGCACTGTGGTCTGTTTTTCACACGCACCATACTCCACAGCATGCAGGTACTCTAATGCACTGTAGTCTGTTCTTCACACGCACCATAGTCCACAGCATGCAGGTACTCTAATGCACTGTGGTCTGTTCTTCACACGCACCATAGTCCACAGCATGCAGGTACTCTAATGCACTGTGGTCTGTTTTTCACACGCACCATAGTCCACAGCATGCAGGTACTCTAATGCACTGTGGTCTGTTCTTCACACGCACCATACTCCACAGCATGCAGGTACTCTAATGCACTGTGGTCTGTTTTTCACACGCACCATAGTCCACAGCATGCAGGTACTCTAATGCACTGTGGTCTGTTCTTCACACGCACCATAGTCCACAGCATGCAGGTACTCTAATGCACTGTGGTCTGTTCTTCACACGCACCATAGTCCACAGCATGCAGGTACTCTAATGCACTGTGGTCTGTTCTTCACACGCACCATAGTCCACAGCATGCAGGTACTCTAATGCACTGTAGTCTGTTCTTCACACGCACCATAGTCCACAGCATGCAGGTACTCTAATGCACTGTGGTCTGTTCTTCACACGCACCATAGTCCACAGCATGCAGGTACTCTAATGCACTGTGGTCTGTTTTTCACACGCACCATAGTCCACAGCATGCAGGTACTCTAATGCACTGTGGTCTGTTCTTCACACGCACCATAGTCCACAGCATGCAGGTACTCAAATGCACTGTGGTCTGTTTTTCACACGCACCATAGTCCACAGCATGCAGGTACTCTAATGCACTGTGGTCTGTTCTTCACACGCACCATAGTCCACAGCATGCAGGTACTCTAATGCACTGTGGTCTGTTTTTCACTGTACTGTTCACCATACCATAGTCCACAGCATGCAGGTACTCTAATGCACTGTGGTCTGTTTTTCACACGCACCATAGTCCACAGCATGCAGGTACTCTAATGCACTGTGGTCTGTTTTTCACACGCACCATAGTCCACAGCATGCAGGTACTCTAATGCACTGTGGTCTGTTTTTCACACGCACCATAGTCCACAGCATGCAGGTACTCTAATGCACTGTAGTCTGTTCTTCACACGCACCATAGTCCACAGCATGCAGGTACTCTAATGCACTGTGGTCTGTTTTTCACACGCACCATAGTCCACAGCATGCAGGTACTCTAATGCACTGTGGTCTGTTTTTCACACGCACCATAGTCCACAGCATGCAGGTACTCTAATGCACTGTAGTCTGTTCTTCACACGCACCATACTCCACAGCATGCAGGTACTCTAATGCACTGTAGTCTGTTCTTCACTGTGGTCTGTTCTTCACGCACCATACTCCACAGCATGCAGGTACTCTAATGCACTGTGGTCTGTTCTTCACACGCACCATACTCCACAGCATGCAGGTACTCTAATGCACTGTGGTCTGTTTTTCACACGCACCATACTCCACAGCATGCAGGTACTCTAATGCACTGTGGTCTGTTTTTCACACGCACCATAGTCCACAGCATGCAGGTACTCTAATGCACTGTGGTCTGTTTTTCACACGCACCATAGTCCACAGCATGCAGGTACTCTAATGCACTGTGGTCTGTTTTTCACACGCACCATAGTCCACAGCATGCAGGTACTCTAATGCACTGTGGTCTGTTTTTCACACGCACCATAGTCCACAGCATGCAGGTACTCTAATGCACTGTAGTCTGTTCTTCACACGCACCATAGTCCACAGCATGCAGGTATGCACTCTAATGCACTGTGGTCTGTTTTTTTCACACGCACCATAGTCCACAGCATGCAGGTACTCTAATGCACTGTGGTCTGTTTTTCACACGCACCATAGTCCACAGCATGCAGGTACTCTAATGCACTGTAGTCTGTTCTTCACACGCACCATACTCCACAGCATGCAGGTACTCTAATGCACTGTAGTCTGTTCTTCACACGCACCATACTCCACAGCATGCAGGTACTCTAATGCACTGTGGTCTGTTTTTCACACGCACCATACTCCACAGCATGCAGGTACTCTAATGCACTGTGGTCTGTTCTTCACACGCACCATACTCCACAGCATGCAGGTACTCTAATGCACTGTGGTCTGTTTTTCACACGCACCATACTCCACAGCATGCAGGTACTCTAATGCACTGTGGTCTGTTCTTTATTTAGTCTTGCTATAGAAACTTAATACCACACTTTGCAGCAAGTGATAATTGCCATAAAACAGGAGATGTATTGGCTGTCTAGACTGCGGAATCAACTCCTTGCACCAGTAGAGGGTATACATATATGTAACTGCAGAGTACATATAAACCTGCTCCAGAGCTTCAGAAAACCTGCTCCAGAGCTTCAGAAAACCTGCTCCAGAGCTTCAGAAAACCTGCTCCAGAGCACTCAGGACCTCAGATATCATTTGGGGAACATGGGGTGAGCCATTCTTACTAATTCTGCTAGAAAACCAGTTTGGATTTAAGTGCAACTTTTGTATGAAACTGTGAAGTTTCATATTAGTAATTCTAGCCCTCCAAATTCATATTCATTATATAAATAAATTTAGTCTGGCTTTCCATTCCAAATAAAGTGGATTTTTTTTTGCTCATATAATTATAAAAACAAGTAGTTCAGTGTAGGCAGGGCCATAAGTAATTAGATACAATGGGATATGACTAAAGAATTAATCAGGGGTATTTTTTCACAGATAGGCCGGTAGCCAGATCTTATCTATTTTTGCTAACTTTTTTATTCAAATATATTGTAGTGAGATCGTTTCTTTCTTGGTTATGGATATGAGTATCTTCCACTTCACTGTCAGACCATTTTATTGGTAAACTACAAGGTAATGTAAAAGTAGCATTTTTTTGCGGTCCAATATGTAATATGGTACACTTATCATAGATTGGTTGTAATCTAGAGAGGTTAGATAAATGATCTAGATCTTCTATGAGGCTGTGCAGGGATCAGATGATGGATTTAAAAGAACACATGAGTCATCAGCGTACAATGACACCTTTGTTTTTAAGCCCTGGATTTCTAGTCCCTTCATATTATTGTTGGATCTGATTTTAACCGCTAACATTTCGATGGCTGTAATAAATAGATACGCCGATAGTGGGCAACCTTGTTTTACTCGTCTTGACAGTTTAAAACTTTCTGAGAAGTAGCCATTATTTATTATTTTACACCTTGGATTACTATACATAACTTTAACCCCTTTTATAAGAGATTCTCAAAAATTAAAATAGTCCAGACATTTATATATAAATTCTAGCTGTACTTTCAAAATCAGCTATGAATACTAGGCCCGGTTTCCCAGATTGTTCAGTGTTATATTTCCATCACTTGTCTTATATTATCTCCAATGCACTGTCCATGGAAAAACTGGTTAGGGTTGAATAACATCTGACAATACATTCGTAATTCTATGCGCTATGCATGTTGCTAGAATTTTTGCATCACAACATTGAAGTGTAAGGGGCCTCCCTTGTTGTTTTTTAAATGCTGCCCTGCTCTGATTGTCGCTCCCCACAAACATACCTCACAGAAATGTGATATGATAATGTTTAAATATTTTTGCTTTACTCATCTCATATTTATATACTCTATTCTATTCTACTGTATTTAGTCTATGCCACTCCTACATTGCTCAACCTAATATCTATATATTCCTTAATTCCATTATTTTACTTTTAGGTTGTGTGTATTGTGTGTATTGCTGTGAATTGTTAGATATTACTGCACTGTTGGAGCTAGAAACAAGCATTTTGCTACACCCGCAATAACATCTGCTAAACATGTGTATGTGACAAATAACATTTGATTTGATTTGCAACTGGGTCATGGGTCGACAGAGGAGAAAGAAAGGAAAATGCTGGATAGACAGTCTCTACGAGAAGTTAAGGAAGTAAACTTCGAACCCCAAGGCAAGAAGAACAAAGCACACTTTTCCCTCTCACCCGCTTGCACCTTGCCCTAAAGAGGTGCCCTCTTTTCCAGGAAGGCTACATCAGAGCAGCAGACTAGCTGGCACATGTACCTACTGACAGACACACACTGGCCCACATAGAGGTGTGACCCACCTTCGTCAGAGAACCAAATGAAATTTTATTGGTCACATACACATGGTTAGCAGATGTTAATGTTAATGTGTTTCTAGTTCCAACAGTGCAGTATTATCTAACAAGTAATCTAACAATTCCCAACAACTACCTGATATACACAAATCTAACATGTAATTTAACAATTACCCAACAACTACCTAACACACGCAAATCTGAAGGGGTGAATGAGAATATGTACATATAAGTATATGGATGAGCGATGGCCGAGCGGCATAGGCAAAGTGCAGTAGATGGTATAAAATACAGTATATACATGTGATATGAGTAATGTAAGATATGTAAACAATATTAAAGTGGCATTATTTAAAGTGGCATTGTTTAAAGTGACTAGTGATCCATTTATTAAAGTGTCCAGTGATTGGGTCTCAATACAGTATATACAGTACATGTGATATGAGTAATGTAAGATATGTAAACATTATTAAAGTGGTATTATTTAAAGTGGCATTGTTTAAAGTGACTAGTGATCCATTTATTACACTCACACACGATCAGGGCTCTATTAAATCAGATCCGCTTTAGCCGGTATCGGAGGTGAAACTGCATTTAGAGCTGTTAAATCCACAAGCGGCTCCCGGCACTATACCTAAAGCGGATATTGCCATTGGCTGCATGGAGTAGCATTAACATAAATCCCATGGAGCCTTGTTTACAAGTTTGAACACTGGAATGTGAGATGTAATCTACACCTCCCGTTAGGCTGATAGAAACGCTAATTACTTTGTTAAATGATTTTTCAATTTGAGCGCTATTATTTCTTGATAGCCTACATTTTCTCGCTCTGAACTTCTAACGAGAGTGGGACGGCTGTGGCGACAACGCCAACATATCAGCTATGCGGGTGTCGGCTATCGCCGGTTAACGCTTGATCTGATTGAGTCTAGGCCTGTCACACAGTCAAGTAATTGTAGTTACTCTACCTTTGATATGGAATCACTTTTTGCTGTGGCTCAAGATGAGAACAGGTTGTATTGTAATGTGGGGCATTCCAGAGTGTTCTGTAGTAATAAACCTCTCTCTCTCCCTGTCCTCCCACCCCACCCCCTCAGGCTCAGGAGGCCCAGGACGACCTGCTGAAGACCAAGGAGGCGCCCCCTCCCCCCATGTTCGTGGAGGTGCCCATGTTTGTGGACAACCATGACTTTTTGATGGTGGAGGAGCAGAACGACAGCGAGAACAACAGCACGTACAGTGCCGACCTGCAGAACGAGGGCTTCAACGACCACCGCCTGGAAGAGGAGCGCCTCACCGAGGCTGAGAAGAACGAGCGTGTGCAGAGGCAGCTCATGGTAAGAGCAATTAGTTTGCAGCAAGACATGCGAATTTGCAGGGATTGGTTGGTTGCTTAATGGGTTGAGTATCACTTGATTGATCACTTGATTTGATTGTTTAAATCATTAATTCATTAAATGACTCAGTCTTGAATCATATATTACTGGTTGAAAATCAACCTACAGTTGAAGTTGGAAGTTTGCATACACCTTAGACAAATACATTTAAACTCAGTTTTTCACAATTTCTGACATTTAATCCTAGTAAAAATTCCGTCTTATGTCAGATAAGATCACCACTATATTTTAAGAATGTAAAATGTCAGAGTAGAGAGAATTATTTATTTCAGCGTTCATTTCTTTCATCACAGTCCCAGTGGGTCAGAAGTTTACATACACTCAATTAGTATTTGGTAAACCTTTAAATAGTTTAATTTGGGTCAAACGTTTCAGGTAGCCTTCCACAAGCTTCCCACAATAAGTTGGGTGAATTTTGGCCCATTCCTTCTGACAGAGCTGGTGTAACTGAGTCAGGTTTTAGGCCTCCTTGTTCGCCCACGCTTTTTCAGTTCTGCCCACAACTGTTCTATAGGATTGAGGTCAGGGCTTTGTGTTGGCCACTCCAATACCTTGACTTTGTTGTCCTTAAGCCATTTTGCCACAACTTTGGAAGTATGCTTGGGGTCATTGGTCGGAAATGGGTCTTCCAAATGGACAATCGTTAAAGTGTCCAGTGATTGGGTCTCAATGTAGGCAGCAGCCTCTCTGAGTTAGTGGTTGCTGTTTAGCAGTATGATGGCCTTTAGATAGAAGCTGTTTCTCAATCTCTCAGTCCCAGTTTTGATGCACCTGTTCTGACCTCGCCTTCTGGATAATAGCGGTGTGAACAGGCAGTGGCTCGGGTGGTTGTTGTCCTTGATGATATTTTGGCCTTCCTGTGATTTCCTGTAGATCCTGCCACATACTTCTTGTGTCTGAGCCGTTGAATTGCGCCTCCACTTTGTCCCTGTACCGGCATTTCTCTTGTTTGATTGCCTTGCGGAGGGAATAACTACATTGTTTATATTCAGCCATATCACCAGACCTGTTTCTATGGTTAAATGCGGTGGATCTAGCTTTCAATTTTTCAGGAATGCCGCCATCCATCCACAGTTTCAGGTTAGGGTAGGTTTTAATAGCCACAGTGGGTACGACATCTCCAATACACTTATTTATAAATGCACTCACCGAGTCGGCGTATAGATCAATGTCGGTCTCTGAGGCTGACCGGAACATATTCCAGTCGGCGTATAGATCAATGTCGGTCTCTGAGGCTGACCGGAACATATTCCAGTCGGCGTATAGATCAATGTCGGTCTCTGAGGCTGACCGGAACATATTCCAGTCGGCGTATAGATCAATGTCGGTCTCTGAGGCTGACCGGAACATATTCCAGTCGGCGTATAGATCAATGTCGGTCTCTGAGGCTGACCGGAACATATTCCAGTCCGCGTGATCAAAACAATCTTGGAGCGTGGCTTCCGATTGGTCAGACGAGCGTGGAATGGATCTCGTCACTGGTACAATATGTTTGAGTTTCTGCCTATAAGCCGGGACGAGCAAGATGGAGTTGTGGTCGGATTTGCCGAAGAGAGAGCGGGGGAGGGCTTTGTATGCATCACAGACGTTAGAGGAGCAGTTGTCGAGGGTATTAGCCCTACGTGTCGTGCAATCAATATGCTGATAAAATTTAGGTAACATTGATCTCAAATTTACTTTGTTCAAATCCCCAGCTACAATAAATGCAGCCTCCGGTTATATAGTTTCCAGTTTACATAGAGTCCAGTGAAGTTCTTTGTGGGCCGAACCAGGACCCACATTCACAAATGTAAATGATGCTCACTTGAGTGTGGGTTACCGAATACTTCCAAGAAGACCTCTTCATCCAGCTCATTGATGAGTTCTAGGTCACTGCATAGTTCATTACGGCCCTTGGGGTCTGTCCCACCTGCACCTACAGTTGATGTCGGAAGTTTACATACACCTTAGCCAAATACATTTAAACTAAGTTTTTCACAATTACTGACATTTAATCCTAGTAAAAATTCCCTGTCTTAGGTCAGTTAGATCACCACTTTATTTTAAGAATGTCAAATGTCAGAATAATAGTAGAGATAATTATTTATTTCAGGTTTATTTCTTTCATCACATTCCCAGTTGGTCAGAAGTTTACATACACTCAATTAGTATTTGGTAGCATTAACTTGGGTCAAACGTTTCGGGTAGCCTTCCACAAGCTTACCACAATAAGTTGGGTGAATTTTGTCCGATTCCTCCTAACAGAGCTGGTGTAACTGAGTTAGGTTTGTAGCCCTCCTTGCTCGCACACACTTTTTCAGTTCTGTCCACAAATTGTATATGTGATTGAGGTCAGGGCTTTGTGATGGCCACTCCAATACCTTGACTTTGTTGTCCTTAAGCCATTTTGCCACAACTTTGGAAGTATGCTTGGGGTCATTGTCCATTTGGAAGACCCATTTAAGACCAAACTTTAACTTCCTGACTGATGTCTTGAAATGTTGCTTCAATATATCCACATCATTTCCCCTCCTCATGATGCCATCTATTTTGTGAAGTGCACCAGTGCCTCCTGCAGCAAAGCACCCCCATAACATGATGCTGCCACCGTGCTTCACGGTTGGGATGGTGTTCTTCGGCTTGCAAGCCTCCCCCTTTTTCCTCCAAACATAACGATGGTCATTATGGCAAACAGTTCTATTTTTGTTTAATCCGACCAGAGGACATTTCTCCAAAATGTACGATCTTCGTCCCCATGTGCAGTTGCAAACCGTAGTCTGGCTTTTTTATGGCAGTTTTTTGGAGCAGTGGCCTCTTCCTTGCTGAGCAGCCTTTCAGGTGATGTCGATATTAGAGGTCGACCGATTATGATTTTTCGACGCCGATACCGATACCGATTATTGTTGGGCCAAAAAAGCAGATACCGATTAATCGGCTGATTAAAAAATATATATATATATTTGTAATAATGACAATTACAACAATACTGAATTAACACTTATTTTTTAACTTAATATAATACATCAATAAAATCAATTTAGCCTCAAGTAGATAATGAAACATGTTCAATTTGGTTTAAATAATGCAAAAACAACGTGTTGGAGAAGAACGTGAAAGTGCAATTAGTGCTATGTAAGAAAGCTAACGTTTCAGTTCCTTGCTCAGAACATGAGAACATATGAAAGCTGGTGGTTCCTTTTAATAAACATGAGTCTTCAATATTCCCAGGTAAGAAGTTTTAGGTTGTAGTTATTATAGGACTAGTTCCCTCAATACCATTTGTATTTCATTAACCTTTGACTATTGGATGTTCTTATAGGCACTTTAGTATTGCCAGTGTAACAGTATAGCTTCCGTCCCTCTCCTCGCTCCTCCCTGGGCTCGAACCAGCAACACAACGACAACAGCCACCACATCGAAGCAGCGTTACCCATGCAGAGCAAGGGAAACAACCACAGGCTCAGAGCGAGTGACGTTTGAAACGTTATTAGCGTGCGCTAACTAGCCAGCCATTTCACTTCGGCCACACCAGCCTCATCTCGGGAGTTGATAGGTATAAAGTCAAAAACAATGCAATGCTTGACGCACAACGAAGAGCTGCTGGCAAAACGCACGAAAGTGCTGTTTGAATTCATGTTTACGCGCCTGCTTCTGCCTACCACCAATCAGTCAGATACTTTGATACTTGTATGCTTGTATGCTCAGTCAGATTATATGCAACACAGGACACCCTAGATAATATATAGTAATATCATCAACCATGTGTAGTTAACTAGTGATTATGATTGATTGTTTTTTATAAGATAAGTTTAATGCTAGCTAGCAACTTACCTTGGCTTACTGCATTCGCGTAACAGGCAGTCTCCTTGTGGAGTGCAATGAGAGAGAGGCAGGTCGTTATTGCGTTGGACTAGTTAACTCTAAGGTTGCAAGATTGGATCCCCCGAGCTGACAAGGTGAAAATCTGTCTTTCTGCCCCTGAACGAGGCAGTTAACCCACCGTTCCTAGGCCGTCATTGAAAATAAGAATGTGTTCTTAACTGACTTGCCTAGTTAAATAAAGATTAAATAAAGGTGTGTAAAAATCGGGGCCCAAAAATACCGATTTCCGATTGTTATGAAAACTTGAAATCGGCCCTAATTAATCGGCCATTCCGATTAATCGGTCGACCTCTAGTCGATATAGGACTCGTTTTACTGTGGATATAGATACCTTTGTACCTGCTTCCTCCAATGTCTTCACAAGGTCCTTTGCTGTTGTTCTGGGATTGATTTGCACTTTTTGCACCAAAGTACGTTCATTTCTAGGAGACAGAATGCGTCTCCTTCCTGAGCGGTATGACGGCTGCGTGGTCCCATGGTGTTTATACTTGCATACTATTGTTTGTACAGATGAACATGGTACCTTCAGGCATTTGGAAATTGCTCCCAAGGATGAACCAGACTTCTAAAAAAAAAAAATCTGAGGTCTTTGCTGATTTCTTTAGATTTTCCCATGATGTCAAGCAAAGAGGCACTGAATTTTAAGGTAGGCCTTGAAATACATCCACAGGTACACCTCCAATTGACTCAAATTATGTAAATTAGCTTATCAGAAGCTTCTAAAGCCATGACATAATTTTCTGGAATTTTCCAAGCTGTTGAAAGGCACAGTCAGCTTAAGGTACAGTGCCTTGCGAAAGTATTCAGCCCCCTTGAACTTTGCGACCTTTTGCCACATTTCAGGCTTCAAACATAAAGATATAAAACTGTATTGTTTTGTGAAGAATCAACAACAAGTGGGACACAATCATGAAGTGGAACGACATTTATTGGATATTTCAAACTTTTTTAACAAATCAAAAACTGAAAAATTGGGCGTGCAAAATGCCGTCCCTAGGAGGGGTGCGTCACTTGAGTGGGTTGAGTCACTGATGTGATCTTCCTGTCTGGGTTGGCGCCCCCCCTTGGGTTGTGGTATGGCGGAGATCTTTGTGGGCTATACTCGGCCTTGTCTCAGGATGGTAAGTTGGTGGTTGAAGATATCCCTCTAGTGGTGTGGGGGCTGTGCTTTGGCAAAGTGGGTGGGGTTATATCCTTCCTGTTTGGCCCTGATATCATCGGATGGGGCCACAGTGTCTCCTGACCCCTCCTGTCTCAGCTTCCAGTATTTATGCTGCAGTAGTTTGTGTTGGAAGCTAGGGTCAGTTTGTTATATCTGGAGTACTTCTCCTGTCTTATCCGGTGTCCTGTGTGAATTTAAGTATGCTCTCTCTAATTCTCTCTTTCTCTCTTTCTTTCTCTCTCTTGGAGGACCTGAGCCCTAGGACCACCTGGCATGATGCCGTGCTGCTGCTCCAGTTTCAACTGTTCTGCCTGCGGCTATGGAATCCTGACCTGTTCACCGGACGTGCTACCTGTCCCAGACCTGCTGTTTTCAAATCTCTAGAGACAGCAGGAGTGATAGAGATACTCTTAATGATCGGCTATGAAAAGCCAACTGACAACTCCTGAGGTGCTGACTTGCTGCACCCTCGACAACTACTGTGATTATTATTATTTGACCATGCTGGTCATTTATGAATATTTGAACATCTTGGCCATGTTCTGTTATAATCTCCACCCAGCACAGCCAGAAGAGGACTGGCCACCCCTCATAGCCTGGTTCCTCTCTAGGTTTCTTCCTAGGTTTTGGCCTTTCTAGGGAGTTTTTGCTATCCACCGTGCTTCTACACCTGCATTGCTTGCTGTTTGGGATTTTAGGCTGGGTTTCTGTACAGCACTTTGAGATATCATCTGATGTACGAAGAGCTATATAAATAAATTTGATTTGATTTCATGGGTGAACTAAAGTGTAGGATTCTGTCTGTTTTGTGATAGGAATGTGTCCAAACTCAGTCCAGGGTCATGTTCAGTGGGGAGAAAACATTTACATTTTTTAAAATTAGAACATTGATTTGTTTTTTGTGTCCAAAACCCAGGTTTTTGTATTTGCTCACATGATTAAGCACGTGAATGTAGCAAAAATTACATTAACTCATTTTTTACCAAATGAGCAGTTACTGCCTTTTTGCTTGGTAGGGCAGTATGGACAAATATTTTAAAAAATATTTTAATATATTGTATTATTTTTTTACAAGCTATTTGTGTATAAATGATCAAAGTTACCATAGATTGCCATAGATTACCTGTTAATTACCAAAATTACTGAAGATTCAGGTAACTTTGGAAAATTACCGGTAGCTTTGCAACCCTACAGCAATCACATGGCAACACCCCTGAAACCATTATGATTTGACCCTTGCCATGGCAATACCCTCAGTCTGCACAACTCAGAAATTGTACCATAAAGGCTTACTATAGTTGGTTAATATTCACAGGACATAGTCTTAAAGTCTCAGCTTCATCATAGCTTCCCCTCCTCATCGGTGCGATCCCAAGATCTTCCAGTGTTCGTGTTTTTGGAGCTTCCATGTCCATGTATCCCTGTCCGTGTCTCTGTATCCCTGTCCGTGTCTGGTCTGTATGTGGAGCGGAGTGCAAGGGAACAGTGGAGGGACTTGCGGGAGCAGACCACAGGGGCTCTACAGTACACAGTAGGAGTGCAGGAACAGAATGGGGCACCAGGTCCTTCTGACTGGTTTCTTCAGCTGGTGCTAATGAAGGTTTAGAACAACGGAGGCCCTCTGGACAAAATAGGAATTGGGGATCTGCTTGATCTGGGCCCGCTGGCCCCACTGTCCCCCTCCTCCATCCCTCCATCTCTCCATCCCTCCGGCTCCACTCAGACAGGCTTCCTGCAGTAATGAGATCGCCAGGCATCCCACCAAAGCACTCTCCCCCTTTTCGAGTATAACGAGCAGGGCACCGCCATGACAACCAGGCCCAACAATACCTCAGAAAAGAGGGGGCTCACACACACACATGAACAAATACATGCATGCACACGCACACCTCAACTCTCTCAGGTCTGGATGTGTTTGGAGTGTGACAGTGATTTAAAAGTATATGAAGAGGTATGAATAAAGTGTCCTCCCACCTGCACCCTCACATCATTCTCAAGCCCTCGAACCAACTATGGGGATATTGTTAGGTTTGTAAAACAAGAGGTAAATATCCTCACCTCTAACCTACATCTCATTATTCTCTGTTCCTGGACTTGTTGCACTCTGATTCCAAGACCTGGGGTATAATAAATTGCATACTCTTGACTTGATTGATTTCAATCTAATATGTCTGACTAGTCATTCATTACTTCAATAATCAGTTTGAAGAGGATGTTGGCTATTGTTTTGAGGAGTCTTGAGGTTGATTCCATGGAGATGGACTTGGGTTGCACATACAATTTATTTCCAGCTAGGTAACCAAAGTAATTTTCCTTCCAGTGATCATTGGAAATAGGATATAGTGTTGAGAATATCAGAAGGTATTTAAAGGGTCAATCAGCTGTTAAAACGCTGAGGGATGGGGCTGGAGAAATGTAACCAATCTCAAATTCATAGACAGAGCGTAAAAATTAAAAAAGTTATCCTTTATAGATAAAACTATATTAAATATATTAACGTAAGCAAATAATTTATTAAAACACACTGTTTTGCAATAAAGGTATACAGTAGCCTCAACAGCACTCTGTAGGGTAGCACCATGGTGTAGCCGCAGGACAGGTAGTTTCCGTTCTCCTCTGGGTACATTGACTTCAACACAGACCCAGGAGGCTCATGGTCCTCACCCCTTCCATAGACTTACATAGTAATTATGACAACTGTCCTCCAACCTGTATATATCAATGATGTTGCTCTTGCTGCGGGCGATTCCCTGATCCACCTTTACGCAGACGACACCATTCTATATACTTCCGGCCCGTCCTTGGACACTGTGCTATCTAACCTCCAAACGAGCTTCAATGCCATACAACACTCCTTCCGTGGCCTCCAACTGCTCTTAAACGCTAGTAAAACCAAATGCATGCTTTTCAACCGTTCGCTGCCTGCACCCGACCTTGAATATGTGGACATCTATAAGTACCTAGGTGTCTGGCTAGACTGTAAACTCTCCTTCCAGACTCATATCAAACATCTCCAATCGAAAATCAAATCTAGAGTCGGCTTTCTATTCCGCAACAAAGCCTCCTTCACTCACGCCGCCAAACTCACCCTAGTAAAACTGACTATCCTACCGATCCTCGACTTCGGCGATGTCATCTACAAAATTGCTTCCAACACTCTACTCAGCAAACTGGATGCAGTTTATCACAGTGCCATCCGTTTAGTCACTAAAGCACCTTATACCACCCACCACTGCGACCTGTATGCTCTAGTCGGCTGGCCCTCGCTACATATTCGTCGCCAGACCCACTGGCTCCAGGTCATCTACAAGTCCATGCTAGGTAAAGCTCCGCCTTATCTCAGTTCACTGGTCACGATGGCAACACCCATCCGTAGCACGCGCTCCAGCAGGTGTATCTCACTGATCATCCCTAAAGCCAACACCTCATTTGGCCGCCTTTAGTTCCAGTTCTCTGCTGCCTGTGACTGGAACGAATTGCAAAAATCGCTGAAGTTGGAGACTTTTATCTCCCTCACCAACTTCAAACATCTGCTATCTGAGCAGCTAACCGATCGCTGCAGCTGTACATAGTCTATCGGTAAATAGCCCACCCATTTTTACCTACCTCATCCCCATACTGTTTTTATTTATTTACTTTTCTGCTCTTTTGCACACCAATATCTCTACCTGTACATGACCATCTGATCATTTATCACTCCAGTGTTAATCTGCAAAATTGTAATTATTCGCCTACCTCCTCATGCCTTTTGCACACAATGTACATAGACTCCCCTTTTTTTCCTGCTGTGTTATTGACTATCAGCAACAGTGTGTGAAAACCTTGTGAAGACTTACAGAAAACGTTTGACCTCTGTCATTGCCAACAAAGGGTATATAACAAAGTATTGAGATAAACTTTTGTTATTGACCAAATACGTATTTTCCACCATAATTTGCAAATAAATTCATTAAAAATCCTACAATGTGATTTTCTGGATTTTTTTCCCCTCATTTTGTCTGTCATAGTTGAAGTGTACCTATGATGAAAATTACAGGCCTCTCTCATCTTTTTAAGTGGGAGAACTTGCACAATTGGTGGCTGACTAAAAACTTTTTTGCCCCACTGTATATATATATATATATATATATATATGTATTTGTATGTTGGGCATGTGACTTGCTTTTCGGACAATTATTTTTTTGTGTAAACAGCGTGAACCTTTTCTGGCCCAGGTCACTCAAATCAACAAGACAAGAATGCCCTGAGAAACTTCCTGTGGTTCAATTCTTCAACCCCCTGAGTCAATACATGTTAGAATCACCTTCGGTAGCTTTTAATGCATCCTCTGTCCAAAATCAACGTGTTTAAAGCTGAAAAGTAATCCTACAGGTTCACTTCAATCCGTTTTAAGTGGCTACTGAGAAATGGTCTTTGATGCTTTACAATTTCACAGTGAATGGGATGAAATGGGTGGGGGGATAATGTGCGTGTGTGTGTGTGTGCACACCAGTGTGTGGGACATATCCTCCAGAAAAATATCCATGAGTTGGTCACATATATCTGACTCATGTTAAAGCACGGTGTCGGAGAGAGCACTGCATGTTAGAGCACTGCATGTTAGAGCACGGTGTCGGAGAGAGCACCGCATGTTAGAGCATGGTGTCAGAGAGAGCACTTAATGTTAGAGCACGGTGTCGGAAAGAGCACTGCATGTTAGAGCACTGCATGTTAGAGCATAGTGTCAGAGAGAGCACTGCATGTTAGAGCACTGCATGTTAGAGCACTGCATGTTAGAGCACGGTGTCGGAGAGAGCACCGCATGTTAGAGCATGGTGTCAGAGAGAGCACTTAATGTTAGAGCACGGTGTCGGAAAGAGCACTGCATGTTAGAGCACTGCATGTTAGAGCATAGTGTCAGAGAGAGCACTGCATGTTAGAGCACTGCATGTTAGAGCACTGCATGTTAGAGCACTGCATGTTAGAACACAGTGTCGGAGAGAGCTCTGCATGTTAGAATACGGTGTCGGAGAAAGCACTGCATGTTAGAACACGGTGTCGGAGAGATCACTGCATGTTAGAACACGATGTCGGAGAGAGCACTGCATGTTAGAGCACTGCATGTTAGAACACGGTGTCGGAGAGATCACTGCATGTTAGAACACGGTGTCGGAGAGAGCACTGCATGTTAGAACACGGTGTCGGAGAGAGCTCTGCATGTTAGAACACGGTGTCGGAGAGAGCTCTGCATGTTAGAACACGGTGTCGGAAAGATCACTGCATGTTAGAACACGGTGTCGGAGAGAGCACTGCATGTTAGAGCACTGCATGTTAGAACACGGTGCCGGAGAGAGCACTACATGTTAGAGCACTGCATGTTAGAGAACTGCATGTTAGAGCACGGTGTCGGAGAGAGCACTGCATGTTAGAACACGGTGTCGGAGAGAGCACTGCATGTTAGAGCACGGTGTCGGAGAGAGCACTGCATGTTAGAACACGGTGTCGGAGAGAGCACTGCATGTTAGAACACGGTGTCGGAGAGAGCTCTACATGTTAGAACACGGTGTCGGAGAGATCACTGCATGTTAGAACACGGTGTCGGAGAGAGCACTGCATGTTAGAACACGGTGTCGGAGAGAGCTCTACATGTTAGAACACGGTGTCGGAGAGATCACTGCATGTTAGAACACGGTGTCGGAGAGAGCACTGCATGTTAGAGCACTGCATGTTAGAACACGGTGCCGGAGAGAGCACTACATGTTAGAGCACTGCATGTTAGAGAACTGCATGTTAGAGCACGGTGTCGGAGAGAGCACTGCATGTTAGAACACGGTGTCGGAGAGAGCACTGCATGTTAGAGCACGGTGTCGGAGAGAGCACTGCATGTTAGAACACGGTGTCGGAGAGAGCACTGCATGTTAGAAGACGGTGTCGGAGAGAGCTCTACATGTTAGAACACGGTGTCGGAGAGATCACTGCATGTTAGAACACGGTGTCGGAGAGAGCACTGCATGTTAGAGCACTGCATGTTAGTACACGGTGTTCGGAGAGAGCACTGCATGTTAGAGCACTGCATTTTTAGAACACGTGTCGGAGAGAGCACTCTATGTTAGAGCACTGCATGTTAGAACACGGTGTCGGAGAGAGCACTGCATGTTAGAACACGGTGTCGGAGAGAACTCTGCATGTTAGAACACGGTGTCGGAGAGATCACTGCATGTTAGAACATGGTGTCGGAGAGAGCACTGCATGTTAGAGCACTGCATGTTAGTACACAGTGTTCGGAGAGAGCACTGCATGTTAGAGCACTGCATTTTTAGAACACTACATGTTGGAGCACTGCATTTTTTAGAACACTACATGTTAGAGCACTGCATGTTAGAGCACTGCATGTTAGAGCACGGTGTCGGAGAGAGCACTGCATGTTAGAGCACGGTGTCGGAGAGAGCACTGCATGTTAGAGCACGGTGTCGGAGAGAGCACCGCATGTTAGAGCACGGTGTCGGAGAGAGCACTGCATGTTAGAACACGGTGTCGGAGAGAGCACTGCATGTTAGAACACGGTGTCGGAGAGAGCTCTACATGTTAGAACACGGTGTCGGAGAGATCACTGCATGTTAGAACACGGTGTCGGAGAGAGCACTGCATGTTAGAGCACTGCATGTTAGTACACGGTGTTCGGAGAGAGCACTGCATGTTAGAGCACTGCATTTTTAGAACACGTGTCGGAGAGAGCACTCTATGTTAGAGCACTGCATGTTAGAACACGGTGTCGGAGAGAGCACTGCATGTTAGAACACGGTGTCGGAGAGAACTCTGCATGTTAGAACATGGTGTCGGAGAGAGCACTGCATGTTAGAGCACTGCATGTTAGTACACAGTGTTCGGAGAGAGCACTGCATGTTAGAGCACTGCATTTTTAGAACACTACATGTTGGAGCACTGCATTTTTAGAACACTACATGTTAGAGCACTGCATGTTAGAGCACTGCATGTTAGAGCACGGTGTCGGAGAGAGCACTGCATGTTAGAGCACGGTGTCGGAGAGAGCACTGCATGTTAGAGCACGGTGTCGGAGAGAGCACCGCATGTTAGAGCATGGTGTCAGAGAGAGCATTGCATGTTAGAGCACGGTGTCGGAAAGAGTACTGCATGTTAGAGCACTGCATGTTAGAGCACTGCATGTTAGAGCATAGTGTCGGAGAGAGCTCTGGATGTTAGGGCACTGCATGTTAGAACACGGTGTCGGAGAGAGCTCTGCATGTTAGAATACGGTGTCGGAGAGAGCAGTGCATGTTAGAACACGGTGTCGGAGAGATCACTGCATGTTAGAACACGATGTCGGAGAGAGCACTGCATGTTAGAGCACTGTATGTTAGAACACGGTGTCGGAGAGATCACTGCATGTTAGAACACGTGTCGGAGAGAGCACTGCATGTTAGAGCACTGCATGTTAGAACACAGTGCCGGAGAGAGCACTACATATTAGAGCACTGCATGTTAGAGCACTGTATGTTAGAGTATAGTGTCGGAGAGAGCTCTGGATGTTAGAGCACTGCATGTTAGAGCACTGCATGTTAGAGCACTGCATGTTAGAACACGGTGTCGGAGAGAGCTCTGCATGTTAGAGCACTGCATGTTAGAGCACTGCATGTTAGAACACGGTGCCGGAGTGAGCACTACATGTTAGAGCACTGCATTTTTAGAACACGTGTCGGAGAGAGCACTCTATGTTAGAGCACTGCATGTTAGAACACGGTGTCGGAGAGAGCACTGCATGTTAGAACACGGTGTCGGAGAGAACTCTGCATGTTAGAACACGGTGTCGGAGAGATCACTGCATGTTAGAACACGGTGTCCGAGAGAGCACTGCATGTTAGAGCACTGCATGTTAGTACACAGTGTTCGGAGAGAGCACTGCATGTTAGAGCACTGCATTTTTAGAACACTACATGTTGGAGCACTGCATTTTTAGAACACTACATGTTAGAGCACTGCATGTTAGAGCACTGCATGTTAGAGCACGGTGTCGGAGAGAGCACTGCATGTTAGAGCACGGTGTCGGAGAGAGCACTGCATGTTAGAGCACGGTGTCGGAGAGAGCACCGCATGTTAGAGCATGGTGTCAGAGAGAGCATTGCATGTTAGAGCACGGTGTCGGGAAGAGCACTGCATGTTAGAGCACTGCATGTTAGAGCACTGCATGTTAGAGCATAGTGTCGGAGAGAGCTCTGGATGTTAGGGCACTGCATGTTAGAACACGGTGTCGGAGAGAGCTCTGCATGTTAGAATACGGTGTCGGAGAGAGCAGTGCATGTTAGAACACGGTGTCGGAGAGATCACTGCATGTTAGAACACGATGTCGGAGAGAGCACTGCATGTTAGAGCACTGTATGTTAGAACACGGTGTCGGAGAGATCACTGCATGTTAGAACACGTGTCGGAGAGAGCACTGCATGTTAGAGCACTGCATGTTAGAACACAGTGCCGGAGAGAGCACTACATATTAGAGCACTGCATGTTAGAGCACTGTATGTTAGAGTATAGTGTCGGAGAGAGCTCTGGATGTTAGAGCACTGCATGTTAGAGCACTGCATGTTAGAGCACTGCATGTTAGAACACGGTGTCAGAGAGAGCTCTGCATGTTAGAGCACTGCATGTTAGAGCACTGCATGTTAGAGCACTGCATGTTAGAACACGGTGCCGGAGTGAGCACTACATGCTAGAGCACTGCATGTTAGAGCACGGTGTCGGAGAGAGCTCTGCATGTTAGAACACGGTGTCGGAGAGAGCAATGCATGTTAGAGCACTGCATGTTAGAGCACTGCATGTTAGAGCACGGTGTCGGAGAGAGCTCTGCATGTTAGAACACGGTGTCGGAGAGAGCACTACATGTTAGAGCACTACATGTTAGAGCACTGCATGTTAGAGTACTGCATGTTAGAGCATAGTGTTGGAGAGAGCTCTGGATGTTAGAGCACTGCATGTTAGAGCACTGCATGTTAGAACACGGTGCCGGAGAGAGCACTACATATTAGAGCACTGCATGTAAGAGCACTGTATGTTAGAGTACTGCATGTTAGAGCATAGTGTCGGAGAGAGCTCTGGATGTTAGAGCACTGCATGTTAGAGCACTGCATGTTAGAGCACTGCATGTTAGAACACGGTGTCTGAGAGAGCTCTGCATGTTAGAGCACTGTATGTTAGAGTACTGCATGTTAGAGCATAGTGTCGGAGAGAGCTCTGGATGTTAGAGCTCTGCATGTTAGAGCACTGCATGTTAGAGCCCTGCATGTTAGAGCACTGCATGTTAGAGCACTGCATGTTAGAACACGGTGCCGGAGAGAGCACTACATGCTAGAGCACTGCATGTTAGAGCACGGTGTCGGAGAGAGCTCTGCATGTTAGAGCACGGTGTCGGAGAGAGCACTGCATGTTAGAGCCCTGCATGTTAGAGCACTGCATGTTAGAGCACTGCATGTTAGAACACGGTGCCGGAGAGAGCACTACATGCTAGAGCACTGCATGTTAGAGCACGGTGTCGGAGAGAGCTCTGCATGTTAGAGCACGGTGTCGGAGAGAGCACTGCATGTTAGAGCACTGCATGTTAGAGCACGGTGTCGGAGAGAGCACTGCATGTTAGAGCGCTGCATGTTAGAACACAGTGTTGGAGAGAGCATTGATTGAGGAGGGTATAATCACAGATAGAGTATGTACTGTATGTCTCTTGCCCGTTCATTAAAATGCATGAGATGAGGCAGTCTCAGAGGGTTAGTAGAAGGGTTATTAAGACTGATTAAATGCAACTATTCTACCCATATCTAATCATTGTTTTAATTTTTTCCAGTGTCCATTAGTGGTCCAGTATCTCTAATGGAATCAGTCCCTCGTTTGGGCTGTATAATAAGAAGGGAAGAGAACATGTATGGCATTTAAACATTGAAGTCATATCAGAATACCTACAGAATACATATTAAGAGAGAAGATTGCCTTAACTAATTGCCTTTAATTATTATTTTTTAACTATGAATATTGTTTTGTTAGGGTGTAATTCAGTGTTTTCTTTTATGGACATTCACAGCACATTAAATATATATATATTGGTTGCACCGTACTTAAATCTGAAAGGTATAATTCATTATGGCATGTGATAATCATGTATAAGCATTTATAATGTCATAATAAGTAATTTAATGCAGAACACATTCTAACAGAGATAGACTGCAACTTTGGTATATCATTTAATTCATTACAAATGATAATAATCAGTGGACTGAGTGACAGATTTCCTAATGTATTCAGAAATATCATACATAGTAGCGGAACAAACCAGAATCCAATAAAAATTCTGAAACATAAACATCCAAACAACAAACATCTGACACCTGGCGCTAAATTATGCAATGTATCCAAGGACATGACCGTCCATTATATGTTTTAAACAGGAAGCTGTAGGCTACATGGGAGGTTTACACTCAAATGACAACATTAACAGTGGAGTAATACACACTTAGATTTCTGAGTTCTGATAGGACAATTCTACCAAGCTACTACTAAGCTCATAAAGCATTTATAAATTATATTATTTAACAATCAATATGTGTATATTATCAATTGAAAATGACCATTAACAGTAACTAACAGCAAATATTGAATATTGTACTGAAACATACAGCAAATAATGTGTAAAAGCCTATCTTAATAATGTTATGTAAGCCCCTTGGACATCTAAGAACGTGTGACACAAACATACCTTACAAAGCTTATATATATATATATTTAAATGTATGTCAACATCCAAACAAGATGCCTACAGTCAATGCTTTCAAACTATGCTTTTTTTAAAAACTGAAGTGATTGACAAAGCAGTCAAGCATCACATTGTAAAAACCCCTATGATAACTCAATAGATGATACGGATAGATCAAGGCATCACATTGTAAAACCCCTATGATAACTCAATAGATGATACTGATAGAACAAGGCAACACATTGTAAAAACCCCTATGATAACTCAATAGATGATACGGATAGATCAAGGCAACACATTGTAAAAACCCTATGATAACTCAATAGATGATACGGATAGATCAAGGCATCACATTGTAAAAACCCCTATGATAACTCAATAGATGATACGGATAGATCAAGGCAACACATTGTAAAAACCCCTATGATAACTCAATAGATGATACGGATAGATCAAGCATCACATTGTAAAAACCCCTATGATAACTCAATAGATGATACGGATAGATCAAGGCATCACATTGTAAAAACCCCTATGATAACTCAATAGATGATACGGATAGATCAAGGCATCACATTGTAAAAACCCCTATGATAACTCAATAGATGATACGGATAGATCAAGGCAACACATTGTAAAAACACCTATGATAACTCAATAGATGATACGGATAGATCAAGGCATCACATTGTAAAAACCCCTATGATAACTCAATAGATGATACGGATAGATCAAGGCAACACATTGTAAAAACCCCTATGATAACTCAATAGATGATACGGATAGATCAAGGCAACACATTGTAAAAACCCCTATGATAACTCAATAGATGATACGGATAGATCAAGGCATCACATTGTAAAAACCCCTATGATAACTCAATAGATGATACGGATAGATCAAGCATCACATTGTAAAAACCCCTATGATAACTCAATAGATGATACGGATAGATCAAGCATCACATTGTAAAACCCCTATGATAACTCAATAGATGATACGGATAGATCAAGCATCACATTGTAAAACCCCTATGATAACTCAATAGATGATACGGATAGATCAAGCATCACATTGTAAAAACCCCTATGATAACTCAATAGATGATACCATAGATCAAGCATCACATTGTAAAAACCCCTATGATAACTCAATAGATGATACGGATAGATCAAGGCAAACATTGTAAAACCCCTATGATAACTCAATAGATGATACGGATAGATCAAGCATCACATTGTAAAAACCCTATGATAACTCAATAGATGATACGGATAGATCAAGGCATCACATTGTAAAACCCCTATGATAACTCAATAGATGATACGGATAGATCAAGGCATCACATTGTAAAAACCCCTATGATAACTCAATAGATGATACGGATAGATCAAGGCATCACATTGTAAAAACCCCTATGATAACTCAATAGATGATACGGATAGATCAAGGCAACACATTGTAAAAACCCCTATGATAACTCAATAGATGATACGGATAGATCAAGGCAACACATTGTAAAAACCCCTATGATAACTCAATAGATGATACGGATAGATCAAGGCATCACATTGTAAAAACCCCTATGATAACTCAATAGATGATACGGATAGATCAAGGCAACACATTGTAAAAACCCCTATGATAACTCAATAGATGATACGGATAGATCAAGCATCACATTGTAAAAACCCCTATGATAACTCAATAGATGATACGGATAGATCAAGGCATCACATTGTAAAAACCCCTATGATAACTCAATAGATGATACGGATAGATCAAGCATCACATTGTAAAAACCCCTATGATAACTCAATAGATGATACGGATAGATCAAGCATCACATTGTAAAAACCCCTATGATAACTCAATAGATGATACGGATAGATCAAGCATCACATTGTAAAAACCCCTATGATAACTCAATAGATGATACGGATAGATCAAGGCAACACATTGTAAAAACCCCTATGATAACTCAATAGATGATACGGATAGATCAAGCATCACATTGTAAAAACCCCTATGATAACTCAATAGATGATACGGATAGATCAAGGCATCACATTGTAAAAACCCCTATGATAACTCAATAGATGATACGGATAGATCAAGGCATCACATTGTAAAAACCCCTATGATAACTCAATAGATGATACGGATAGATCAAGGCATCACATTGTAAAAACCCCTATGATAACTCAATAGATGATACGGATAGATCAAGGCAACACATTGTAAAAACCCTATGATAACTCAATAGATGATACGGATAGATCAAGGCAACACATTGTAAAAAACCCTATGATAACTCAATAGATGATACGGATAGATCAAGGCATCACATTGTAAAAACCCCTATGATAACTCAATAGATGATACGGATAGATCAAGGCAACACATTGTAAAAACCCCTATGATAACTCAATAGATGATACGGATAGATCAAGCATCACATTGTAAAAACCCCTATGATAACTCAATAGATGATACGGATAGATCAAGGCATCACATTGTAAAAACCCCTATGATAACTCAATAGATGATACGGATAGATCAAGCATCACATTGTAAAAACCCCTATGATAACTCAATAGATGATATGGATAGATCAAGGCAACACATTGTAAAAACCCCAATGATAACTCAATAGATGATACGGATAGATCAAGGCATCACATTTGAAAGCACCGCTCGTCTGGATAATACGGTGAAATGATGGTAAAATCAATCAAATGAAGAGAAGATTGATTTTGACCCATAACCTTAATGTGTGAAAATCATCCTTCCAATTGATCCTGTCAGTGCAATCATGTAGATAGGTACAACATGTAGATAGGTACAACATGTAGATAGGTACAACATGTACAATGTCTTCAGACAGTGTTCAAAATGCCTTTTCCCACATTTTGTTCTGTTACAAAGTGGGATTAATATGGATTTAGTTTTAATTTTCTGTCAACGATCTACACAAAATACTCTGTAATGTTTTCAACCCCCTGAGTCAATACATACCTTCTGTAGCAATTACAGCTGCACTGTCTTTCTGGATAAGTCTCTAAGAGTTTTGCAAACCTGGATTGTACAATATTTGCCCATTATTATTTAAAAAATGATTCATGCTCTGTCAAGTTGTTGGTTGATCATTGCTAGACACCCAGTTTCAGGTCTTGCCATAGATTAAATCAAGCAGATTTAAGTCAAAACTGTATATTAGACCACTCAATGTCATCTTAGTAAGTAACTCCAGTGTATAATTGGCTTTGCGTTTTAGGTTATTGTCCTGCTAAAAGGTGGATTTGTCTCCCGGTGTCTGTTGAAAGCAGACTGAACCAGGTTTTCCTCTGGGATTTTGCCTGTGCTTAGCTCTATTCCTTTTCTTTTTATCCTAAAAACTGTTTTAAAGTTACCATTGGCCTCATGGTGAAATCCCTGAGCGGTTTCCTTTCTCTCCGTCAACTGAGTTAGGAAGGACGCCATATCTCTTTGTCTACCAATAGGTGCCCTTCTTCGCAAGGCATTGGAAAACCTCCCTCTTCATTGTTGTCGAATCTGTGCTGGAAATGTACTGCTCAAATGAGGAACCTGACAGATCAATGCATGGCGTACAGAGATTAGGTAGTCGTTCAAAAACCATTAGTCCATGCAACTTATTATCTGACTTGTTTAGCACATTTTTACTTCTGAAATTATTTAGTTTTGCTATAACAAAATAAATATTTCAGCTTTAGATTTTTTTGTGTAAGCTTTGATTACCTGTGGCAGTGAAAAAAGGTTAAGCTCCCTATACTTTCAAAGCTTTTTTCTCAAAAGGTGAGTAAACTGTCCACCCCCTCAAAAGTGTGTAAACTGCAATTATTTGTGTTTACCCTACACGACTGACTATACAAACAGTACATAACCTTGTCCCCCAACTCATTTGACACAAACAAAATGCACATGGCATATATACTGAACAAACATATAAACGCAACATGTAACTTGCTGGCTCAGTTAAAGTGGCTAATAAGCCCTTACACCTTCAATCCTTTTCACTCCCTTAGCTGTCAGACACTTGTGCATATTGTGGAGGCACGTGCAAATGGAGGGCTGAGGGGAAGTGACTGATTTGTGATTCAGCCTCAGTCTCAGGAGCACCAACCCCGATTCACTTTTCAACTTACAGCAAACCTATTGCAGAGTCCACTTCCCTCTCTTTCTCATCATCCAATCAGTGTTCAGGTGGGAATGGGAAGGAACTATTAGACAGGTGCCAGTGCTTGACTTGACTTAGGTGCAGGTACTCATTTTGGGTGCCAATACTGTTCATATTTAGGTTCAAGAACTCCACAATACTTTTGAGTTCATATTCTATAAGAGGAACAGGAGCTCAAGCAGTAGAACATTTGAGGTGCCGGTGCTCAGCTCCGGTGAGCTCCTGCCCAAGTCAAGCACTGGACAGGTCTAAGGTCCACAGCCAAGGGGGTCACTCTGATCTTGGACACTCAGCAGGAGATCGCCCCAAAGTGTGCTCCCCGTGTCCTTGCTGCTATTCCTCCCCTAGGACTCCCCCTCCAGACATCCCCAGCTCCTGGAGCTGGATCTGGATGGGATGTGGCCCCCCGGGGAGTCCCTCCTGGCCCATGGCAGAGCGGACCCCCACACGGTTCCTGGCTAACCGGGGACAGAAGGAGCGCAAAAGACAGCGCAGCTCCTGACGGAAGGCCTTGTTGAAGTAGAAGTAGATGAAGGGGTTGTAGATGTGGGAGCTCTTGGCGAACAGTGCGGGGAACACGAAGCCCCCAGGCGCCATGTACCGGTTGTCCTTGTGGAAGATGAAGAGGAAGGAGACAACGGCGTAGGGAGCCCAGGCCGTCACAAAGCCAAGGCTGATGCAGAAGAACATCTGAGTGGGACGACAGAGACATTATGTTGTTTCCAATATCTAGACACAAATCCATACATTATTTGCTAAATTTAACTTTTTACCCCCAAATGGTAGTTACAGTCTTGTCCCATCGTTGTAACTCCCATACAAACTCGGGAGAGGCGAAGGTCGAGAGCCATGCGTCCTCTGAAACACGACCCTGCTAAGCAGCACTGCTTCTTGACACACTGCTCACTTAACCCAGAAGCACCAATGTTTTGGAGAAAACACTGTACAGCTGGCGACCAAAGTCAGTGTGCAGGCTCCCGGCCTGCCACAAGGAGTTACTAGAGCACGATGGGACAAGGACATCCCAGCCGGCCAAACCCTCCCCTAACCCAGACGATGCTAGGCCAATTGTGCGTCGCCTCATGGTTCTCCTGGTCAACCCCTGCTGCGACACAGCCTGGGATCGAACCCAGGTGTGTAGTGACGCCTCTAGCGCTGCGATGCAGTACCTTACACCGCTGCGCCACTTGGGAGGCCTAAATCCAACTATATCTCGTAAACTCTCATACAATAACTGGTATCATTGGGTAGATTCAAATCTACAGTATGTACTTAGGCCAACTCTTTCAACATTAGAGTTGGCTCTGTATATGGAGCTAATTCAAGCCTACCTAATGACACCACTAGTACTGACTTCTGTACTGACTTTACTGAGCAAAATGCAGCCCAAAAATGGCATACGTGCCTTGGGCTGCATTGACACAGGCAGCCCAATTCAGATATATTTTTTAATCTGCTCTTTTGCCCATAATTGGGCTTTCTATTTTGTGTTGTGTTTTCTTATAACGTGTCCTTTTTTTGTGATACTTTCAACTCATCCCGTGGTATAAGCACATTATTCACTGTTTTATACCACCTCAAATGAATGTCACTTTACTTAAGGTGTATGTGCACACTCTATAAGGAAATATTACTTGGTTATGACGCACGTCATTCCATTCAATGTAATAATGTGACACAGAGGATAAATGACATAACACCCTGTTATAACAGCTGGTATGTAGACTCTTACATAGCATGTAATAACATATGACATAAGAGGTCATCCAGACTGTATAATGCCAGAGCATACGACAGGATGAACAGATCTGTTTAACACTTTTTTTGGTTACTACATGTGTTATTTCTAGTTTTAATGTCTTCACTATTATTCTACAATGTAGAAAATAGTCAAAATAAAGAAAACCCCTGGAATGAGTAGATGTGTCCAAACTTTTGACTGGTACTGTATGTGAAAACCTACCAAATATAAAGATACTATGTTCACTGTGACAGAAGGTAAAAGTTCTATCTAGCGCTGCAGTAAGCTCTACATCCGCTCTCCCTGAGTGAAAGACGTATGCACTGTGACAGACAGTCCTCCGCTAAGTCAGAGAGGTTCAGGCACATTGCCGTGGTTCCTCTTTCAGCAGGACATAAAACCCTTCTCACCATGGAGAGACGTTTTTCGGCATGGCGCAGGTTGGTCCGGATCCCCCGGGCTGACAAGGCGTAGGTGAAATGATAGACTTTATAGAGGATCTGGATCTGGGACATCACGATGAGCAGGACGGGCACCAGCATGAAACAAGAGAAGGAACAGATGACGTAGAAGGCGTCTTTAAAGGAGGTGTGGTAGCTGTGCCAGGCGATGGTACAGGACAGGCCGTAGGGCTCGGGGACGTACTCGCCCCAGCCGAACAAGGGGAAGGAGGACCAGACGGCGGCGATTAGCCACGAGGCACAGCACACCAGCCGGATGTTGGCACCATCCAGCCAGACTGCTGCAAGGAAAGAGACATCCCATCGCCTGGTTATATTCTTAAAGGGAGGGTGACATCTGGGATTGTCATTGTGTTTGGATGATTCAGTGATTAATCAGTGCTTGATGTGGGCCAGAACACACCAGTACTGAGACCCACACCTCAAATTCTCTATTGCTTGAATACCTTGAATACCTGTCTTATAGAATATTGGCTTAAAAATATTGCAGTTATGGCACATAAATGTAAAGTCCATGGGCAAATAAGGCCATTTCTCCAAAAGAAATGCTATGTGGTCTCCATTGATCTGACACATAGATGGTAATTAGAGAACATCAATCGATCTCACAGGCTCCCGACTGGGATGAAAAGACTGACTGATGACTAACCTGTTCCGTGGCATTATTCCCCTCATCTCCTGTCCTAATCCACACCTGATCCCAGTACTCAGGGCTGAGCACCCTACTCGTCTCTTACAATTAACACAGGAGAGCGGAAAGCCCTGCTACTAGTTAATTGGAGAGACAAAGAGAGAGAGGGAGAGAGAAAAATAGAGAGGTGTGTGTGAGAGAGTGAGAGAGAGAGAGAGAGAGAGGTGCGAGAGAGCGAGAGGTGCGAGAGAGCGAGAGAGAGATTTATTTTTATTTGTATGTAATCTTTAATTAACTAGGCAAGACAGCTAAAAACAAATTCTTATTACAATGATGGCCTACCACAGCAAAACCCGGACGACGCCGGGCCAATTGTGCGCCGTCAGGCCAATTATGCGCCGCCAAATGGGACTTCCAATCACAGTTGGATGTAAACCACGGACTGCAGTGCCTTAGACTGCTGTGCCACTCAGGAGCCACTGGGCATACAGACGGACGGACGGACGGACAGACAGACACGCACACATACACACACAAACACAAAGTGAGAGCGAGACAGGAGACGCTCAAATCCAAATCGATCCTCAATATCTAGGTACTGACTGTTAGCACTTGGTGGCCTATAGCAACACCCCAAAATGAAAGACTTTAGATGTGCCAAGTGAACCTGCAAGCACAACACTTCAATAACACTTGACATAAGATCTTCTCTAAGTATTCCAGGAATATGGCTCTGAATATGTACAGTAACACCTCCCCCATAAGAATTTCTGTCTCTTCTATAGATGTTAAATCCTTGTATTGCTACTGATGTATCATCAAATTATCTAAATGAGTCTCAAATGGCTAATATATTAATGTTATCTGATGTTAGCAAGTTATTGATTTCATGAACCTTATTTCTAAGGCTACACATATTAATATGGGCTATTTACAGCCCTTTCCTGGGTAGCTTTTCAGAGATAGACATAATATTGAAAAGAGCAGACAAAGCAAGATTTAAAAAAAGATATATATACATTCAGCAGTCCATTAACAACGTCCCTGGTCTTTGTGGTTAAGTCTGTTTTGAAATTCACTGTTTGACTGAGGGACCAACCTTACAGATAATTGTGTGGGGTACAGAGGTGAGGTAGTAATTTAAAAATAATGTTAAACACGGTCATTGCACACACATTGAGTCCATGCAACTTTATTATGTGACTTGTTAAGCACATTTATTTAGGCTTGCCATAACAAAGGGGTTGAATACTTATTGACCCAAGATATTTCAGCTTATAATTTGTATTAATTTGTGAACATTTCTAAAATTATGTTGTATTGTGTGTAGGCCAGTGACACAAAATCTATTCCATTTTAAGTTCAGGCTGTAACACAGCAACATTTTCAAGGGGTGTGAATAGTTTCTGAAGGCACTGTATGTGAATATTCTATTTCATTAACTTCTTGCGTCGAGCAATCCACGTATCCGGGAGCGTAATCATAGCCTCAAGCTCATTACCATAACGCAACGTTAACTATTCATGAAAATCGCAAATGAAATGAAAGAAATATATTCACTCACAAGCTTAGCCTTTTGTTAACAACACTGTCATCTCAGATTTTCAAAATATGCTTTTCAACCATAGCTACACAAGCATTTGTGTAAGAGTATTGATACCTAGCAATAGCATTAAGCCTAGCATTCAACAGGCAACATTTTCACAAAAACAAGAAAAGCATTCAAATAAAATTATTTACCTTTGAAGACCTTCGGATGTTTTCAATGAGGAGACTCTCAGTTAGATAGCAAATGTTCAGTTTTTCCAAAAATATTATTTGTGTAGGAGAAATCGCTCCGTTTTGTTCATCACGTTTGGCTAAGAAAACCCCCCGAAAATTCAGTCATTACAACGCCAAACTTTTTTCCAAATTAACTCCATAATATCGACAGAAACATGGCAAACGTTGTTTAGAATCAATCCTCAAGGTGTTTTTCACATATCTATTCGATGATAAATCATTCGTGGCAGTTGGGTTTCTCCTCGGAAGCAAATGGAAAATACACGCAGCTGGAGATTATGCAATAATTTCACACAGGAAAAGCGAGCACCTGGTAAATGTAGTCAGAAATAGAGATAAAATTAATTCCTTACCTTTGATGATCTTCATATGTTTGCACTCAGAAGACATTCATTTATTCAATAAATGTTCCTTTTGTTCGATAAAGTGTCTCTTTATAGCCGAAAACCTTCGCATTTTCTTCAGTAATCCACAGGCTCAAACGCAGTCACAACAGGCAGACAAAAAAAAAAATCCAAATTGTATCCGTAAAGTTCATAGAAACATGTAAAACAATGTTAATATTCAATCCTCAGGTTGTTTTTAGCCTAAATGATCTATAATTTGTAAGTCGCTCTGGATAAGAGCGTCTGCTAAATGACTTAAATGTAATGTAAATGATCCTTAGCCCCCTATCATAGGCCCTTCATTTAGTTTTCCAAGGTATTGTAGTATTACAGCACCTCCACCTTGCCCTGTGATAGGCTAGGTGGAATTGTGCCCATATTGTCTTTAATGTCTATCAGGGACAGAACAGGGCAGCAGGCGTTCTGTTATAGCCACCCTATGGATGGTGAGTTGTTGTTGCTACAACAAGAGAGAGATCAAGCCTGTATAACTAACTATAAGTGTGTATGCAATACATTATAAATACAGCCTATAAATAGACCACAGAGAAAAAACTTACAGAGCGGTGATTTTCTGTTTACTGATAATATCATCATCATCATCATCAACAGTAGTGGTAGTAGTGGTAGTCTTTGCAGATTTTAACTTTGTCGTTGTTGATCTCTGTAAGCAGGACGTTGCCCACTTTGTATGATGATGTCATATTGTCATATATTATAATATGGTTACACTTTACTTGACATCCAGCACCATAACACGTTATGACACGGTAATAACCATGTCACAATATGGCATAATAGCTGACATAACCTGGTTCAGTCTGCTTTCCACCAGACACTGGGAGATTAATTCACCTTTCAGCAGGACAATAACCTAAAACACAAGGCCAAATCTACACTGGAGTTGCTTACCAAGAAGACCGTGAATGTTCCTGAGTGGCGAGTTACAGTTTGACTTGAATCTACTTGAAAATCTATGGCAAGACATGAAAATGGTTCTCTAGCAATGATCAACAACCAATTTGACAGAGCTTGAAGAATTGGTCAAATAATAATGGGCAAATGTTTCACAATCCAGGTGTAGAAAGCAGAAAGCTCTTAGAGACTTACCCAGAAAGACTCACAGCTGTAATCACTGTCAAAGGTGACTGTAACATTGACTCAGGAGGTTGAATACAAATCAAGATATATTTGTGTTTTATTTTTCATATTTTTTGTTTAACAAATGTCAGATTTTTCTTTCCACTTTGATATTACAGAGTATTTTTTGTAGATCTTTGACAAAAATGACAAATCCATTTTAATCTCACTTTGTAACAGAACAAAATGTGGAAAAAGTGAAGTGGTATGGATACTGTCTGAAGGTACTGTATATTAGTCCCTGGAGACTTCCTGGAAAGACCCCACTGGACACAAACAGGATTTATATTTTACATTTTATATAACATGTATTTAACGAGGCAAATCAGTTAAGAAAAATTATTATTTACAACGACCGCCTACCCCTGGCCAAACCCTAACCAGAACAACGCTGGGCCAATTATGCGCGCCCTATGGGACTCCCAATCCCGGACGGTTGTGATACAGCCTGGAATCGAACCAGGGTCTGTAGTGATGCTGAGATGCAGTGCCTTCGGGAGTAGGATGACACACACACACACACGTGCACACACACACACACATATACACTAAACATGCGCGCACACACACAACACTTACAGATAACACAACACAGAACAACACATGGTCCTGAGTGTGATTTTCATATCAAGATGATATCAGCTCATTCGATTCATGTTGTTGTTCACTTAATGTCACACTGAGTCAGTGGTTGTTTGTGTAGTGTGCAGCAGCTGGGAGCAGTTCTGTAAATGACTTAAGTAAAAATACTTTAAAGTACTACTTAAGTCATTTTTAGGGGTATCTGTACTTTGTTTGTGCATTGTGCAGCAGCTGGGAGCATTTGTGTAAATTACTTAGTAGTACTTTGAAGTATTTTTACTTAAGTCGTTTTGGGGGTATCTGTACTTTGTGTAGTGTGCAGCAGCTAGGATGGGTAAGCTTGTAGGGAGTCTAGCATTCACTTAGACTAGTGAAATATTTCTAGAGTTCGCTGGTTCAAAAACCCCGACAGGACAAAGTGAAAATCTGCCGATGTGCCCTTGTGGAAGGAACTTCACCCTAATTACTCCTATAAGTCGCTCTGGATAAGAGCATCTGCTAAATTATTAAAATGTAAATGTAATACTGACTTTACCTGTTACAACAAAATCAATAGAATAGTCCCAAACATGCAAACCCCACTATCTGGTACTCCAGCCTGCCCCCCCCATCCAAATAGACTAGGCTCTACTCACCATAGACCAGGCTGCCCCCCAGATAGACTAGGCTCTACTCACCATAGACCAGGCTGCCCCCCCAAAAAAATAGACTAGGCTCTACTCACCATAGACCAGGCTACCCCCCCTCCAAAAGACTAGGCTCTACTCACCATAGACCAGGCTGTCCCCCCAAATAAACTAGGCTCTACTCACCATAGACCAGGCTGCCCCCCTCCCAGATAGACTAGGCTCTACTCACCATAGACAAGGCTGCCCCACTCCAAATAGACTAGGCTCTACTCACCATAGACCAGGCTGTACCCCCCCAAATAAACTAGGCTCTACTCACCATAGACCAGGCTGCCCCCCTCCAAGATAGACTAGGCTTTACTCACCATAAACCAGGCTGCCTCCCCCAAATAGACTAGGCTCTACTCACCATAGACCAGGCTGCCCCCTCCCCCAAAAATTGACTAGGCTCTACTCACCATAGACCAGGCTGCCCCCCCCAGATAGACTAGGCTCTACTCACCATAGACCAAATTGCCCCCCAAAAAAAAAAAAATAGACTAGGCTCTACACACCATAGACCAGGCTGCCCTCCGCCCCCAGATAGACTAGGCTCTACTCACCATAGACCAGGCTTGCCCCCCCAATAAACTAGGCTCTACTCACCATAGACCAGGCTGCCCCCCAGATAGACTAGGCTCTATAGACCAGGCTGCCCCACTCCAAATAGACTAGGCTCTACTCACCATAGACCAGGCTGCTCCCCCCCAAGATAGACTATGCTTTACTCACCATAAACCAGGCTGCCTCCCCCAAATAGACTAGGCTCTACACACCATAGACCAGGCTGCCCCCCGCCCCCAGATAGACTAGGCTCTACTCACCATAGACCAGGCTACCCCCTCCAAATAGACTAGGCTCTACTCACCATAGACCAGGCTGTCCCCCCCAAATAAACTAGGCTCTACTCACCATAGACCAGGCTGCCCCCCCAGATAGACTAGGCTCTACTCACCACAGACCAGGCTGCCCCACTCCAAATAGACTAGGCTCTACTCACCATAGACCAGGCTGCCCCCCCCCCCAAGATAGACTAGGCTTTACTCACCATAAACCAGACTGCCTCCCCCAAATAGACTAGGCTCTACTCACCATAGACCAGGCTGTCCCCCAAATAAACTAGGCTCTACTCACCATAGACCAGTCTGCTCCCCCTCCAAATAGACTAGGCTCTACTCACCATAGACCAGGCAGCCCCCTCCCCCAAAAATAGACTAGGCTCTACTCACCATAGACCAGGCTGCCCCCCCCAGATAGACAAGGCTCTACTCACCATAGACCCGGCTGCCCCCCCCCTCCCCAGAGAGACTAGGCTCTACTCACCATAAACCAGGCTGCCTCCCCCCAAATAGATTAGGCTCTACTCACCATAGACCAGGCTGCCCCCAAAATAAACTAGGCTCTACTCACCATAGACCAGGCCTGCCCCCCCTCCAAATAGACTAGGCTCTACTCACCATAGACCAGGCTGCCCCCCTCCAAGATAGACTAGGCTTTACTCACCATAAACCAGGCTGCCCCCCGCCCTCCCCCAAATAGACTAGGCTCTACTCACCATAGACCAGCCTGCCCCCCTCTCCAAATAGACTGGCTCTACTCACCATAGACCAGGCTTCCCCCATAAAAAATAGACTAGGCTCTACTCACCATAGACCAGGCTTGCCCCCCCAGATAGACTAGGCTCTACTCACCATAAACCAGGCTGTCCCCCAAATAGACTAGGCTCTACTCACCATAGACCAGCCTGCTCCCCCCCCCATAAAAAAATAGACTAGGCTCTACTCACCATAGACCAGGCTTGCCCCCAAATAGACTAGGCTCTACTCACCATAGACCAGCCTGCCCCCTCCCTCCAACTAGACTGGCTCTACTCACCATAGACCAGGCTGCCCCACCCCTTAAAAAAATAGACTAGGCTCTACTCACCATAGACCAGGCAGCCCCCTCCCCCAAAAATAGACTAGGCTCTACTCACCATAGACCAGGCTGCCCCCAGATAGACTAGGCACTACTCACCAAAGATAGACAAGGCTCTACTCACCATAGACCAGGCTGCCCCCCCGCCCCTCCCCCAAATAGACTAGGCTCTACTCACCATAGACCAGGCCTGCCCCCCTCCAAATAGACTAGACTCACCATAGACCATGCTGCGCTCCAAGATACTCACCATAAACCAGGCTGCCCCCCACCCTCCCCAAATAGACTAGGCTCTACTCACCATAGACCAGCCTGCCCCCCTCCAAATAGACTGGCTCTACTCACCATAGACCAGGCTGCCCCCCATAAAAAATAGACTAGGCTCTACTCACCATAGACCAGGCTGCCCCCTCCCCAAAAAAAAAATAGACTAGGCTCTACTCACCATAGACCAGGCTGCCCCCTCCAAATAGACTAGGCTCTACTCACCATAGACCAGGCTTGCCCCCAGATAGACTAGGCTCTACTCACCATAAACCAGGCTGCCCCCAAATAGACTAGGCTCTACTCAACCTAGACCAGCCTGCCCCCCATAAAAAAATAGACTAGGCTCTACTCACCATAGACCAGGCTTGCCCCCAAATAGACTAGGCTCTACTCACCATAGACCAGCCTGCCCCCTCCAAATAGACTGGCTCTACTCACCATAGACCAGGCTGCCCCCCTTAAAAAAATAGACTAGGCTCTACTCACCATAGACCAGGCAGCCCCCTCCCCCAAAAATAGACTAGGCTCTACTCACCATAGACCAGGCTGCCCCCCTCCAGATAGACTAGGCACTACTCACCATAGACCAGGCCCCCAGATAGACAAGGCTCTACTCACCATAGACCCGGCTGCCCCCGCCCTCCCCCAAATAGACTAGGCTCTACTCACCATAGACCAGCCTGCCCCCCTCCAAATAGACTGGCTCTACTCACCATAGACCAGGCTGCCCCCCCATAAAAATAGACTAGACTCTACTCACCATAGACCAGGCTTTGCCCCCTCCCCCCCCAGATAGACTAGGCTCTACTCACCATAAACCAGGCTGCCTCCCCAAATAGACTAGGCTCTACTCACCATAGACCAGGCTGACCCCCAAATAAACTAGGCTCTACTCACCATAGACCAGCCTGCCCCCTCCAAATAGACTAGGCTCTACTCACCATAGACCAGGCTGCCCCCCCCCAAGATAGACTAGGCTTTACTCACCAAAACCAGGCTGCCCCCCCGCCCTCCTCCAAATAAACTAGGCTCTACTCACCATAGACCAGCCTGCCCCCTCCAAATAGACTGGCTCTACTCACCATAGACCAGCCTGCCCCCCCACCCCCCCTAATAGACTAGGCTCTACTCACCATAGACCAGGCTGCCCCCCTAAAATAGACTAGGCTCTACTCACCATAGACCAGCTGCCCCCCCCTCCAAATAGACTGGCTCTACTCACCATAGACCAGGCTGCCCCCATAAAATAGACTAGGCTCTACTCACCATAGACCAGGCTGCCCCCCCAAGATAGACTAGGCTCTACTCACCATAAACCAGGCTGTCCCCCAAATAGACTAGGCTCTATTCACCATAGACCAGCCTGCCCCCCTCCAAATAGACTGGCTCTACTCACCATAGACCAGGCTGCCCCCCCATAAAAAAATAGACTAGGCTCTACACACCATAGACCAGGCTTGCCCCCAAATAGACTAGGCTCTACTCACCATAGACCAGCCTGCCCCCCAAATAGACTAGGCTCTACTCACCATAGACCAGGCTGCCCCCCCTAAAAAAAATAGACTAGGCTCTACTCACCATAGACCAGCCTGCCCCCTCCATAGACTAGGCTCTACTCACCATAAACCAGGCTGCCCCCCCCAAATAGACTAGGCTCTACTCACCATAGACCAGGCTTGCCCCCTCCAAATAGACTAGGCTCTACTCACCATAGACCAGCCTGCCCCCCTCCAAATAGTCTGGCTCTACTCACCATAGACCAGGCTGCCCCCCCCTTAAAAATAGACTAGGCTCTACTCACCATAGACCAGCCTGCCCCCCTCCAATAGACTAGGCTCTACTCACCATAGACCAGGCTGCCCCCCCAAGATAGACTAGGCTTTACTCACCATAAACCAGACTGCCTCCCCCAAATAGACTAGGCTCTACTCACCATAGACCAGGCTGCCCCCCAAATAAACTAGGCTCTACTCACCATAGACCAGCCTGCCCCCCCCCATCCAAATAGACTAGGCTCTACTCACCATAGACCAGGCAGCCCCCTCCCCCAAAAAAGACTAGGCTCTACTCACCATAGACCAAATGCCCCCCCCAGATAGACTAGGCTCTACTCACCATAGACCAGGCTTGCCCCCCAAATAAACTAGGCTCTACTCACCATAGACCAGGCTGCCCCCCCCTCCCCAGATAGACTAGGCTCTACTCACCATAGACCAGGCTGCCCCACTCCAAATAGACTAGGCTCTACTCACCATAGACCAGGCTGCCCCCCAAGATAGACTATGCTTTACTCACCATAAACCAGGCTGCCTCCCCCAAATAGACTAGGCTCTACTCACCATAGACCAGGCTGTCCCCCCCAAAATAAACTAGGCTCTACTCACCATAGACCAGGCTGCCCCCCCAGATAGACTAGGCTCTACTCACCATAGACCAGGCTGCCCCACTCCAAATAGACTAGGCTCTACTCACCATAGACCAGGCTGCCCCCCAAGATAGACTATGCTTTACTCACCATAAACCAGGCTGCCTCCCCCAAATAGACTAGGCTCTACACACCATAGACCAGGCTGCCCCGCCCCCAGATAGACTAGGCTCTACTCACCATAGACCAGGCTACCCCCTCCAAATAGACTAGGCTCTACTCACCATAGACCAGGCTGTCCCCCCCCAAATAAACTAGGCTCTACTCACCATAGACCAGCCTGCCCCCCTCCAAATAGACTGGCTCTACTCACCATAGACCAGGCTGCCCCCCCAAAAATAGACTAGGCTCTACTCACCATAGACCAGCCTGCCCCCCTCCCACATAGACTAGGCTCTACTCACCATAAACCAGGCTGCCCCCCAAATAGACTAGGCTCTACTCACCATAGACCAGGCTTGCCCCCAAATAGACTAGGCTCTACTCACCATAGACCAGCCTGCCCCCCTCCAAATAGTCTGGCTCTACTCACCATAGACCAGGCTGCCCCCCTTAAAAAATAGACTAGGCTCTACTCACCATAGACCAGCCTGCCCCCCTCCACATAGACTAGGCTCTACTCACCATAGACCAGGCTGCCCCCCCAAGATAGACTAGGCTTTACTCACCATAAACCAGACTGCCTCCCCCAAATAGACTAGGCTCTACTCACCATAGACCAGGCTGCCCCCCCAAATAAACTAGGCTCTACTCACCATAGACCAGCCTGCCCCCCCCTCCAAATAGACTAGGCTCTACTCACCATAGACCAGGCAGCCCCCTCCCCAAAAATAGACTAGGCTCTACTCACCATAGACCAAATTGCCCCCCCAGATAGACTAGGCTCTACTCACCATAGACCAGGCTTGCCCCCAAATAAACTAGGCTCTACTCACCATAGACCAGGCTGCCCCCCCCCAGATAGACTAGGCTCTACTCACCATAGACCAGGCTGCCCCACTCCAAATAGACTAGGCTCTACTCACCATAGACCAGGCTGCCCCCCAAGATAGACTATGCTTTACTCACCATAAACCAGGCTGCCTCCCTCCAAATAGACTAGGCTCTACTCACCATAGACCAGGCTGTCCCCCCCCAAATAAACTAGGCTCTACTCACCATAGACCAGGCTGCCCCCCCAGATAGACTAGGCTCTACTCACCATAGACCAGGCTGCCCCACTCCAAATAGACTAGGCTCTACTCACCATAGACCAGGCTGCCCCCCCCAAGATAGACTATGCTTACTCACCATAAACCAGGCTGCCTCCCCCAAATAGACTAGGCTCTACACACCATAGACCAGGCTGCCCCCGCCCCCAGATAGACTAGGCTCTACTCACCATAGACCAGGCTACCCCCTCCAAATAGACTAGGCTCTACTCACCATAGACCAGGCTGCCCCCAAATAAACTAGGCTCTACTCACCATAGACCAGGCTGCCCCCCCCAGATAGACTAGGCTCTACTCACCATAGACCAGGCTGCCCCACTCCAAATAGACTAGGCTCTACTCACCATAGACCAGGCTGCCCCCCCAAGATAGACTAGGCTTTACTCACCATAAACCAGACTGCCTCCCCTAAATAGACTAGGCTCTACTCACCATAGACCAGGCTGCCCCCCCCCAAAAAATAGACTAGGCTCTACTCACCATAGACCAGGCTGCCCCCCTCCAAATAGACTAGGCTCTACTCACCATAGACCAGGCTGCCCCCCAGATAGACTAGGCTCTACTCACCATAAACCAGGCTGCCCCCAAATAGACTAGGCTCTACTCAACCTAGACCAGCCTGCCCCCCATAAAAAAAAATAGACTAGGCTCTACTCACCATAGACCAGGCTTGCCCCCAAATAGACTAGGCTCTACTCACCATAGACCAGCCTGCCCCCCCCTCCAAATAGACTGGCTCTACTCACCATAGACCAGGCTGCCCCCCCCAAAAAAAATAGACTAGGCTCTACTCACCATAGACCAGGCAGCCCCCTCCCCCAAAAATAGACTAGGCTCTACTCACCATAGACCAGGCTGATAGACCCCCTACTCACCATAGACCAGGCTCCCCCCAGATAGACAAGGCTCTACACCATAGACCAGGCTGCCCCCCCCTCCCCAAATAGACTAGGCTCTACTCACCATAGACCAGCCTGCCCCCCCCCTCCAAATAGACTGGCTCTACTCACCATAGACCAGGCTGCCCCCCCATAAAAAATAGACTAGACTCTACTCACCATAGACCAGGCTTTGCCCCCCCCCCCAGATAGACTAGGCTCTACTCACCATAAACCAGGCTGCCTCCCCCAAATAGACTAGGCTCTACTCACCATAGACCAGGCTGACCCCCAAATAAACTAGGCTCTACTCACCATAGACCAGCCTGCCCCCCCCTCCAAATAGACTAGGCTCTACTCACCATAGACCAGGCTGCCCCCCTCCAAGATAGACTAGGCTTTACTCACCATAAACCAGGCTGCCCCCGCCCTCCTCCAAATAAACTAGACTCTACTCACCATAGACCAGCCTGCCCCCCTCCAAATAGACTGGCTCTACTCACCATAGACCAGCCTGCCCCCCCACCCCTCCTAATAGACTGGCTCTACTCACCATAGACCAGGCTGCCCCCCCAAAAATAGACTAGGCTCTACTCACCATAGACCAGCCTGCCCCCTCTCCAAATAGACTGGCTCTACTCACCATAGACCAGGCTGCCCCCCATAAAAAATAGACTAGGCTCTACTCACCATAGACCAGGCTTGCCCCCCCCAGATAGACTAGGCTCTACTCACCATAAACCAGGCTGTCCCCCCAAATAGACTAGGCTGTACTCACCATAGACCAGCCTGCCCCCTCTCCAAATAGACTGGCTCTACTCACCATAGACCAGGCTGCCCCCCCCCATAAAAAAAGACTAGGCTCTACTCACCATAGACCAGGCTTGCCCCCAAATAGACTAGGCTCTACTCACCATAGACCAGCCTGCCCCCCTCCAAATAGACTGGCTCTACTCACCATAGACCAGGCTGCCCCCCCAAAAAATAGACTAGGCTCTACTCACCATAGACCAGCCTGCCCCCCCTCCAAATAGACTAGGCTCTACTCACCATAAACCAGGCTGCCCCCCCAAATAGACTACGCTCTACTCACCATAGACCAGGCTTGCCCCCAAATAGACTAGGCTCTACTCACCATAGACCAGCCTGCCCCCCTCCAAATAGTCTGGCTCTACTCACCATAGACCAGGCTGCCCCCCCTTAAAAATAGACTAGGCTCTACTCACCATAGACCAGCCTGCCCCCCCCACATAGACTAGGCTCTACTCACCATAGACCAGGCTGCCCCCCCCAAGATAGACTAGGCTTTACTCACCATAAACCAGACTGCCTCCCCCAAATAGACTAGGCTCTACTCACCATAGACCAGGCTGCCCCCCCAAATAAACTAGGCTCTACTCACCATAGACCAGCCTGCCCCCAAATAGACTAGGCTCTACTCACCATAGACCAGGCAGCCCCCTCCCCCAAAATAGACTAGGCTCTACTCACCATAGACCAAATTGCCCCCCCAGATAGACTAGGCTCTACTCACCATAGACCAGGCTTGCCCCCCAAATAAACTAGGCTCTACTCACCATAGACCAGGCTGCCCCCCAGATAGACTAGGCTCTACTCACCATAGACCAGGCTGCCCCACTCCAAATAGACTAGGCTCTACTCACCATAGACCAGGCTGCCCCCCCCCAAGATAGACTATGCTTTACTCACCATAAACCAGGCTGCCTCCCCCAAATAGACTAGGCTCTACACACCATAGACCAGGCTGCCCCCGCCCCCAGATAGACTAGGCTCTACTCACCATAGACCAGGCTACCCCCCTCCAAATAGACTAGGCTCTACTCACCATAGACCAGGCTGTCCCCCAAATAAACTAGGCTCTACTCACCATAGACCAGGCTGCCCCCCCCCAGATAGACTAGGCTCTACTCACCATAGACCAGGCTGCCCCACTCCAAATAGACTAGGCTCTACTCACCATAGACCAGGCTGCCCCCCCAAGATAGACTAGGCTTTACTCACCATAAACCAGACTGCCTCCCTAAATAGACTAGGCTCTACTCACCATAGACCAGGCTGTCCCCCCCAAATAAACTAGGCTCTACTCACCATAGACCAGTCTGCTCCCCCCCCTCCAAATAGACTAGGCTCTACTCACCATAGACCAGGCAGCCCCCTCCCCCAAAAATAGACTAGGCTCTACTCACCATAGACCAGGCTGCCCCCAGATAGACAAGGCTCTACTCACCATAGACCCGGCTGCCCCCCGCCCTCCCCAGATAGACTAGGCTCTACTCACCATAAACCAGGCTGCCTCCCCCAAATAGACTAGGCTCTACTCACCATAGACCAGGCTGCCTCCCCCAAATAAACTAGGCTCTACTCACCATAGACCAGGCCTGCCCCCCTCCAAATAGACTAGGCTCTACTCACCATAGACCAGGCTGCCCCCCTCCAAGATAGACTAGGCTTTACTCACCATAAACCAGGCTGCCCCCCCCCTCCCCCAAATAGACTAGGCTCTACTCACCATAGACCAGCCTGCCCCCCTCCCCAAATAGACTGGCTCTACTCACCATAGACCAGGCTGCCCCCATAAAAAATAGACTAGGCTCTACTCACCATAGACCAGGCTTGCCCCCCCCAGATAGACTAGGCTCTACTCACCATAAACCAGGCTGTCCCCCAAATAGACTAGGCTCTACCACCATAGACCAGGCTTGCCCCCCAAATAGACTAGGCTCTACTCACCATAGACCAGCCTGCCCCCCTCCAAATAGACTGGCTCTACTCACCATAGACCAGGCTGCCCCCCCCTCCAAGATAGACTAGGCTTTACTCACCATAAACCAGGCTGCCCCCGCCCTCCCCCAAATAGACTAGGCTCTACTCACCATAGACCAGCCTGCCCCCGCCCTCTCCAAATAGACTGGCTCTACTCACCATAGACCAGGCTGCCCCCCATAAAAATAGACTAGGCTCTACTCACCATAGACCAGGCTTGCCCCCCCCAGATAGACTAGGCTCTACTCACCATAAACCAGGCTGTCCCCCCAAATAGACTCTCTACTCACCATAGACCAGGCTTGCCCCCAAATAGACTAGGCTCTACTCACCATAGACCAGCCTGCCCCCCTCCAAATAGACTGGCTCTACTCACCATAGACCAGCCTGCCCCCTCCACATAGACTTGGCTCTACTCACCATAAACCAGGCTGCCCCCCCAAATAGACTAGGCTCTACTCACCATAGACCAGGCTTGCCCCCAAATAGACTAGGCTCTACTCACCATAGACCAGCCTGCCCCCTCCAAATAGACTGGCTCTACTCACCATAGACCAGGCTGCCCCCCCCCTTAAAAAATAGACTAGGCTCTACTCACCATAGACCAGCCTGCCCCCCTCCACATAGACTAGGCTCTACTCACCATAGACCAGGCTGCCCCCCAAGATAGACTAGGCTTTACTCACCATAAACCAGACTGCCTCCCCCAAATAGACTAGGCTCTACTCACCATAGACCAGGCTGTCCCCCAAATAAACTAGGCTCTACTCACCATAGACCAGCCTGCCCCCCCCCCTCCAAATAGACTAGGCTCTACTCACCATAGACCAGGCAGCCCCCTCCCCCAAAAATAGACTAGGCTCTACTCACCATAGACCAGGCCACCCCCCGCCTCCCCCAAATAGACTAGGCTCTACTCACCATAAACCAGGCTGCCCCCAGATAGACAAGGCTCTACTCACCATAGACCAGGCTGCCCCCCTCCAAATAGACTAGGCTCTACTCACCATAGACCAGGCAGCCTCCCTCCCCAAAATAGACTAGGCTCTACTCACCATAAACCAGGCTGCCCCCCCCCCAGATAGACTAGGCTCTACTCACCATAGACCAGGCCACCCACCCCCCCCCAGATAGACAAGGCTCTACTCACCATAGACCCGGCTGCCCCCCGCCCTCCCCCAAATAGACTAGGCTCTACTCACCATAGACCAGCCTGCCCCCTCCAAATAGACTGGCTCTACTCACCATAGACCAGGCTGCCCCCCATAAAAAATAGACTAGGCTCTACTCACCATAGACCAGGCTACCCCCCTCCAAATAAACTAGGCTCTACTCACCATAGACAAGGCTGCCCCCTCCAAATAGACTAGGCTCTACTCACCATAGACCAGGCTGTCCCCCAAATAAACTAGGCTCTACTCACCATAAACCAGGCTGCCCCCTCCAAGATAGACTAGGCTTTACTCACCATAAACCAGGCTGCCTCCCCCAAATAGACTAGGCTCTACTCACCATAGACCAGGCTGTCCCCCCCAAATAAACTAGGCTCTACTCACCATAGACCAGCCTACCCCCCCCAAATAGACTAGGCTCTACTCACCATAGACCAGGCTGCCCCCTCCCCAAAAAATTGACTAGGCTCTACTCACCATAGACCAGGCTGCCCCCCCAGATAGACTAGGCTCTACTCACCATAGACCAAATTGCCCCCCCCTAGGCTCTACAACCATAGACCAGGCTGCCCCCGCCCCCAGATAGACTAGGCTCTACCACCATAGACCAGGCTTGCCCCCCAAATAAACTAGGCTCTACTCACCATAGACCAGGCTGCCCCCCAGATAGACTAGGCTCTACTCACCATAGACCAGGCTGCCCCCTCCAAATAGACTAGGCTCTACTCACCATAGACCAGGCTGCCCCCCAAGATAGACTATGCTTTACTCACCATAAACCAGGCTGCCTCCCCCAAATAGACTAGGCTCTACACACCATAGACCAGGCTACCCCCCTCCAAATAGACTAGGCTCTACTCACCATAGACCAGGCTGTCCCCCAAATAAACTAGGCTCTACTCACCATAGACCAGGCTGACCCCCAGATAGACTAGGCTCTACTCACCATAGACCAGGCTGCCCCACTCCAAATAGACTAGGCTCTACTCACCATAGACCAGGCTGCCCCCAAGATAGACTAGGCTTTACTCACCATAAACCAGACTGCCTCCCCCAAATAGACTAGGCTCTACTCACCATAGACCAGGCTGTCCCCCAAATAAACTAGGCTCTACTCACCATAGACCAGCCTGCCCCCCTCCAAATAGACTAGGCTCTACTCACCATAGACCAGGCAGCCCCTCCCCAAAAATAGACTAGGCTTTACTCACCATAAACCAGGCTGCCTCCCCCAAATAGACTAGGCTCTACTCACCATAGACCAGGCTGCCCCCAAATAAACTAGGCTCTACTCACCATAGACCAGCCTACCCCCCTCCAAATAGACTAGGCTCTACTCACCATAGACCAGGCTGCCCCCTCCCCAAAAAATTGACTAGGCTCTACTCACCATAGACCAGGCTGCCCCCCCAGATAGACTAGGCTCTACTCACCATAGACCAAATTGCCCCCCAAAAAAAAAAAAAATAGACTAGGCTCTACACACCATAGACCAGGCTGCCCCCGCCCCCAGATAGACTAGGCTCTACTCACCATAGACCAGGCTTGCCCCCCCAAATAAACTAGGCTCTACTCACCATAGACCAGGCCCCCCCAGATAGACTAGGCTCTACCACCATAGACCAGGCTGCCCCACTCCAAATAGACTAGGCTCTACTCACCATAGACCAGGCTGCCCCCCCAAGATAGACTATGCTTTACTCACCATAAACCAGGCTGCCTCCCCCAAATAGACTAGGCTCTACTCACCATAGACCAGGCTGCCCCCGCCCCCAGATAGACTAGGCTCTACTCACCATAGACCAGGCTACCCCCTCCAAATAGACTAGGATCTACTCACCATAGACCAGGCTGTCCCCCAAATAAACTAGGCTCTACTCACCATAGACCAGGCTGTCCCCCAGATAGACTAGGCTCTACTCACCATAGACCAGGCTGCCCCACTCCAAATAGACTAGGCTCTACTCACCATAGACCAGGCTGCCCCCCCCCCCAAGATAGACTAGGCTTTACTCACCATAAACCAGACTGCCTCCCCCAAATAGACTAGGCTCTACTCACCATAGACCAGGCTGTCCCCCCAAATAAACTAGGCTCTACTCACCATAGACCAGCCTGCTCCCCCCCCTCCAAATAGACTAGGCTCTACTCACCATAGACCAGGCAGCCCCCTCCCCCAAAAATAGACTAGGCTCTACTCACCATAGACCAGGCTGCCCCCCCCAAATAGACTAGGCACTACTCACCATAGACCAGCCCCCCCTCCAAATAGACTGGCTCTACTCACCATAGACCAGGCTTTGCCCCCCAGATAGACTAGGCTCTACTCACCATAAACCAGGCTGCCTCCCCCAAATAGACTAGGCTCTACTCACCATAGACCAGGCTGCCCCCCCAAATAAACTAGGCTCTACTCACCATAGACCAGCCTGCCCCCCTCCAAATAGACTAGGCTCTACTCACCATAGACCTGGCTGCCCCCCCCTCCAAGATAGACTAGGCTTTACTCACCATAAACCAGGCTGCCCCCCGCCCTCCCCCAAATAGACTAGGCTCTACTCACCATAGACCAGCCTGCCCCCCTCCAAATAGACTGGCTCTACTCACCATAGACCAGGCTGCCCCCCATAAAAAATAGACTAGGCTCTACTCACCATAGACCTGGCTGCCCCCTCCCCAAATAATAGACTAGGCTCTACTCACCATAGACCAGGCTGCCCCCCTCCAAGATAGACTAGGCTTTACTCACCATAAACCAGGCTGCCCCCCGCCCTCCCCAAATAGCCTAGGCTCTACTCACCATAGACCTGGCTGCCCCCTCCAAGATAGACTAGGCTTTACTCACCATAAACCAGGCTGCCCCCCGCCCTCCCCCAAATAGACTAGGCTCTACTCACCATAGACCAGCCTGCCCCCCTCCAAATAGACTGGCTCTACTCACCATAGACCAGGCTGCCCCCCCATAAAAAATAGACTAGGCTCTACTCACCATAGACCTGGCTGCCCCCTCCCCAAATAATAGACTAGGCTCTACTCACCATAGACCAGGCTGCCCCCCCTCCAAGATAGACTAGGCTTTACTCACCATAAACCAGGCTGCCCCCCGCCCCTCCCCCAAATAGCCTAGGCTCTACTCACCATAGACCAGCCTGCCCCCCCCCTCCAAATAGACTGGCTCTACTCACCATAGACCAGGCTGCCCCCCCCATAAAAAATAGACTAGGCTCTACTCACCATAGACCAGCCTGCCCCCCCACCATTAAAAAAATAGACTAGGCTCTACTCACCATAGACCAGGCTTGCCCCCAAATAGACTAGGCTCTACTCACCATAGACCAGCCTGCCCCCCTCCAAATAGACTGGCTCTACTCACCATAGACCAGGCTGCCCCCCTAAAAAAAAATAGACTAGGCTCTACTCACCATAGACCAGGCAGCCCCCTCCCCAAAAATAGACTAGGCTCTACTCACCATAGACCAGGCTGCCCCCCAGATAGACTAGGCACTACCACCATAGACCAGCCCCCAGATAGACAAGGCTCTACTCACCATAGACCAGCCTGCCCCCCCCTCCAAATAGACTGGCTCTACTCACCATAGACCAGGCTGCCCCCCCCCATAAAAAATAGACAAGACTCTACTCACCATAGACCAGGCTTTGCCCCCCCCAGATAGACTAGGCTCTACTCACCATAAACCAGGCTGCCTCCCCCAAATAGACTAGGCTCTACTCACCATAGACCAGGCTGCCCCCAAATAAACTAGGCTCTACTCACCATAGACCAGCCTGCCCCCCTCCAAATAGACTAGGCTCTACTCACCATAGACCAGGCTGCCCCCCCCAAGATAGACTAGGCTTTACTCACCATAAACCAGGCTGCCCCCCCCTCCCCCAAATAGACTAGGCTCTACTCACCATAGACCAGCCTGCCCCCCCTCCAAATAGACTGGCTCTACTCACCATAGACCAGGCTGCCCCCTCCCCAAAAAATAGACTAGGCTCTACTCACCATAGACCAGGCTGCCTTCCCCCCCTCCAAGATAGACTAGGCTTACTCACCATAAACCAGGCTGCCCCCCCCCCTCCCCCAAATAGACTAGGCTCTACTCACCATAGACCAGCCTGCCCCCCTCTCCAAATAGACTGGCTCTACTCACCATAGACCAGGCTGCCCCCCATAAAAAAATAGACTAGGCTCTACTCACCATAGACCAGGCTGCCCCCCCCAAATAGACTAGGCTCTACTCACCATAGACCAGCCTGCCCCCCCATAAAAAAATAGACTAGGCTCTACTCACCATAGACCAGGCTTGCCCCCCAAATAGACTAGGCTCTACTCACCATAGACCAGCCTGCCCCCCTCCAAATAGACTGGCTCCACTCACCATAGACCAGGCTGCCCCCCTCCCCCAAAAAATAGACTAGGCTCTACTCACCATAGACCAGCCTGCCCCCCTCCACATAGACTAGGCTCTACTCACCATAAACCAGGCTGCCCCCCCAAAAAGACTAGGCTCTACTTACCATAGACCAGGCTTGCCCCCCTCCAAATAGACTGGCTCTACTCACCATAGACCAGGCTGCCCCCCATAAAAAATAGACTAGGCTCTACTCACCATAGACCAGGCTGCCCCCACACCCCAGATAGACTAGGCTCTACTCACCATAGACCAGGCTGCCCCCAAAAATGGACTAGGCTCTACTAACCATAGACCAGGCTGCCCCCTCCAAATAGACTGGGCTCTACTCACCATAGACCAGGCTGCCCCCTCCAAATAGACTAGGCCCTACTCACCATAGACCAGGCTGCCGCCCAAAAATAGAGTAGGCTCTACTCACCATAGACCAGCCTGCCCCCCTCCAAATAGACTGGCTCTACTCACCATAGACCAGGCTGCCCCCTCCCCAAAAAAATAGACTAGGCTCTACTCACCATAGACCAGGCTGCCCCCCCCTCCAAGATAGACTAGGCTTTACTCACCATAAACCAGGCTGCCCCCCCCCCCCAAATAGACTAGGCTCTACTCACCATAGACCAGCCTGCCCCCCAAATAGACTGGCTCTACTCACCATAGACCAGGCTGCCCCCCATAAAAAAATAGACTAGGCTCTACTCACCATAGACCAGGCTGCCCCCCCCCAAATAGACTAGGCTCTACTCACCATAGACCAGCCTGCCCCCATAAAAAAATAGACTAGGCTCTACTCACCATAGACCAGGCTTGCCCCCAAATAGACTAGGCTCTACTCACCATAGACCAGCCTGCCCCCCCCAAATAGACTGGCTCCACTCACCATAGACCAGGCTGCCCCCCTTAAAAAAATAGACTAGGCTCTACTCACCATAGACCAGCCTGCCCCCTCCACATAGACTAGGCTCTACTCACCATAAACCAGGCTGCCCCCCCCAATAGACTAGGCTCTACTCACCATAGACCAGGCTTGCCCCCCCCAAATAGACTGGCTCTACTCACCATAGACCAGGCTGCCCCCCCATAAAAAATAGACTAGGCTCTACTCACCATAGACCAGGCTGCCCCCACACCCCAGATAGACTAGGCTCTACTCACCATAGACCAGGCTGCCCCCAAAATGGACTAGGCTCTACTAACCAACCAGGCTGCCCCCCCCAAATAAACTAGGCTCTACTCACCATAGACCAGGCTGTCCCCCAGATAGACTAGGCTCTGACCAGGCTGCCCCACTCCAAATAGACTAGGCTCTACTCACCATAGACCAGGCTGCCCCCAAGATAGACTAGGCTTTACTCACCATAAACCAGACTGCCTCCCCCAAATAGACTAGGCTCTACTCACCATAGACCAGGCTGTCCCCCAAATAAACTAGGCTCTACTCACCATAGACCAGCCTGCTCCCCCCCCAAATAGACTAGGCTCTACTCACCATAGACCAGGCAGCCCCCTCCCCCAAAATAGACTAGGCTCTACTCACCATAGACCAGGCTGCCCCCCCAAATAGACTAGGCACTACTCACCATAGACCAGCCCCCTCCAAATAGACTGGCTCTACTCACCATAGACCAGGCTTTGCCCCCCCAGATAGACTAGGCTCTACTCACCATAAACCAGGCTGCCTCCCCCAAATAGACTAGGCTCTACTCACCATAGACCAGGCTGCCCCCAATAAACTAGGCTCTACTCACCATAGACCAGCCTGCCCCCCCCCCCCAAATAGACTAGGCTCTACTCACCATAGACCTGGCTGCCCCCCCCTCCAAGATAGACTAGGCTTTACTCACCATAAACCAGGCTGCCCCCCCGCCTCCCCAAATAGACTAGGCTCTACTCACCATAGACCAGCCTGCCCCCCTCCAAATAGACTGGCTCTACTCACCATAGACCAGGCTGCCCCCCCATAAAAAATAGACTAGGCTCTACTCACCATAGACCAGGCTGCCCCCTCCCCAAATAATAGACTAGGCTCTACTCACCATAGACCAGGCTGCCCCCCTCCAAGATAGACTAGGCTTTACTCACCATAAACCAGGCTGCCCCCGCCCTCCCCCAAATAGCCTAGGCTCTACTCACCATAGACCTGGCTGCCCCCCCTCCAAGATAGACTAGGCTTTACTCACCATAAACCAGGCTGCCCCCCCCCCCCCCAAATAGACTAGGCTCTACTCACCATAGACCAGCCTGCCCCCCTCCAAATAGACTGGCTCTACTCACCATAGACCAGGCTGCCCCCCATAAAATAGACTAGGCTCTACTCACCATAGACCTGGCTGCCCCCTCCCCAAATAATAGACTAGGCTCTACTCACCATAGACCAGGCTGCCCCCCTCCAAGATAGACTAGGCTCTACTCACCATAGACCAGGCTGCCCCCCGCCCCCCCCAAATAGCCTAGGCTCTACTCACCATAGACCAGCCTGCCCCCCCCAAATAGACTGGCTCTACTCACCATAGACCAGGCTGCCCCCCCCCATAAAAAATAGACTAGGCTCTACTCACCATAGACCAGCCTGCCCCCCCATTAAAAAAATAGACTAGGCTCTACTCACCATAGACCAGGCTTGCCCCCCAAATAGACTAGGCTCTACTCACCATAGACCAGCCTGCCCCCTCCAAATAGACTGGCTCTACTCACCATAGACCAGGCTGCCCCCCCAAAAATAGACTAGGCTCTACTCACCATAGACCAGGCTGCCCCCTCCCCAAAAATAGACTAGGCTCTACTCACCATAGACCAGGCTGCCCCCAGATAGACTAGGCTCTACTCACCATAGACCAGCCCCCCAGATAGACAAGGCTCTACTCACCATAGACCAGCCTGCCCCCTCCAAATAGACTAGGCTCTACTCACCATAGACCAGGCTGCCCCCCCCCAAATAGACTAGGCTCTACTCACCATAGACCAGGCTGCCCCCCAATAGACTAGGCTCTACTCACCATAGACCAGGCTGCCCCCCCAAATAGACTAGGCTCTACTCACCATAGACCAGGCTGCCCCCCCCCAAATAAACTAGGCTCTACTCACCATAGACCAGCCTGCCCCCCCTCCAAATAGACTAGGCTCTACTCACCATAGACCAGGCTGCCCCCCCCCCAAATAGACTAGGCTTTACTCACCATAAACCAGGCTGCCCCCCTCTACCCCCCCCCAAATAGACTAGGCTCTACTCACCATAGACCAGGCTGCCCCCCTCCAAATAGACTAGGCTCTACTCACCATAGACCAGGCTGCCCCCCTCCCCAAAAATAGACTAGGCTCTACTCACCATAGACCAGGCTGCCCCCCCCCAAATAGACTAGGCTCTACTCACCATAGACCAGGCTGCCCCCCCTCCCCCAAATAGACTAGGCTCTACTCACCATAGACCAGGCTGCCCCCCTCCCTAGGCTCTACTCACCATAGACCAGGCTGCCCCCATAAAAAATAGACTAGGCTCTACTCACCATAGACCAGGCTGCCCCCCCAAATAGACTAGGCTCTACTCACCATAGACCAGGCTGCCCCCCAATAAAAAAATAGACTAGGCTCTACTTGCCCCCCTCCCAAATAGACTAGGCTCTACTCACCATAGACCAGGCTGCCCCCCCCAAATAGACTGGCTCCACTCACCATAGACCAGGCTGCCCCCCTGATAGACTAGGCTCTACTCACCATAGACCAGGCTGCCCCCCTCCAAATAGACTAGGCTCTACTCACCATAAACCAGGCTGCCTCCCCCTTGCCAAATAGACTGGCTCTACTCACCATAGACCAGGCTGCCCCCCCCAAAAAAATAGACTAGGCTCTACTCACCATAGACCAGGCTGCCCCCTCCAAATAGACTAGGCTCTACTCACCATAGACCAGGCTGCCCCCCCCAAATAGACTGGGCTCTACTCACCATAGACCAGGCTGCCCCCCAAAAATAGACTAGGCTCTACTCACCATAGACCAGGCTGCCCCCCCCAAAAATAGACTAGGCTCCAAATAGACTCTACTCACCATAGACCAGGCTGCCCCCCCCCCAAAAATAGACTAGGCTCTACTCACCATAGACCAGGCTGCCCCCCTCCAAGATAGACTGGCTTTACTCACCATAAACCAGGCTGCCCCCCCCTCCCCCAAATAGACTAGGCTCTACTCACCATAGACCAGCCTGCCCCCTGGCTCTACTCACCATAGACCAGGCTGCCCCCCCCTCCAAATAGACTAGGCTCTACTCACCATAGACCAGGCTGCCCCCCAAATAGACTAGGCTCTACTCACCATAGACCAGGCTGCCCCCCCATAAAAAAATAGACTAGGCTCTACTCACCATAGACCAGGCTTGCCCCCAAATAGACTAGGCTCTACTCACCATAGACCAGCCTGCCCCCTCCAAATAGACTGGCTCCACTCACCATAGACCAGGCTGCCCCCCCATAAAAAAATAGACTAGGCTCTACTCACCATAGACCAGCCTGCCCCCCTCCAAATAGACTAGGCTCTACTCACCATAAACCAGGCTGCCCCCCCCAAATAGACTAGGCTCTACTCACCATAGACCAGGCTTGCCCCCCCCCAAATAGACTGGCTCTACTCACCATAGACCAGGCTGCCCCCCATAAAAAAATAGACTAGGCTCTACTCACCATAGACCAGGCTGCCCCCCACACCCCAATAGACTAGGCTCTACTCACCATAGACCAGGCTGCCCCCAAAATGGACTAGGCTCTACTAACCATAGACCAGGCTGCCCCCTCCAAATAGACTGGGCTCTACTCACCATAGACCAAGCTGACCCCCTCCAAATAGACTAGGCCCTACTCACCATAGACCAGGCTGCCGCCCAAAAATAGACTAGGCTCTACTCACCATAGACCAGGCTGTCCCCCCAAATAGACTAGGCTCTACTCACCATAGACCAGGCTGCCCCCCCTCCAAATAGACTAGGCTCTACTCACCATAGACCAGGTTATAGAATGTTTTCAGATAACGGATCACGCTGATGGCGGCGATGGTGAACATGCCGCACAGGCCGAATATGTAGCAGCCCAGACCGTAGTAGACGCACGTGACGTGGTGCCCCAGCCAGGCATGATTAAACGATGACAGAATGGACAGCGGGTAGAAACAGATGCAACATAGGAAATCCACCACGGCCAGGTTGACGCAGAGGAGCTCTGAACCCACCATCTTCTTCCTCCGTCGGTAGGAGATGACCAGCACCAGGCCGTTGCCGAGGACGGACAGAAGCACTGGTTGGAAGAGAGACAAGAAAGAGGAAACAAAGAATCTCTATAGAGATGGGAGAAGAGAGTGATGATTGATATGGTCTGTCGTTGGATTGTTTTTCATGAATGGTTTTTGCATTTTCTTGTGTATTTCCTATTGTGTCATTTGTTGTGTACATTCTGACATTCTGATACATTCTGACATTGTAATTTCTCATGGTAGTCCGAATATATACTGTAAGATCTGGTGCAATAACCACATTTACATTTACATTTAAGTCATTTAGCAGACGCTCTTATCCAGAGCGACTTACAAATTGGTGCATTCACCTTATGACATCCAGTGGAACAGTAGTGCATCTAAATCTTTTAAGGGGGGTGAGAGGGATTACTTTATCCTATCCTAGGTATTCCTTAAAGAGGTGGGGTTTCAGGTGTCTCCGGAAGGTGGTGATTGACTCCGCTGTCCTGGCGTCGTGAGGGAGTTTGTTCCACCATTGGGGGGCCAGAGCAGCGAACAGTTTTGACTGGGCTGAGCGGGAACTGTACTTCCTCAGTGGTAGGGAGGCGAGCAGGCCAGAGGTGGATGAACGCAGTGCCCTTGTTTGGGTGTAGGGCCTGATCAGAGCCTGGAGGTACTGAGGTGCCGTTCCCCTCACAGCTCCGTAGGCAAGCACCATGGTCTTGTAGCGGATGCGAGCTTCAACTGGAAGCCAGTGGAGAGAGCGGAGGAGCGGGGTGACGTGAGAGAACTTGGGAAGGTTGAACACCAGACGGGCTGCGGCGTTCTGGATGAGTTGTAGGGGTTTAATGGCACAGGCAGGGAGCCCAGCCAACAGCGAGTTGCAGTAATCCAGACGGGAGATGACAAGTGCCTGGATTAGGACCTGCGCCGCTTCCTGTGTGAGGCAGGGTCGTACTCTGCGGATGTTGTAGAGCATGAACCTAAAGGAACGGGCCACCGCCTTGATGTTAGTTGAGAACGACAGGGTGTTGTCCAGGATCACGCCAAGGTTCTTAGCGCTCTGGGAGGAGGACACAATGGAGTTGTCAACCGTGATGGCGAGATCATGGAATGGGCAGTCCTTCCCCGGGAGGAAGAGCAGCTCCGTCTTGCCGAGGTTCAGCTTGAGGTGGTGATCCGTCATCCACACTGATATGTCTGCCAGACATGCAGAGATGCGATTCGCCACCTGGTCATCAGAAGGGGGAAAGGAGAAGATGAATTGTGTGTCGTCTGCATAGCAATGATAGGAGAGACTATGTGAGGTTATGACAGAGCCAAGTGACTTGGTGTATAGCGAGAATAGGAGAGGGCCTAGAACAGAGCCCTGGGGGACACCAGTGGTGAGAGCACGTGGTGTGGAGACGGATTCTCGCCACGCCACCTGGTAGGAGCGACCTGTCAGGTAGGACGCAATCCAAGCGTGGGCCGCGCCGGAGATGCCCAACTCGGAGAGGGTGGAGAGGAGGATCTGATGGTTCACAGTATCGAAGGCAGCCGATAGGTCTAGAAGGATGAGAGCAGAGGAGAGAGAGTTAGCTTTAGCAGTGCGGAGCGCCTCCGTGATACAGAGAAGAGCAGTCTCAGTTGAATGACTAGTCTTGAAACCTGACTGATTTGGATCAAGAAGGTCATTCTGAGAGAGATAGCGGGAGAGCTGGCCAAGGACGGCACGTTCAAGAGTTTTGGAGAGAAAAGAAAGAAGGGATACTGGTCTGTAGTTGTTGACATCGGAGGGATCGAGTGTAGGTTTTTTCAGAAGGGGTGCAACTCTCGCTCTCTTGAAGACGGAAGGGACGTAGCCAGCGGTCAGGGATGAGTTGATGAGCGAGGTGAGGTAAGGGAGAAGGTCTCCGGAAATGGTCTGGAGAAGAGAGGAGGGGATAGGGTCAAGCGGGCAGGTTGTTGGGCGGCTGGCCGTCACAAGACGCGAGATTTCATCTGGAGAGAGGGGAGAAAGAGGTCAGAGCACAGGGTAGGGCAGTGTGAGCAGAACCAGCGGTGTCGTTAGACTTAGCAAACGAGGATCGGATGTCGTCGACCTTCTTTTCAAAATGGTTGACGAAGTCATCTGCAGAGAGGGAGGAGGGGGGGAGGGGGAGGAGGATTCAGGAGGGAGGAGAAGGTTGCAAAGAGCTTCCTAGGGTTAGAGGCAGATGCTTGGAATTTAGAGTGGTAGAAAGTGGCTTTAGCAGCAGAGAGAGAAGAGGAAAATGTAGAGAGGAGGGAGTGAAAGGACAGGTAAGCAGTGTAGAACCACAGGTATCTTCGAAAATAAAGTTTCCTCAAGCAGTGATCAGAATGGATCCTGAATATAACCTGTCTGAAATATTAAACCAACACTTCCATGTATTACACCTGACATTATATAAGACCTACAGTATCATGTTCCTGTAAGACAGATACCAGTCACCGGATGACCGTTCTACTGTTAAGGTGTTTGGCTGGCAATCACAGCTAACCCCCTGTGGTGTGTTCACTCAATATGTAAACATCACAGAGGAGGTGTGAGAAATAATTCTGCTGGACACAGAGGGATTACACCACTAAGGAACCACTGAGCCACAAGTCACCGTGGATAGAGAGTGATGGATTTCCTGAAATAGCAGCTGTTCCAGGCAATAAGGCATTCAGGTGACTCAAAATAATAACCTATGTCTGCAATAACATGTGTCCGCAATACTGAAATGAAGTAGGCCCGTACAACAAACACATGAACTACTGAACTCTAAAAGAAGAAAACTTTGATAGTCTTATTGTAGAAACAGAAATCACAAACTGTCAGATATTCCAATAGAGGTACAAATAACACCCCTGACACCAGTGGAGGCTGCTGAGGGGAGGACAGCTCATAATAATGGCTGGAACAGAGCGAATGGAATGGCATCAAACACATGGATACCATGCTCCAGCCATTACCATGAGACCGTCCTCCCCAAATAAGGTGCTACCAACCTCCTGTGGCTGACACAGAGACAAATGAAAGGATGATGAAAAGATGAAGAAAATCAGCCTAGCCTGGTCCCAGATGACTTTGTGCTATCATGTTAAGTCCATTTCTCATTGTCAAGACAAACATGTTTGCAATGACGAGTGACATGGAGTTGACATGATAGCTCAAACAGACTTGGAGGAAAAAGAAAGACTGGCCCCACTCACATCAAAAATATAATTTTGACTCATTTGGATTTAAAAAACACTATGTAACAAAATAAATAAACATTTGGTCACAAAAAAATGCTATGCCCATTCCTGAGTGTATTTACAAACCAAGCATCATGTCTGTTTAATTTTACAGGTGGACACAGAACCTCAGGTGAGAGGAAATACAATACACTTAGTGAACTGTAATATCGTTGAGACCACATTTTACTAGGTATAGCCATCTATAACACTACAGTTGACATGTTCTAAAAATACCATGAAATATTGATATTTCTATAAAGTGTCAATTGTAGTGATATAGAGTGCAAAGTATTCAGACCCTTGACTTATCCACATTTTGTTACGTTACAGCCGTATTCTAAAATATATGAAATATTATTATTTTTCTCATCAATCTACACACAATATCCCATAATGACAAAGCAAAAACAGGTTTATACATTTTTGCTAATTTATTCCAAATAGAAAACAGAAATATTCAGACCCTTTGCTATGATACTCAAAATTGAGCTCAGGTGCATCCTGTTTCCATTGATCATCCTTGAGATGTTTCTACAACTTCATTGGAGTCCACCTGTGGTAAATTCAATTGATTGAACGTGATTTGGAAAGGCACACACCTGTCTATATAAGGTCCCACGGTTGAAAGTGCATGTCAGAGCAAAAACCGAGCCATGGAGTCGAACGAATTGTCCGTATAGCTCCGAGACAGTATTTTATTTGATTTATTTAGCCTTTATTTAACCAGGTAAACCAGTTGAGAACAAGTTCTCATTAACAACTGCGACCTGGCCAAGATAAAGCAAAGCAGTGTAGAAGAGGCAATAAATAGGCCGTAGCGGCAAAATAATGACAATTTCGCAAAATAAACACTGGAGTGATAGATGTGCAGAAGATGAATGCGCAAGTAGAGATACTGGGGTGCAAAGGAGAATAATTTTTTTTTTTAATAAATAACAATATGGGGATGAGGTAGTTGGATGGGCTATTTACAGATGGGCTATGTACAGGTGCAATGATCTGTAAGCTGCTCTGATAGCTGATGCTTAAAGTTAGTGAGGGAGATATGAGTCGATAAGAAGCCGATTCTAGATTTAATTTTGGATTGGAGATGCTTAATAAGAGTCTGGAAGGAGAGTTTACAGTCTAACCAGACACCGAGGTATTTGTAGTTGTCCGCATAGTAGAGTAGAGCTTCATCATTCTTAAAGGAAGAAGTTTGGAACCACCAAGACTCTTCCCATAGCTGGCCACCCGGCCAAACTGAGCAATCAGGGGAGAAGGGCCTTGGTCAGGGAGGTGACCAAGAACCCGATGGTCACTCTGACAGAGCTCCAGAGTTCCTCTGTGGAGATGGGAGAACCTTCCAGAAGGCCAACCATCTCTGCAGCACTCCACCAATCAGGCCTTTATGGTAGAGTGGACAGGCGGAAGCAAACCCGTAGTAAAAGACACATGACAGCCCGCTTGGAGTTTACATAAATAATCAGGATCGAGGGATGATGAACTGAGCAAAGTACAGAAAGATCTTTGTTGAGATCCTGCCCCAGAGCACTCAGGACTTCAGACTGGACAACGACTATAAGCACACAGCCAAGACAATATGGAGGGTTGTGCAGCAACCCTCCATATCCAACATGACAGAGCTTGAGAGGATCTGCAGAGAAGAATTGGAGAAACTCCCCAAATACAGGTGTGCCAAGTTGTAGCTTCATACCCAAGAAGATTCGAGGCTGTAATCGCTGCCAAAGATGCTGCAACAAAGTACTTAATAAAGGGTCTGAATAAATGTGATATTTCAGTTTTTTTTAATACATTTGCACACAAAAAAAAACTACCTCTTTTTGTTTTGTCATTATGAGGTATTGTGTGTAGATTGATAAGAGAAAAAAAAACAATTTAATACATTTTAGAGTAAGGCAGTAACGTAACAAAATTTTTAAAAAGTAAATGGGTCTGAATCCTTCCGGAATGCAGTATACTGTATGTAGGTGGCTATACATAGTACTGTGGATTACTTACATACCACAAATAAGCTACATTAAATATTTTAAAATATGAATAAAGTCTGTGAAACAAACATTTCAAATATTTTACACATAAATCTGTATGATTTACTATTGTCCACAAAGTCGTTAATATCATGTATTGCGCACGGTTCCTTCTAAAATCTAATTTGTAGGAAGAGCCTGACCACGAAAATATATATTTTTTATAACATGTGCTATAAATCTCAATCAACTAGGCATCAACATCAGCGTGTCTATATTCTAGGATACATTTATTTCTAGATGATCAGATATGAAAGTGATAATAACGAAGTCCAACTCACCGATTGACAGGATTGTAAATCCCACACCTATATCAGCACCAGGTGCGAGTTTGGAGGAGAAAATAGAGGCAGTCCGGTTCCCACACACATCTGTGCGTTCTGACAAATTCAGGGAGATCATTTTGGATACAAATTCAGGAAAAGGAAAATCACCTCACTTTTGAATCCGACTCAACATTTAAAAGCCAGCAAAAGCAAATATTCGTGGCATTGGATCACATGTTCGTGTCAGTCATCTCGTGTTTAGCATAAAGTGAAATGTCCTACACTCGCGCAATCAGTTATCATGTGTATTCTCTTCTATTCGCTATCTCTGAAGAGACCAATAATGACGGGATTATTTGGTCAAACTCAGACAGATGTTTTCTCTGAAGCCTGTGGAGTTGCAGCCTGGTCTCATAGTAAATGTAAAACCGGGACCATCATATTAGTGTGATATACTTAAGGCTGGGTGGATGGTGGGCGTACAACACGAAAGGTTGCGTGTTTGAATCTCATCAGTGACAACTTTAGCATTTTAGCTAATTAGCAACTTTTCACTTACTTTTAGCTACTTTGTAACTACTTAGCATGTTAGCTATCCCTTACCCTAACCTATACCCTTTTAGCTAAAGCTTCCCCTAACCGTAACCAGCTAGCCACCTAGCTAACGTTAGCCACAACAAATTGGAATTCTTACATATATCTTTTGCAAGATATCATACAAATTGTCATTCGTAACATATCATACGGAATGGATGATGGACATCTACAAATTAATACATATCATACGAAACGTAACATATCATGTAACATATCATACTAAATGGAGGTCGTGGGATTTACATACAGAATAATACAAAATGCTCTGCAGGTTGCAGCAGACTGACCATATACCTTGGACTGCTCTATACGGTGCCTTTATTCTCTGTGTTGAATCATACAGCTATAGATACACCGTACCTTCTAGCTAAAGACAGACTATTTTGGGTGTGTGACTCATTATTTTTATATATATATAAAAAACAATATTTCACCTTTATTTAACCAGGTAGGCTAGTTGAGAACAAGTTCTCATTGCGACCTGGCCAAGATAAAGCAAAGCATTTCGGCACATACAACAACACAGAGTTACACATGAAATAAACAAACATACAGTCAGTAATACAGTAGAAATGTCTATATACAGTGTGTGCAAATGAGGTAAGATAGGCAATAAATAGTGGTGGCAAAGTAATTACAATATAGCAATTAAACACTGGAATGGTAGACCCATTACTCAGGTGCACAGCATGCACTTTATCCAATTATCTTGATATGAAGACTTGAAAACTTTTCCCGTGTATATAAATAATTGCTGTGTGCTTATCAATCATGTTCAGATTCAGACTCTACTTTATTTCACTTTTTTGGCAAGAAATGTAATTGATAAACATCCTACCACAATAAATGAGCTCCTTTACCCCTTTTACACTTTATAATAAGCATTTTTGGGTGTAATAAAGGGTCAATCTGGAGTTGCGACATCAATTTTTGGAAATACAGCCCCTTCAGAAGGTATTCACACATTTAATTGTAATATTTTGTCAACGATCTAAACAAATTCTAATATTTGTAAAATAAAAATAAAAGAGATTTCATTGTCTGTTTATATGTCCTGACTTGGTGTGCAAGGTGAATACTGTATGAACGGCCCATGTTCTGAATCCTGTTGCTGTACATTTCAAAAGTGCTGAACAAATAGTTATATTGACTATGTCCGTCCTAGCTCGCTCATTAATGTCTTAATTGAAATTACGGATCGCCTCATATCCGCTTGTCGTCCCTTTATGCCACAGTTTGTATATCTCAATTGTCAGTAGAAAACATATTTGTTTAAGCAAGTCAGCCATATCAGCTACAGTTGAAGTCGGAAGTTTACATACACCTTAGCCAAATACATTTAAACTCAGTTTTTCCCAATTCCTGACATTTAATCCTAGTTAAAATTCCCTGTTTTAGGTCAGTTATGATCACCACTTTATTTTAAGAATGTGAAATGTCAGAATAATAGTAGAGAGAATGTCAAGTTCGTCATAACGAGGAGACCAAGGCGCAGCGTGATATGAATACATTCTTCTTTATTTAAACGAAGAACACTAAACAAACTAACAAAATAACAAAATTAACGTGAAGCTATAACACGAGTGCTGACATGCAACTACACATAGACAATACAAAAACAAAACCAACCACCCGTGTCACACCCTGACCTAACCAAAATAATAAAGAAAACAAAGATAACTAAGGTCAGGGCGTGACAGAGAATGATTTATTTCAGCTTTTATTTCTTTCATCACATTCCCAGTGGGTCAAAAATGTACATACACTTAATTAGTATTTGGTAGCATTGCATTTAAATTGTTTAACTTGGGTCAAACGTTTTGGGTAGCCTTCCACAAGCTTCCCACAATAAATTGGGTGAATTTTGGCCCATTCCTCCTGACAGAGCTTGTGTAACTGCGTCTGGTTGGTAGTCCTCCTTGCTTGCACAAGATTTTTTCAGTTCTGCCCACAAATTTTCTATAGGATTGAGGTCAGGGCCTTGTGATGGCCACTCCAATACCTTGACTTTGTTGTCCTTAAGCCATTTTTCCACAATTTTGGAAGTATGCTTGGGGTCATTGTCCATTTGGAAGACCAAGCTTTAACTTCCTGACTGATGTCTTGAGATGTTGCTTCAATATATCCACATCATTTTTCTCCCTCATGATGCCATTGATTTTGTGAAGTGCAGCACCCTCACAACATGATGCTTCCACCCCCGTACTTCACGGTTGGGAGGATGTTCTTTGGCTTGCAAGCCTCCCCCTTTTTCCTTCAAACATAACAATGGTCATTATGGCAAACAGTTCTATTTTAGTTTCATCAGACCAGAGGACATTTCTCCAAAAAGTACGATCTTTGTCCCCATGTGCAGTTGCAAACCGTAGTCTGGCTGTTTTATGGCGGTTTTGGAACAGTGGCTTCTTCCTTGCTGAGTGGCCTTTCAAGTTATGTCGATATAGGACTCGTTTTACTGTGGATATAGATACTTTTGTGACCTGTTTCCTCCAGCATCTTCACAAGGTCCTTTTCTGTCGTTCTGAGATTGATTTGCACTTTTCGCACCAAAGTAGGTTCATTTCTAGGAGACAGAACACGTCTCCTTCCTGAGCGGTATGATGGCTGTGTGGTCCTATGGTGTTTTACTTGCGTACTGTTGTTTGTACAGATGAACGCGGTACCTTCAGGCATTTGGAAATTGCTCCCAAGGATGAACCAGACTTGTGGAGGTCTGCAATTTTTTTGTGTAGGTCTTGGCTGATTTCTTTAGATTTTTCCATGATGTCAAGCAAAGAGGCACTGCGTTTGAAGGTAGGCCTTGAAATACATCCACAGGCTATCAGAATCTTCTAAAGCCATGAAATCATTTTCTGGAATTTTCCAAGCTGTTTAAAGGCACAGTCAACTTAGTGTATGTAAACTTCTGACCCACTGGAATTGTGATACAGTGAATTATAAGTGAAATAATATGTCTGTAAACAAATGTTGGAAAAATGACTTGTGTCATGCACAAAGTAGATGTCCTAACAGACGTGCCAAAACTATAAGTTTTGGTTGGAAAACGACCTAAGTGTATGTAAACTTCCGACTTCAACTGTATGTTTTTTAAAAGTCAGTAAATGAGGTTGAATGAACTGTTTCACTGCCAGACAAGGTGCTGCTGATAGCCAGGTGTAGCAGTGGTAAGGATTCACTCCATTTCTGGGAAAGTCTAAGAGCTTTCCACACCTGGATTGTGCAACATTTGCCCACTATTATTTTCAAAATTCTTCAAGCTCTGTCAAATTGGTTGTTGATCATTGCTAGAAAACCCTTTTCAGGTTTTACCATAGATTTTCAGCAGATTTAAGTCAAAACTGAAACTTGGCCACTTACTGTAGGAACATTTACTGTCTTCTTGGTAAGCAACTCCAGTGTATTGTCCTGCTGAAAGGTGAATTTATCACCCAGTGTCAGGTGGATAGCAGGCAGAACCAGGTTTTCCTCTAGGATTCTGAATGTGCGTAGCTCCATTAGTTTTTTTTTATCCTGAAAAACCCTCAAGTCCTTAATGATTAAAAGCATACCCATAACATGATGAAACCACCACTATGCTTGACAATATGGAGAGTGGTACTCAGTAATGTGTCGTATTGCATTTGCTTTGTTTTCAGGACGAAAAGTTAATTTCTTTACCACATTTTTGGCAGTGTTACTTTAGTGCCTTGTTGAAAACAGGATGCATGTTTTGGAATATTTTATTCTGTACAGGCTTCCTTCTTTTCACTCTATCAATAAGGTTAGAATTGTGGAGTAACTACAATGTTGTTGATCCATCCTCAGTTTTTTCCTATCACAGCCATTAAACTCTGTAAGTGTTTAAAAGTCGCCATTGCCCTCAGTGAAATCCTTGAGCGGTTTCCTTCCTCTCCGGCAACTGAGTTAGGAAGGACGCTTGTATCTTTGTAGTGACTAGGTTTATTGATACATCATCCAGAGTGTAATTGTGCACTTTACAATGCGCAAAGGGATATTCAATGTCTGGTTTTTTGTTTTGTTTAACCCACCTACCAATGGAAAACCTCCTTGGTCTTTGTGGTTAAATCTGTGTTTAAAATTCACTGATCGACTGAGGGACCTTACAGATAATTGTATGTGTGGGCTACAAAAATGAGATAGTCATTATAAAATCATGTTAAAACTATTATGAGACTCACTTAGATAATTAATTTGATGATACAGCAGTAGCAATACAAGGATATAACATCTATAGAAAAGACAGAAATGCCATATCCCTGTAATGCTTAGAGAAGATCTTATGTCAAGTGTTATTGAAGTGTTGTGGTTGCAGGTTCACTTGGCACATCTTTATTTTAATTTAACCTTTATTTAAGTAGGCAAGTCAGTTAACAACAAATTCTTATTTACAACGACGGCCTAGGAACAGTGGGTTAACTGCCTTGTTCAGGGGCAGAACGACATATTTTTACCTTGTCAGCTCGGGGATTCAATCAAGCAACCTTTCGGTTACTAGTCCAACGCTCTAACCACAAGGCTACCTGTCACCCCAAGATCGAAATACTTTTGCGGTGTTGCTATAGGCCACCAACTGCGAACAGTCAAATGCTTGATAATGTATGTGATGCTAACAGATAGGTCTACTTTCTTGGGGACCTGAATATTGACTGGTTTTCATCAAGCTGTCTGCTCAAGAGGAAGCTTCTTACTGTAACCAGTGCCTGTAATCTGGTTCAGGTTATTCATCAACATACCAGGGTGTTTACAAACACTACAGGAACAAGATCATCCACATGTATCGATCACATTTTGACTAATACTGTAGAACTTTGTTCTAAAGCTGTATCTGCGCCCATTGAATGCAGTGATCACAATATAGTGGCTATATCCAGGAAAGAGAAAGAGAGGACTAATAGTGTATGGGCCCCAAATAGTGTATAAGAGATCATACAAAATATTTTGCTGTGACTCTTTTGTGGAAGATGTTACAAATATTTGTTGGTCTGACGTGATAACAGTTTTTTTCTACTCAAAAATCTAAACACAAAACAGCTAATTTCCCCAAACCCCACAGACATCTTGCAAAATGAAACACAGCAATGCAAATCATGTACTCCCTGCTCAAAATAGAACTCTGCATACTAATGAGACAGACACACACATCAAATTAATTGAACTTAGTGAGAACCGAGATCACACTGATGACATATTCAAAACACGACTATCAGAACCTATTTCAGTGTAAAGACTAAGATTTTGTTGTTATATTGTATATTGTTTGTGTGTACTCAAACAAGAAAGGAACACAAATGGAAACATTTTAGTTGTATATTTTAAAATGACTCAATACATTTCAACTTTTCATTTTTTATTTCATTTTGAAAAACATAATTCCACTTAGACATTATGGGGTATTATGTGTAGGCCATTTCAATTCAAGCTGTAACAAAAAAATATGGACAAAATGAAGGGGTGTGAATACTTTTTGAAGGCACTGTATGTTATTGAGCTAACGTGCGCTAATGTGATTAGCATGACGTTGTAAGTAACAAGAACATTTCCCAGGACACAGACATATCTTATATGGGCAGAAAGCTTAAATTATTGTTAATCTAACTGTACTGTCCAATTTACAGTAGCTATTACAGTGAAATAATACCATGCTATTGTTTGAGGAGAGTGCAGTTATGTACTTGAAAATGTATCAATAAACCAATTAGGCACATTTCGGCAGACTTGATAGCACATTTTGAACAGTAATGCAATGGTTTATTAGATCAGTCTAAAATGTTGCACATACACTGCTGCCATGTAGTGGCCAAAATCTAAATTGCGCCAAGACTCCTAAGTCATATTATGTCCTTTCTCCTGCATTTCAAAGATGGAACAAAAAAATACATAGAAAACACATGTTTTTTCTTGTATTATTTTTTTACCAGATCTAATGTGTTATATTCTCCCACATTAAAGCAACATTTCCACAAACTTCAAAGTGTTTCCTTTCAAATGGTAGAATATGGTTGGTAGGCCTCCTTGCTTGCACAAGATGGTAGAATATGCATATCCTTGCTTCAGGTCCTGAGCTACAGGCAGTTAGATTTAGGTGTGTCACTTTAGCTGAAAATGGAAAAAAAAAGTGTTAAATCCTGAAGAGGTTTTGCCTCATGAGCTTAGTTCAAGTGTCGTCTCCCATCAGAACCCAAAATATAAGCTTATTCATCTCCAATGTTTGTTAATAAAACACAGTACAGCCTCAAAACATGGATAAAACTATAATGTTGATGGTCAGTCCTTGCATCCATAGATCTGTCTATGAATTTGAGAGTAGTTACATTTCTCCAGCCGCAACCTGCTCTTTAATTACTTGTTACTTTTATTTCTTATTCTATTATATATATATTTTTGAATTATTTAAAAAAAAACTGCATTGTTGGCTAGGGGCTCGTAAGTAAGCATTTCCCTGTAAGGTCTACACCTGTATTCGGCACATGTGACTAATAACATTCGATTTGATATTGATTTGAACCCTCTGCTTTTTACAAAAAAAAAGTTGGGGGAAGAGTGCTTTGTTATTGTTTCAACTCTTGATTGCCCCTTTTAAATCTTCACTCTAAAAACTTTTTTTTTAAAAAAAAAGAAAGAATTGTTATAGATTACATCCCAACCACTGAGGATTCTGTTGCCATCAAGACATCCCAGATTTCAATTTGTAAGGCCATACAGTATACATTTAATGAAATGCCCCTCGACACTTTTCTAATTTAGCAAAAAATAATGCCCTCAAGCTTCCAGCAAAGAGATACAACTTCCTCACAGATTATGCCTAGGCTAAGAGGCTAACATCTCTTGATTGGTGTTGAACTAAGGTTGCTATAGTATTTTAATAAGAGGGTATACTACATTTAAAAACAAATATTTGCTTGCTCGCCTCAACTTTTTCTAAATAAAACTTGAATGCCCCAATACATTTAAAAAGTATTTTCATTTTAAATGTGGCGGTTATGTAGAAGATCAGAGGGGAAAAATCCAAAGTTAATAGATTAAGGAAACTTTAAGGCAATCAAATGTTAAACCTGTGCTGGGTTTGAATACTTTGGCAAGATTCTATCAGATCCGCGCATAGAGAATGATAGAGGCCTCTATTGGACAAAAGGCAATATTAGCATGGGCAGCGCCATTGAGGGCTTCCACCATTTTAATGTGGTCAACTGGGTGAGACTTCCAACTTTATTGGCTGATCCCTCCTGGTGACCCTTTTGGTGTCATGTCCAACTGGGTCATCAGGATGGATCAGCCAATAGTCAAGAAAATTGAGTACTTCAAAATGGCATAGCCTAAATGGTGCTGCCCATGCTGTCACAGAGGCTATAATGCAGTGGTTCCAAATTCCGGTCCTCGAGTACCCCCAACAGCACACATTTTTGTTGTAGCCCCAGACAAAAGTGCCTGATTTAACTCATTGAGGGCCTGATGATTAGTTGACAAGTTTAATCAGGTGTGCTGTTCCAGAACTACAATCTCCCTCCCTCACCAACTTCAAACATCTGCTATCTGAGCAGCTAACCGATCGCTGCAGCTGTACATAGTCTATCGGTAAATAGCCCACCCAATTTTACCTACCTCATCCCCATACTGTTTTTATTTATTTACTTTTCTGCTCTTTTGCACACCACTATCTCTACCTGTACATGACCATCTGATCATTTATCACTCCAGTGTTAATCTGCAAAATTGTAATTATTCGCCTACCTCCTCATGCCTTTTGCACACAATGTATATAGACTTTTTTTCCTACTGTGTTATTGACTTGTTTATTGTTTACTCCATGTGTAACTCTGTGTTGTCTGTTCACACTGCTATGCTTTATCTTGGCCAGGTCGCAGTTGCAAATGAGAACTTGTTCTCAACTAGCCTACCTGGTTAAATAAAGGTGAAATAAAAAAATAAAAAATAAATAAACAATAAAAATGTGTATCGTTGGGGATACTTGAGGCCCGGAGTTGTGAACCACTGCAGTAATGAAACAGATACAAAGACAATTCCTCTATCTAGCTCTATGCACTGCCATTGGATGCAACGAAACCACCCGACTTTATAATCTGACAAATCCCGTTCAGCCGTGTTACAAGTTCAATCACTTGAATGTATACTTGTCTATTGTCTACGCATCAATTATAATGAAGCAATAAATCCCCCATCCAAATTAACATGAAAACATGCATTAGCCTACACTTTCGATCGCCGCTTTGATCTTTAACGCTGTAGGGATAATATGGAAATGCTATCTGGAATCCTTGGGACGTCCCTACCGCATTGAAGTTGAAATGTACAATGGTTAGGGTTATGTCCCAAGGATCCCGGTCCGGATAGCACGGACCAATAAGGACGGGCAGCCACTCACCTATTGGTCAGTTCATACCGGTTACACCTCCAAAACATCTGCTATGTGGATGTCTGCCAATGAGGGTCAATGCTTGATCTGATAGAATAAAGGCCTATATTTAACTTTTGATAGATAGGTTTTCAAATAAGCGTACTACAATTCCCACAGAAGATTAATATTAAATTCTGGCGCAATCTGGTGACAACGTGTCGCTGCTACTCAATACGAAAGAAAGAGCCATAGTCCTGTGGTTTTAGAGTACAAACATATGGTAGACTTTATTTTTATTTAAAACCTAGATAAGGTCAGTTATTACAAAACAGGTTCCCCACACAGTTGCATGTCACAGAGATTGGAATGGTACACTCTGACAGAAAAGGCATCAGAAAAGACTGGACCTACAATAGAGAACAGACACGTTAAAGCAAACACCCCTGACCCACATACGCACACACTTCATCCAGCCACGTTTAAATCTGCAGAAACCAGACTATCGGCAATCTGCCACCATCTGGCTTCAAAAATCCACATCTCTGCCTTTAACAATACTCTGGAAAAAAATATATGGCTCATTTCATTACCTTTTTCTACATCTGCATTATCTATTAATCAATTCTCTATTCAGACTGGAAAAATATGTTATACTTACTTAAATCTGTGCCCGTTTCATCGTTCGTTTCTCTAAACTAAACTCATTTCAAATACTTACTGTAAATAGGTTGTATGGCTGCAGTTCTTGAATGTGCTATAATAACGGCTATAACATTAAGCTTCATGTATTCAGATACATATACCAAACACCCGAAAACACAAGACCTCATGATAGTGACATTCACTCAGGTCTCCTATGTAGAGACTATTAACACAGTCCTCTCTTCATAGCCCCCCACCCACCCACCCTCCAAAGCTCACCCCCGAACCCCTCTTCCTTACAGTTTGCACCCCTATGTTGGCAGCAGTGATGAAAGCACATACAAAATAGACATCTTAAAATAGCCATTTAGCTTCTCGAAGTGCAGCACAATCAGAAAGGTTATTTTCAAGTCATTTTCTCCCCCTCCTATATTTTCATACATTGAATATCACCCCCCCCCCAAAAAAAACTTTTCTCAGTTAAGAAACTAAATATGAAAGGATAAATTCTTTGATCAGACAAAAAAAGTTTACCAATATACTGTGGTCACACTTTAACATCCCAAAATAGTCTTAAGTTGAAATATACGTTTTCTGCCAAAGGAGAATTTCTGGCATTTGAAGTAGTTTTACTGTATATAGATTTAACATACTGATGAGGTTTATCTCTTTTTTTTTTTTTTGTGTGGCTAGTTTCTCAAGCCCCTCCTCCCTGTCACCCCCAAGCCCATCCTCCGCGTCACCCCCATGCCCCTCCTCCGCGTCACCCCCAAGCCCCTCCCTGACAGTTCTCAGACGGCCTAGAAACCGTTACAGAGTACAAAATGGAGTCCTGTGTCATTTGGCAGTCTTGACACCCTTGACATTCTCTGCGGTATCCATGGCGACGACAGGGTCTTCATGGTCTGTTGCAATGACAGCGGTGCCCTTCTCCTGGTTTTCTTGGTGATTGTTGTTGTTGCTGTTGTTGTTCTGGGCAGCGTTCTGGAGCCCGTGGCTGTTGTTCTGCACCAGAGACGCTGCTTCACTCAGCTTCAGCTCATCCAGTTTCTTCCACAGCTCCTCCCTCTCCTGCTCCTTCTTCTTCTCCCTGGAGAGACACAAGCACGTTACGGGCGCACGTCACACACATCACATACGGATGCAACGTCACGCACGGACACACGTCACGCACGGACACACGTCACGCACGGACACACGGACACACACAAGACGCTGTCAGACCCGACTGTCCTTGAAAAACGCTAGCTAACAGAACTTATGTAATCCAGTGTGTTGTACCATGCAGCTTTGTTTCCACGATTCATAAATTATACTAGTTATTGTAATAGTTTGTGAACTATAACTGTTCGGGCGGCAGAACAAGAATGAATATAAGAGCTGGAGCTCACTCACCGCTGTCTGTCTGATTTGTAAGAGGCTGTCAGCTCGTCAAATAATGTGCTGTTCATCTCCATCAGGGTCTTCAGCACGTTGTAGACCAGAGCTACAATCGTCCTGGAAACACACAGGGGACAATGGCATCTGACTTAAATACATCCAGAGGATATTTACCGGCTCTCAGTCAATCCTACAGTAGCAATGTTGAGATTAAATAACTGGAAAAACATTCCTTTGGTATTTCAGTGACATGATGTTGGAGGAAACATGACATTGATATCTGGAGACATGACCATTTTGTCATACGTACATAGTTAGTTAGAGAGGGATAACATAAGACCCCAACCTCTATGCCAAATATAGGAAAGAGAGTTCAGTATTAAGCATGGCTTGTTAATGCTTTACCCTGAGGGGCAAAGAATTTGTTCTTAACTGACTTGCCAAGTTAAATAAAAGGTAAAATAAAAAAATTCAAATAAAAAATAAAAAATGAGTTGAGAACCGGAGACTGGCATACGTACGGGTTCCAGTGTTCTTTGGAGATTCTGTACAGGCTACCAAACATGATAGGCAGAATCTTGTCGATGTTCTCCTCAATCAGGCTCAGGATGTACTCGTTGTTCCAGAAGTAGAGGGCTCTCTCCGCTACCTGTTGGGATCAACAAGAAATGAGCCAGGCTGGCAGTAAATGACAGGAACATGTTACGTATAGGGCAGTCATTTTCACAGCTCCACTATCAGATTGAAAACCCATTTAGAGAAGTGCAGGAAAGCTCCTTGGAGGTCATTATGAAAAACGAAAGGGAAAAAAGTACATGTAGCAGTAAATGGAGGAGCAGAAATAGCCTTAATGTACTGTATGAGGAACCACCTGAAACAAACTCAAGAAGACGTCCCAGATCAGGGTTAGCTGGAGACGCACTTTTATTGATGCCATTTGCTCCACTAGGAGCTAAAAGTAAGTTGAAGGTCAAGGAAGTCAAGACTGTACCTGGAAGTGGGGGTTGGCCACACATCTGGAGATCTGCTTGAACAGGGGCTCTTGGATCTTCTTGAACTGGGTGGGCTCAATGACATCCAGGATTTCCTCCATTTCCCCCAGGTACATCACCTAGGACAGGTGGGAAACAACAGACACATGAGGAAGTCATATGTTCAAGAGAACCAGGTAAACTGTTCAGAACCACACTTATGGTATACAAGGTACAGCATCTGTTAGCGTGTTGGGTGTCATCTACCAGTCATGACAGACAGACATACCTCCTTCTGGCTACAGGTTTTGGGCCAAAACTTCAACAGCCCCCGAATCACCTGAGGATTGAACAGATGACACTAAGTTCCAAGGAAATACCTATAGTTGTTTTTGTCTTTAGTCAACAAACCTACAGTACTGTACATAGGTCGATAGTGCTGCAGCATTTTACATGCCATTTAGCTAGGTACCATATGAACTATTCATGATTTTGGACTCAAACTTGTTAGAGAAAGCTAACATTGTTTGTCCCCTACATGAAAGGTGCACAGATTCCTAGCACACAACAACATTTCTACAGCTCCAAGGGAGAGCAGAACCTAGTGTCCCGAGGGTAGAACAACGTGACGAATGTTAGTTGGTTAGAGTACCGGCTCTGTGAGGGTGGGGTCCTTCTCCAGGAACTGGACGACACAGTAGGCCAGCTAAAAGGAAACAGAACAGGTAGTGATATTATTTACTTACTGTTAACAGAAACGTTCCCAATGTGGTATGTCCTGTACACAATACTATTAGAGCTTTCAAGTTCATTATACGGCCACTAGATGGCACTGTTATCCAAGGCTTTTTTTCAGAGCGCAGTTCACTTCAGCTCATGAGAGTTCTGCTTAACAAGGCATCTAGGTCATCTACTGTTCACAAAGCCTGACCTGAGAACAAAATGGATAGCTAGGCTAATTACCATATCATAATATTGTATGAACTTATACCTAGAATTCCTTTTAAAACCTACATTATGCCAGGTACATTTCTCAGATTTAGATAGCTGCTAAAAAGAGAAGAGTTGTTGTCTAGTGAGAGTGAGTATTTCAAATCAACCCCTTTCAAATGGGATATTTATTAATCTGGTATTACGAATTTGGTAATCTCTCGTAGACAGACCACGTAAACATAAATGGTACCATAGATCTGTCGTGATATGACGGACCGCGTGAGATAACCAACAGCATTAGTTCCGGTGCTCTGGACAAATCATGATTTAGCATATTTTGAATTTTGGAAGTGGAGGGGACATTCGGCACGTAGTTTTCAAAGAGAGGGTGGAGATGCTCATTCCAGTTCCAATCCTAGTTCTACCTCTTCTCTTAACACGTATGGATTCATAACTTAATTGAGCATCAGTTACACATTTGGTTACCTGTGCATGGAACAGGGCCAGTCCTTTGGCAGTATGCATGGGGATGAGCACCTTCATCAGGAACTGCTTGTGTTCCGCCTTCAATGGCAGTGCAAAGCCATTGATGATGCTGCAGATAGACAAAAACAACACTTCAACACTTCAATCAATCATTGCCTTGAGAAGCAAGCATTAGCAAACACACATGCATGAGAGACACACACATACACACACACAGAGTATGGATGATGCAGCCAACAGAACCCCCCCCATATCCAGAATAGCTGAGGACACAGAGAGCAGGGTAGGCGGTCTGAGAAGCAGAGATGACTATTCATAACTAGAGCCAGAGAGACATTTCACTGCTGGAACAAAAGAACACTTTCTACAAATAAAACTAAACAGGAAGAGCCACTTGCGTCCTTTAGCTCAAAAAGTGGAAAAGGCAGAGGTCAGCAGTGTGACTGGGTTTCCCAGAATTCTGTGGGGATGGGGAGCTAACAGCAGAAAAGCCTGTAACAACACTAAAGGGACCTACTGATGTAGTGGTGAGTATATTAGCTCAAATGGAGATATTCTGGCATACGAGTGTAAATGGTTGCATGTCCTAGTTCCTTGAGCTCGCTGTGCAATGCTGCTAGAGTCAAAGGTGCTTGATAACAATATATGTTGATGCAGTTGATGCATGCTTGAACTCCCACCACACCACCTCCCCCCAGCGTCCCACCACCTCCCCAGCGTCCCACACCACCTCCCCAGCGTCCCACCACACCACCTCCCCAGCGTCCCACCACCTCACCTCCCCAGCGTCCCACCACACCACCTCTGGACTCACCTCCCCAGCGTCCCACCACACCACCTCTGGACTCACCTCCCCAGCCCCACCACACCACCTCCCCCAGCGTCCCCCAGCCCCACCCCACCACCTCCCCAGCGTCCCACCACCTCCCCAGCACCACCTCCCCAGCGTCCCACCACCTCCCAGCGTCCCCCACACCACCTCTGGACTCACCTCCCCAGCGTCCCCAGCGTCCCCACCACACCACCTCTGGACTCACCTCTGGACCACCTCCCAGCGTCCCACCACCCTCCCCCCCAGCGTCCCACCACCTCCCCAGCGTCCCACCACCCTCCCCAGCGTCCCACCACCTCCCCAGCGTCCCACCACCTCCCCAGCGTCCCCACCACCTCCCCAGCGTCCCACCACACCACCTCTGGACTCACCTCCCCAGCGTCCCACCACCTCCCCAGCGTCCCACCACACCACCTCTGGACTCACCTCCCCAGCGTCCCACCACCTCCCCAGCGTCCCACCACACCACCTCTGGACTCACCTCCCCAGCGTCCCACCACCTCCCCAGCGTTCCACCACACCACCTCTGGACTCACCTCCCCAGCGTCCCACCACCTCCCCAGCGTCCCACCACCTCCCCAGCGTCCCACCACACCACCTCTGGACTCACCTCCCCAGCGTCCCACCACCTCCCCACCCCACCTCTGGACTCACCTCCCCAGCGTCCCACCACCTCCCCAGCGTCCCACCACACCACCTCTGGACTCACCTCCCCAGCGTCCCACCACCTCCCAGCGTCCCACCACCACCACCTCTGGACTCACCTCCCCCAGCGTCCCCACCACCTCCCCAGCGTCCCACCACACCACCTCTGGACTCACCTCCCCAGCGTCCCACCACCTCCCCAGCGTCCCCCACCCTCCTCACCTCCCCAGCGTCCCACCACCTCCCCAGCGTCCCACCACACCACCTCTGGACTCACCTCCCCAGTATCTCCAGGAGTTCGGCCACTCCGTTGAAGTGATCAGTCTCGTAGATGAACCTACCAGAACACAAACACACCATCACAATCAAACTACAAATGACTACACACTGAGTAGTGGAGCATTTGGCTCTGATAGGACACAACGGAGCAGAGAGAGAGGGATAGAGACAGTGCATGAGGATGGCCCCCTCTGCTAACATCGATGTTCAGAGTCGAATCATAGCATGTATAAAACCTGTGAAATGTGTTCAGCCACTGACACCAGTTGTACTGTGGCTCTGACGTAGGCTTGATCATGTCCCATCTATCTAGCAGTTGTCTCCAAGCTGCTGCTGCCTGAAAGAACCTGGTTAGGAAAGCCTGCCAGGGAAACGATCACAGCAGGACAGTTTCCCTTCTCAACCAGGGCATTGACAGAAAGCTGGACAGTTCCCCTTCTCAGCCAGGGAATAGACAGAAAGCTGGACAGTTCCCTTCTCAGCCAGGGCATAGACAAAGAAGAGGGGAAGTCAACTGACAGGAGTGGGCTCCCAGGAACACAGGGAAGGTTGCGGTTAATCATGATCTTGTCCAACGAGGAACGCTACTTTTCTATTCCAGTCGAAAACGTTTTGCTACGATAAGCCCTAATGAATACGACCATGGACTTTTTAGGTGCCGAGCTGCGGTGGGAGGGGGGGTTGAACTCAGTTTGACGGATACCTGTGTGGTTCTGTGTGTCTTCGAAGGAAGCCCCGCTGTTTGCTCCTGTGAACAAGAGAGGGGCACTTCACTATTCACTCACCGCAAGAAGATGTTGTTGATCTGCTTCCTGATGAAAGCCCGCAACCCCAGGAACTTCCCGTAGATCCGATGCAGGACCGTCTTCAGGAAGTCCCTCTCCCGGGGGTCCTCGCTGTCAAACAGTTCCAGGAGCTGCCAAGGTCAAAGAAGAGGGGGGGAGAGAGAGAGAGCGAGGAGAGAGAGCAAAAAGTCATTTCCTTGCTTCCCAGTGTCATTTCAAAGCATTTCAAACCTAGAATCGAAAGTTTTGTTTCTGACTGGGCTGTGTCTCTATGGTAACAGTGGTGTTTCAACTCAATTCTATTTTACAGGCGCGGTGCAAAGGCACCTAAAGCAAAGCCATACCCAGGCCCTCTTACCAAAATTGTCAATAGATGAGTTACCTGACAACGTTACGAAAGGAAGGCAGATCCTTTTACATATGCTATTGGACTATAAAGAGATTTTGCTAATTTATCTACATGTTCCAAATAATGATGATCCACACTTCTTTAGAAATACATATAATAATTTATCGAGCTTACAGGCAATACAATTATTATAGTGGGAGATTATAATATGGTTTCAAGTACCTCAATGGACCGTAAAGTAAATCACACTACAAACTATCACCCTCACGCGCTTAAGGAAATTACAAATATTATGGATATATTGGAACTAGTGGACATGACATATGGAGGCTTAAATACCCTGACCTAGTGAGATCTACATGGAGCAGGTTCAATCAAGCTAGTCGTCTTGATTGCCTTGTCATTTTCGCTGGCAACAAACGTTTAAATAGTGCTGATAGAGGACAGAATGGTCGGACCATTAAATAATTGGTAAACACATTACTCTTATAGGGCGAGAATATTGGAAATTTAATTAGTCTACCGGATGACAAATTGTTTTAACCAAGACAAAATAATTTACAACTAATGTTTTCCTACATAGGTACAACAGATTATTTCCATATTGTATGTCACATGTGCCTTTAGAGGCCATGCAATTCAATACTAATCTTGAAAACAAAAACTATTTATGTCAAAAGAGTTCATCTTAAAAAATGAACTAGAGAAACGAACAGTACAAATAGATAGCAAAAAAGCCCCTTGATGGGAGAGCATAATATACAAGGAAATTCTCAAAAGCTGCTAATGAGAACCTTGTACCTAGCCGGTGGGGATTCCGGTGGGGTGCCCCCACCCAGGCAGTGGCAGTGCTGGCAACACTAGCTGCAGTAACCCATGGGGAGGGGGTCACACTCGAACATTCAGAGAGGGGGCATATTATTGTGGCCATGTGGTGGCACAAAATCAAAGGTCTGACTGCACAGAGATGCTTGTGAATATGGTCACTACGGGGGAACATGTGTGGGTGTTTCAGGGGAAAGGGGTATATCTGACCTCCATCACCTAGGATGTGACAATGGTTAACCAAATCTCCCCATTTCTGGACGTTTTTTATCAATTTTGCAGGCCTTCTCATTCAGCTGCAACTGTATATGCGTTCGTAAATCAAGACCTTTCTCGAGTTGGGCTCTGGGATGGTGCAACTGTTGAGCATATGGTTGTTTGTGGGAGAAAGAGGTTGAGTGTGTGTGTGTGTGTGTATCCCACAACTGTTGTAAAGATGTGAGGGACAATATAGGATGAATCACAATAATTGTTGGCTAAAATAATAATTGCTTGCCAAAATGTAACTTTTGTAATGACAATACTGGTAAGAGGTAACAATCCTTTGCATAAACTACCTACATTATTACAAATAAACTCTGCAGAAAAAGAATGTCCCTTTTTCAGGACCCTGTCTTTCAAAGATATTGGGATTTTTACGAATTATCTTCACAGATATTCATAGTAAATGGTTTAAAACACTGTTTCCCATGAATATGCACCCGTGGAACGGTTGTTAAGACACTAACAGCAGACGGTAGGCAATTAAGGTCACAAAATTTAGGACACCAGAGAGACCTTTCTACTCTCTGAAAAACACCAAAAGATGTCCAGGTTCCCTGCTCATCTGCGTGAACGTGCCTAACACAGAACCCAAACAGTCTGCGCGCATGCGCCATAGTGCATAAAGGTATTTTGTCCCCCCCATACCAAACGCGATCACGACACGCAGGTTAAAACATAAAAACAAACCAACTTGCAATTGCTAGCTAATTTGTCCCATTTAGCTAGCTTGCTGTTACTAGCTAATTTGTCCTGTGATATAAACATTGAGTTGTTATTTTACCTGAAATGCACAAGGTCCTCTACTCCGACAATTAATCCACACATAAAACGGTCAACCAAATCGTTCCTAGTCATCTCTCCTCCTTCTCTTCTCTTGACTTTATATTGCAATTGGCAACTTTCATAAATTAGGTGCTTACCGCCACTGACCTCATTCGTCTTTCAGTCACACACGTGGGTATAACCAATGAGGTGATGGCACGTGGGTACCTGCTTCTAACCAATGAGGAGATGGGATAGCCCTTGGCATCGCAGACGCTCATTGGTGCACGCGAGCAGTGTGGGTGCAATAATTGAATAACATAGATTTCTAAATGCACGCGATGTGAGCAGTGTAGTCAGCCTGCAAGGAGGCATGAGGACTGCAGATGTGGCCAGAGCAATAAATTGCAATGTTGGTACTGTGAGACGCCTAAGACCGAGAGAGAGAGACAGGGCGGACAGGTGATCGTCCTTGCAGTGGCAGACCACGTGTAACAACACCTGCACAGGATACGGACATCCCAACACCCCACCTGCGGGACTGGTACAGGATTGCAACAACTGCCCGAGTTACACCAGGAATGCACATTCCCTCCATCAGTGATCAGACTGTCCGCATTAGGCTGAGTTGAGGCTGAGGGCTTGTAGGCCTGTTGTAAGGCAGGTCCTCACCAGACATCACCTGCAACAACGTCGCCTATGGGGACAAACCCACCGTCGCTGGATGGGGACAAACCCACCGTCGCTGGATCAGACAGTGCTCTTCACTGACGAGTCGTGGTTTTGTCTCACCAGGGGTGATGGTCTGATTCGCGTTTATCATCGAAGGAATGAGCATTACATCGAGGCCTGTACTCTGGAGCGGGATCGATTTGGAGGTGGAGGGTCTGTCATGGTCTGGGGCAATGTGTCACAGCATCATCAGACTGAGCTCGTTGTCAATGCAAGAAATCTCAACACTGTGCGTTACAGGGAAGACATCCTCCTCCCTCATGCGGTACCCTTCCTGCAGGTTCATCCTGACATGACCCTCCAGCATGACAATGCCACCAGCCATACTGCTCGTTCTGTGCGTGATTTCCTGCAAGACAGGAATGTCAGTGTTCTGCCATGGCCCGCGAGTTTTATCGGTTGATCTGCTTATGCTTTGTGGGTGGCACTGTGCTCTTTTCGAAGGAGGGGTCCTGGTCTCTCGGGGACCATGGGATCATGGGTGGTCTACCGGTCACTGGGATGACAACCCAACTCGGAATGAGGAGGGGTTTTAGTAGGTGGAATAGTTGGGACCAATTGGAGGTTTACATAGTAGCAATGCAATTATCATGGTACAGCTATATAGACAATCATCATGGTACGTTTACAAACATATATTATGATAAATGGAATTGAAACTTGTCTCATTATGGTAATTAGTGAAATAAGTATAGCCAGTTATAATTGTAATGTCTTAGCAGATAATAAGAAAATACTATCAGTATTTACCTGGCAAAAAGAGAAGGAATATATAATCTATTGGTTTACAGGAAACTCATTCAACAATTTTAGATTAAGTTTTGTGGAAAAAGGACAGGGGGCGAAATATATTTCTCCCATGGGCAAAGAAACTCAAAAGGGGTGACAATATTAATTAACAGTAATATTAATTAAATTGTGCAAATTTTCCAAACAGATCCTCAAGGTAGATGATTTTAAATGTTATTGGACCATGGCTTCTTAACCTATACGGTCCAAATAATGATGATCCACGCTTCTTTGAAAATATATATAACAATTTATCAACCCTACAAGCAACACAAGTCTATTATTATGGTGGGAGAATATAATATGGTTTTAAATACCTCTATGGACCCATAAAGGACATCACACTATCACCCTCAGGTACTTAAGGAAATCATGAATGTCATGGATATATTGGAATTAGTGGATATATGGAGGCTTAAATACCCTGACCTAGTGAGATATACATGGCGGAAGCTTAAGCTAGTCGTCTTGATTACTTTCTTATGTAATTCTCTATGGCGCCAAAAGTTTTACAAATATTACAAAATAAATAATTGTTGATAGGGGACAGAATGCGGTCGGATCGTCACATAATTGACATATACAGTGGGGCAAAAAAGTATTTAGTCAGCCACTAATTGTGCAAGTTCTCCCACTTAAAAAGATGAGGCCTGTAATTTTCATCATAGGTACACTTCAACTATGACAGACAAAATGAGAAAAATAAATCCAGAAAATCACATTGTAGGATTTAATGAATTTATTCATTTCATTATCAAATTATGGTGGAAAATAAGTATTAGGTCAATAACAAAAGTTTCTCAATACTTTGTTATATACCCTTTGTTGGCAATGAGAGAGGTGAAGACTTACAGAAAACGTTTGACAAGGTTTTCACACACTGTTGCTGGTATTTTGGCCCATTCCTCCATGCAGATCTCCTCTAGAGCAGTGATGTTTTGGGGCTGTTGCTGGGCAACACAGACTTTCAACTCCCTCCAAAGATTTTCTATGGGGTTGAGATCTGGAGACTGGCTAGGCCACTCCAGGACCTTGAAATGTTTCTTATGAAGCCACTCCTTCGTTGCCCGGGCGGTGTGTTTGGGATCATTGTCATGCTGAAAGACCCAGCCACGTTTAATCTTCAATGCCCTTGCTGATGGAAGGAGGTTTTCACTCAAAATATCACGATACATGGCCCCATTCATTATTTCCTTTACACGGATCGGTCATCCTGGTCCCTTTGCAGAAAAACAGCCCCAAAGCATGATGTTTCCACCCCCATGCTTCACAGTAGGTATGGTGTTCTTTGGATGCAACTCAGCATTCTTTGTCCTCCAAACACAA